>NC_083411.1:34645349-34953057 GCF_020745735.1 Hemiscyllium ocellatum | reverse complement strand
CCATCCTGTTTACCTGTGACACAAATTTCAAAGAATTACGTACCTGAACCCCCCAGGTTTCTGTGTTCTACAATACTACTAGAACCTACCATTAATTGTATAAGCCTTGCTTGTGTTTGTTTTACCAAAATGCAATACCTCGCATCATCTTAAACTCCATCTGCCACTCTTCAACCCAATGATAGATCAATCGAGATCTGTTTGTAATCTGAGATAACTTTCTTCACTGTGCACTATACCAACAAATTTGGTGTCATCCACAAATTTATGAATCATGCCTCCTACATTCTCATCCATATTATTTATGTAAAAAACAAACAATTACCTTGTCCTTGCTTGCTGTCCTTCCTAAATGTCATGTACCCTCCAACATACAGTACTTTATTATGGCATCATATTTAAAAATTCCTAGTTCTAATAACAATAACAGCTAAGGCACATTTAAACCAGTAAACATCACCAAGCATTTCACAGCCCAGAAAGAGATTGAGGGAACGAATTCTAATGCTCAGGCCCTTGGCAACCAGAAATACGCAGCTAATATTGGAGTGATTTAAGACTAATATTTAAGATGTAACAATTGGAGGAGAGCAAAAATCTGGAAATGTTATGAAGCTGACAGAATTTGCAGTTATATGAAGGGTTGATGCCATGGATGAGTTTTAAAACTGGAGTAAGAATTTTAAAATTGAGACTTTGCTTAACCACGAGACAAAATCGGGGACAGGTGAGAAGGACTTGGGGCAATTTTGGATGCATGCATCAGGGATTTGGATGACATCAAGTTTACAGAGGGTGGGAAATGAGAGTTCAGTTAGAACAGCAAAATAATCAGGACTCAAAGTAGCAAAGGCATGGATCAGGGTAACAACAGCTGCTGGAGTCTGTAGAAGACGTCAAAAGACAATGGCTACAGTCAGTTCAACATGTAGTTAGAGAAAAATTCTGCTCATCCAATATTGAGGAAGGAGTGAGCCATACAAACATTCAGAAACAATGAAAAACTGACCACCAGTTAATTTAAATAAAAATGTACAACTTATGACTGAGCTTTTTTGATACAGTCAAAATTAAATTGAACTACTTTAAAATTGTCATTTCCTAGGTCAGCCTTCCTGTCTCTTCTTTGGTAATAGGATTACCAAATAGTATTCAATTAGGAAGGTTCGTGCTGTGAAACCATCCCCACCAGCAATTTATTCCCTGTAAGAATCTTTCAGCCAACAGAGTTAATTATCATCTCATCAGTCTGGGGTGAGTTGAAATCCAGGCACCTGTATCTGACTTACTGCAATATATTCTTAATAATAATAAGGGAGTTCAAAATCAAGGATGAGTGAGAATGGCAAGTTTTAGTTTTAAAACAGGAAGATTTTAGGAGGAAGAACAGTTTGAGGGAAGTGTTGGAGGGACTGACTTTTGTAACTTTACCTCCATCTGAAATATAAAACAGGTGAAGAAATCATTGAATCATACAGCACAGAGGAAGCCTTTTTTTTAGCTTATTGTGTCTGTACTTACTCTCTGAAGGAGCAACTTCCTGATATCACCCTCCTATCTTCTCCTCATATCCATAAGCATTTTTCGTTTTCAGGTAATGATCCAATTGCCCCTTTTAGAGCCTGAATTGCACTTATTGACCCTTAGACAATGCATTCCAGAACTTAACCACACACCATATCACACTAAATTGGAATTCAAATAACAGATTTCATAACAGAAGTCCAGTGTAGTAGGGTGAAGCAGATTGGATCTCTATCTTACTGCTCATGCACAATTATGCTTATTTGGCCAATATCATTTCTGCAAGAATGGTTAATACACTCTTAGGAATTTGGCACAGGAGAATCTGATTTTTTTGCTAGATCAATTGTATATGGTAGAAATGACAAATAAAGTCTGCTCTACTCTACATAATGTAGAGGTGCCAGTGTTAGACTGGGGTGGACAGCTAAAAATCACACAACACCAGCTTATAATCCAACAGATTTATTTGTATGCACTAGCTTTTGGAGTGCTACACATTCATCAGGTGGTTGTGGAGGTTAAGGTCATGCTCACAGAATTCATAGCCAAAGGAATCCATTGTCATGAAGTTGTGATATTGTATCCTTAATTAAATTTGAAAAGATGGTTGTGAGTTACATCCTTGGACTGCGCCAGTTTTCATTGGTACAGTGTAGAGACACCCAGAGTATTGGCACAAAGAGAGTCCTCGGACCGTGAGGGACTGGTGAAACAGTCCCAAGGCATGGCGGTCTGTGGCTTAGAAGGGAACTTGCAAGCAGATGTGTTCTGTTGCCCTTTTATTTTTGGTGATAGAAATCTCAGCTTTAGGTGAAGCTGCCGAAGGATGCTTCGTGAGTTCTGGAATGCACCTTGTATACAGTATACATTGCTGCCGCAGTACATTGTTTGTGAAAGGAGTGAATGTGAAAGATGTTAGTTGGAAAGTCCATGCTTTGTCCTGAGCACTCCAAATATAGAGCATTGTTTGAGTTGTACACATCTAGGCAATGGGAGAGTATTCCATCGTTTATTTGAAATGAGCTTTATATATAGTGCACATGCACTGGGGAAGCAACAACTGAGTTGCTCACTGTAGAATGCCTACCTCTTACCCACTCTCACTCACTCACTCACAGTATTTTATAACTTGTCCAGCTCAATTTCTGGTCAATAGTAGGTCTGAGGATATTGACAGTGGAAGAATCAGCAACCGTAATGTCATTGAATATCAAGGAGCAATAGTTAGATTTTCTTTTGTTGGAGATGGTCATGACCTTCTAGTTATGAGATATAAAAGTTACTTGCCACAAGACAGGATCTTGTTCAGGTCTTGCTGCATGGGACAGGCTGCTTTAGTACTTGAAGAAACGTGAATGGTTCTGAATTGGGCAACCATCAGTGAACATGCACTTCTGACTCCTATGTCAGTGGGACGATCATTGATGAAACAACTGAAGATAATTGATCTGAGGACACTACCCAAAGAAAGTCCTGAGTCTGAGATAATTAACCTCCAAAACTCACAACAGTCATCCTTCATGCTAAGTACAACTGAAACCAATAGAGACATTCCCCTCCTGATTCTATTGACTGCAGTTTCACTCAGGTTCCTCATGCCATATCCTGCCAACTATTGCATTAATGTCACTCTCACCTTATGTTTGGACTTGAGATTTTTTTTGTCCATGTTTGCACCAAGACTGTAATGAGATGAGGAGGCAGAACTCAAACCAAGTATCATTGAGTAGATTACTTCTGAGCAAGTGACATTTGATAGCTCTGTTAACAGCCACTGCTTTCACTTTTTTGATGATTGAGAGGACAGTGATAGTTGGCTGGTTTAAATTTGTCTAAGTTTTGTGAGTAGGCCATACCTGAGCAATTATCCAACTGTTAAGCGGACGCCAGTATTAGAGCGATACTTGAAAAGCTTAGCTGGGGTATACTTAGTTCTGCCGCCTCCGCCTCCGAGCTTACTTTTACAATCAGGACTCCCACCAACCTTCCGAGGACCCCTTCGCCCACCTCCAACACATTGCATCCACCTGGACAGCCCCTGCTGGCCTATTATCCGCCCTCGACCTCTTCATTTCTAACTGCCTCCGGGACATTAACCGCCTCAACCCTCCTCCACTCCAACCTCTCACCCTCACAATGTGCAGCCCTCCAATCCCTCTGCTCCAATCCTGACCTCACCATCAAGCCAGCAGATAAAGGGGGCGCAGTGGTAGTCTGGCTCTCTGACCTGTACACCGCGGAAGCCAGACGCCAACTCAAGGACACCTCTTCCTACCACCCCCCCCCCCCCCCCCCCACCCCGACCATGACCCCACCCTCCATCACCAAACCATCATCTTCCAGACCATACAGAATCTCATCACCTCGGGAGATCTCCCACCCACAGCATCCAATCTCATAGTCCGGGAACCCCGCACTGCCCGGTTCTAGCTCCTTCCCAAGATCCACAAGCCTGACCATCCTGGCTGATCAATTGTCTCAACATGATCCTGCCCCAC
Source organism: Hemiscyllium ocellatum (assembly GCF_020745735.1). Classification (NCBI taxonomy): domain Eukaryota; kingdom Metazoa; phylum Chordata; class Chondrichthyes; order Orectolobiformes; family Hemiscylliidae; genus Hemiscyllium; species Hemiscyllium ocellatum. The sequence continues at coordinate 34,949,032 of NC_083411.1, read as the reverse complement.
TGAACTCATCTCTACCTATCTCGACACTGTCCTATGCCCCCTAGTCCAGGAACTCCCCACATACATTCGAGACACCACCCATGCCCTCCACCTCCACCAAGACTTCCATTTCCCTGGCCCCCAACTCCTCATCTTCACAATGGATATCCAGTCCCTCTACACTTCCATCCGCCATGACCAGGGCCTCCAAGCCCTCCGTTTCTTCCTTTCCCGACATGCCCAACAGTACCCTTCTACCGACACTCTCATTTGTTTGGCCGAACTGATCCTCACCCTTAACAATTTCTCCTTCGAATCCGCCCACTTCCTCCACACCAAAGGGGTAGCCATGGGCACCCGTATGGGCCCCAGCTATGCCTGTCTCTTTGTTGGCTACATAGAATAGTCCATCTTCCATAATTACACCAGTATCACTCCCCACCTCTTTCTCCGCTACACTGATGACTGCATTGACGCCACCTCATACTCCCGCGAGGAGGTTAAGCAATTCATCAACTTCACCAATACATTCCACCCTGACCTTAAATTTACCTGGACCATCTCTGACACCTCCCTCCTCTTCCTGGACCTCTCCATCTCCATTAATGACAACCGACTTGACACCGACATTTTTTACAAACCCACCGACTCCCACAGCTACCTGGTTTATACCTCTTCCCACTCTACCTCCTGCAAAAATGCCATTCCGTATTCCCAATTCCTCCGCCTTTGCCGTATCTGCTCCCAGGAGGACCAGTTCCATCACAGAACACACCAGATGGCCTCCTTCTTTAGAGACCGCAATTTTCCTTCCCACGTGATTAAAGATGCCCTCCAACGCATCTCATCCACATCCCACACCTCCACCCTCAGACCCCACTCCTCCAACCGTAACAAGGACAGAATGCCCCTGGTGCTCACCTTCCACCGTACCAACCCTCGCATAATCCAAATCATCTGCTGACATTTCCGCCACCTCCAAACGGACCCCACCACCAGGGATATATTTCCCTCCCCACCCCTTTCCGCCTTCCGCAAAGACCGTTCCCTTCATGACTACCTGGTCAGGTCCACGCTCCCCAACAACCCACCATCCCATTCTGGCACCTTCCCCTGCCATCGCAGGAATTGCAAAACCTGTGCCCACACCTCCTCCCTCACCTCCATCCAAGGCCCCAAAGGAGCCTTCCACATCCATCAAAGTTTTACCTGCACATCCACCAATATCATTTCTTGTATCCGTTGCTCCTGATGCGGTCTCCTCTACATTGGGGAGACTGGACGCCTACTAGCAGAGCACTTTAGGGAACATCCCTGGGACACCCCTTGTCAATGAACTACACCGCCCTGTGGCCCAACATTTCAACTCCCCCTCCCAGTCAACTGAGGAAATTGAGGTCCTGGACCTCCTTCACTGCCGCTCCCTCACCACCCTTCGCCTGGAGGAAGAACACCTCATCTTCCATCTCGGAACACTTCAACCCCAGGGCATCAATGTGGACTTCACCAGTTTCCTCATTTCTCCTTCCCCCACCTCACCCCAGCTCCAAACTTCCAGCTCAGCACTGTTCCCATGACTTGTCTTACCTGCCTATCTTCCTTTCCACCTATCCACTCCACCCTCCCCCACTCACTTATTGTACTCTATGCTACTTTCTTCCCACCCCCACCCTCCTCTCATTTATCTTTCCACCCTTCAGGCTCTCTGTCTGTATTCCTGATGAAGGGCTTTTACCCGAAATGTCGATGTTCCTGCTCCTAGAATGCTGCCTGAACTGCTGTGCTTTTCCAGCACCACTCTGATCTAAACTATAGTTAGTTCAGGAGCATGAGTCTTCAGTACTATTGACATAATGTGGCCTAGAGTCATTGCAATTTCCAATACATGTAGTTATTTTTTAACAACATGTATAGTCAATCACAAAGTGAAAGCATACAAGTTCAGTGGTCAATAAGGAAAGTAAATGCAATGTTGGTTTTTATGTCAAAGTGAATGGAATATAAAAGTAGGGAGATTTTGCTAAAACTATATAAAGCACTAGTTAGACTGTAGCTGAAATTCTGTCGACAATTTTGGACCCTTATCTCAGGAAAGATATCTATCTATCTATCTATCTATCTATATATATATATATATATATATACTGTCTTTGGAGGTAGTCCAGTGAAGATTCATTCGACTGATACCCAATATCTAATGGTATCAAGGGATTTATCTGATGAGGAGAGGTTGAGTAGGTTGGGCCTGTACTCACTGAAAAATAGAAAAATGAGAAGCAACCTGATTGAAGTATATAAGGTTCTTAGGGAGCTTGACAGAGTACATGTGGCAGGCCTGTTTCCCCTTATGGAAGTGTCGACAACCAAAGGCAATAATTTCGGAATAAGGAGTGATTTGGAGGTGCTGGTGTTGGACTGGGTTGTACAAAGTTAAAAATCACACAATACCATGTAATAGTTCAACAGCTTTATTTGGATGTATGAGCTTTCGAGATGCTGCCCGTTGATCAGGTGTTTGTAACTAGGAGTCACACTAGGAGTGACTACGAATAAGGAGTCACATACTGAAGACAGCGATGAGAAAAGATTTCTTCTCTCAAAGGGTGTTGAATCTGTAGAATCATTTACTGCAGATAGCTGTAGATGTTGATCTATTAAGTATATTCAAAACTGAAATAGATAAACTTTTATTCAATAATGGAATCAAAGTGTTATCAGGGAAAAGCCAGGAAAGTGGACTTGAAAATGTTAAGATTAACTCTGATCTCACTGAATGGCAAAGTAAGCTTGTTAAGCTGAATGGTCTACTTTTACTCCCAGGCCTTATGGTCTTAGAAATTGAATTAACTGAATTCCCCATGATAAACATCTGCAGTTTTCATTGACTAGATGCTAAAATGTAAATGCCTTGTACACACTGTGGCTACAAGAACAGGTCAGAAACCATGGATTTTGTGGTGAGAATCTCACCTCCTATCAGCCTAATGCCAGTTCACTATCTACAAGACACAGATCGAGAGTGTGATGGAATAGTCTCCACATGTCTACTTGAACACGGCTCAATAACACTCAAGAAACTCGACACCATTCAGGAGAAAACAGTCCATTTGATTAGATTAGATTAGATTAGATTAGACTTACAGTGTGGAAACAGGCCCTTCGGCCCAACAAGTCCACACCGACCCGCCGAAGCGAAACCCACCCATACCCCTACATTACCCCTTACCTAACACTACGGGCAATTTTAGCATGGCCAATTCACCTGACCCGCACATCTTTGGAATGTGGGAGGAAACCGGAGCACCCGGAGGAAACCCACGCAGACACGGGGAGAACGTGCAAACTCCACACAGTCAGTCGCCTGAGTCGGGAATTGAACCCGGGTCTTCAGGCGCTGTGAGGCAGCAGTGCTAACCACTGTGCCACCGTGCCGCCCACATTTGAACGGAGTCCCATTCACCATTTACATCATTTATTTGTTTCATTATTGATACCCGCAAGGATTGCAGTATGAGCAAACAACAAGATTTGTTGTAGTAATTCACCAATTCTCCCTTGACAGCACTTCCAAAGCCAGAGACGCTTACCATGTAGGAAAAAAACCGCAGATGTATGGGAACACCACATGCAAATCCCCCTCCAAGTCACACAGCATGTTAACTTAGAACAATACTGCTGTTCCTTCACTGTTACTGAGTCAAAATCCTGGAACTCCCTTGCAACAAGTCAAGGACTGCAGCAATTCAAGAAGGGAGCTCAGCACCACTTCCCCATGGCATTGGAAATGGACAATAAATAGTTGCCTAGCCAGTGATGCCCACTGTCCATGAGGGATTTTTCTCAATAATTGTCGTTTGTGATGGTTGCAGACCTCCGAATAAGCCTCTTTCTCTCACTAACTCAGGTTCATCTAGAGGATCCAATTCAGCTTGATTTTAATGGCACATCACATCTGATTTAAAGCTCATTCTTAACAAGAGGCAAGAATACTTTTTTTAAACTGAAAGAACATTTGTGTTCAAGAAATGTCAATTTCAGGAAATCTGAAAACATGTTCCATGCTGACCATCTATAGGGGTAAGATTTTGCTGTTGAAGTTGAGAAGTGGGTCATGGGTGTGATTTTGGGTCAAGGACCACCACCATTTCCAATGTTCTGTGTTCTGGTAATTTTCATTGGATCTTAATGACATGAAAGATGCTACCCAAGTTGAAGTTGGAGTTGGGGGCTGGATATAAAAGTGATATAAAAGCGAAACAGGCCCTTTTTCTGGCTTAAGTCAGAGGCCAGTATTTTGGTTCCCGTCTGCATGTGGCCTAATAAATGTGAGGCTTATTATCTTCAAAGTGGCTTTGGAAACATTGAAAACATAGAATCATAGCAACATTGTAAAATATTCAACAAGCACCATTCAACAAGCTCATGGTCAGTCCTTTCTCTCATCTTCCCACTTTCTCCCCATACCCTTGGGTGCTTTTAAAATCTAAAAATAATCTATGGAAACATTGAGAAATGGAGAGTCAGGAAATGAAGTAGAGCAGAGAAACTGTTGGTTACAAAGTTTTTCTCACAATTCAGGCATTCTTTATTGTCCAAACTTGCACATTTTTACTTTAAACAAAATTGTGTTTCCTAGTTGGTCAGCTTCAGAGAGCTCCTAAAGTCACCTGCGTCCTTGAAAATCTTAGAAGCAGAAGACAAATTCTTAATAAGATTCTTAGTGATACCAAACTGTCCAACTAAATGGGGTCAGATGATTTCAACTTCTGATCTGCTTACTCCATTTTATCACTACACTCCAGAAAATCATCAGAATTTGTAAATAGAGGCAGTAAACTGGCATGGAAGTTACAGGTGTCATTTTTTTTGCCAAGCTGCCTCCATTCCAACTTGATTGACAACAGGAAACTACAGCCCCTTATGTCAATATCAAGTGATTACAGATGAGGTAGCTACCATCTAAAAACAAAACAAACATGTGAGACTCGGAAGAGCATCCCTGTGCCAATATTCAATTTCTCATGTGAATCATTCATTGATTTTAGAATGATAACTTAGTAGGAATTTGTGTTGGATTAAGTGAGGAATTAACTTGGTAAAGAGATATTTCATGTGGTTTGGGTCTGCAGTGTCCATTTCTGTTTGAAAAAAGACTGGATTGAGAATTCCAAAAATAGTTTCATATGTGGCTATCAAAGAGATAAGCAGATGCAACTGATGGCTTGTTCTTTCAAAGGTTGTTTCCTAATTCATGTTAATAATGGCTAATTCCGGATTAAATAACTGGTGCATCAAGTGACGTAAATCATCCAGTCAGAATATGTCCATTTAATCATTAACATATCCTAGGTAGTTATTTGTTGACTAGAAACAGGCAAAAAAAGTAAGAGTGAGACCACAAACAAAATTATATGGTAGCTATGGCAGACATTCGAGGAGAAAGTGAGGACTGCAGATGCTGGAGATCAGAGCTGAAAATGTGTTGCTGGAACAGCGCAGCAAGTCAGGCAGCATCCAAGGAGCAGGAGAATCGATGTTTTGGGATTGAGCCCTTCTTCAGGAATGAGGAAAGTGTGTCCAGCAGGCTAAGATAAAAGGTAGGGAGGAGGGACTTGGGGGGAGGGGCATTGGAAATGGAACGATCCTTTGGCTCAACACTTTAACTCCCCCTCCCACTCTACCAAGGACATGCAGGTCTTTGGACTCTTCCATCGCCAGACCATAGCAACACGACGGCTGGAGGAAGAGCGCCTCATCTTCTGCCAAGGAACCCTCCAACCACAATGGATGAACTCAAATTTCTCCAGTTTCCTCATTTCCCCTCCCCCCACCTTGTCTCAGTCAAATCCCTTGAACTCAGCACCACCTTCCTAACCTGCAATCTTCTTCCTGATCTCTCCGCTCCACCCCCACTCTGGCCTATCACTCTCACCTTGACCTCCTTCCACCTATCGCATTCCTAACGCCCCTCCCCCAAGTCCCTCCTCCCTACCTTTTATCTTAGCCTGCTGGACAAACTTTTGACCATTTCTGATGGTGCAGAGCAGATGTCATTTACACTTGAAATTGAAATATATGGAGTTTCATGTGTTTTTATTGCACAGACTCAATGTATTGATTACAAAGCCAATGTGTGTTGTGAAGTACAGAGTGTGATGGTCTTTAAACCAGAATTAGTAACAGCAAGCAAAATTTGTAATTCTTGAAATGTTTTGGGGGAATTTGTTATTGTTTCTAAAAATCTTTAAAATGACCTTTTTTTTAAGAGATTGTATGAAATGTAAATGAATCAATTATAATGTTTAGATTATGAATACTGGCTTCAGTGATTTGGTGACCCTAAATTGGAAGAAATAAAGGAATTGATGTACAGAGGCCATGTGCTTACCAAATATGTAACAAAACAGCTAGAAAGAAGACACGGTCAACAAGTCAAATTGGCCATTTGGGTTCCTGAAGCCCTAAAGCAAATAAATATGTTTGTTTCTTTCACTTCTAAGTGACTGATGGGCCAGAAAGAGCTATTGTATTTAGAGGTAAAAGTGGTTCTGGTAGATTCATGCTACCACGGCCATTGGAAGTTGAGAAGGGAAGCAGGGAAGATTGTACAGATAGAGCCCTGTTCATACAAAATCTACTGCCTTTGGAGAAATTCACTATACTCTTGAAGGAAAAGGATAGAAATTTTGTTTAAAAGAATTGTGTCCAAAACTGGGGCCCTACATGTAGAGTGGACTGTTAACTAAATCAGTAAGAGGGTCTCAGTTCTATCTGCTATTCCATTTGCAATTTATAGATGATATCAACTTACCTTACTTGCTACTTCACATTTAATTTAAGTAGATTCAGATTTTTGTTGAAGTGAAAATTACAGTAGCTGCAATTTTATTGGTAATTTCTTTGTTTTCATTTATTTCTTCTTGGAATTTAATGTCCCTGGCAAGGCCAATGTACATTGCCCGTCCTTAACTTTCTTTGAACTGATAGTCTTGTGAGGTCATTTCAGAGGAAAGTTAAGAGTTAACCACATTACTGTAGATCTTAAGTCAAATGTAGATCAGATTATTGTCTTTTTTTGGTGAATTCATTAATGAGACATGGACATCTCTGACTAGGCCGACATTTATTGCCCATCCCTCACTGCCAAGACAGGAGTTGAGGGTCAGCCATCTTGATGGCAAGATAACAGTTTTCTTCCTGAAAGAGCATGAATGAATGAGATGGGACATTTTGACAATCAACAATGGTTCCATGGTCATCACTAGACTCTTACTTCTAGGCTTTTAAATTGGATTCAAATTCCACCACCTACAATGGGAGGATTTAAACCCAGGTCCCCAGGGCAGCACCTGGGTCTCTGGATTAATTAGCTAGTGAGAATACTACTAGGCCATCACCTAGTACAGCGTCTATTATTTTAAAATGAACGTGTTCAACAAAATTACTTTCGAAGTCTCCAAGGGGCATTGTAAAAAAATTAAAATTTTGTGTACCTTCTAAAATTTAAATCAAAATATCATTTTGTGGTTTGATAATACATAGCAGCTCATGTGGAGCCAACCTGTCACAGAACATCTGAAGAGTGGCTTTAGAGATTACATAATCCTTCTTCAAGGACACATGGGTGAGGACTTTTCATACAAGAGAGGCAGGCAATTGGGTGAAAATTAACCACTGTCCAGCCCACTGCCTTGCCACAGAGATTCAAAACCATTACCTTTCTCAAAAACCATGCAAGGTTTCTTTCCCGAGAGAGCATTAGAGAACTAGACGGATTTTGATGGCAATCAGTAATATTAATAATCTCATGATCACCATCGTTAAGACCAGTTTTCAATTTAATAGTTTCATAGAACATAGAACATTATAGTGCAGTACAGGCCCTTCGGCCCTCGATGTTGCGCCGACCTGTCATACCAATCTGAAACCCATCTAACCTACACTATTCCATGTACCTGTTTGGTCATCTTCTCAAAGAACTCAATAAGGTTTGTGAAGCACTACCTACCCTTCTCAAAACTGCGCTGTCTATCCCTAATCAAATTATTCTTTTCTAGATGATTATAAATCCTATCCCTTATAACCTTTTCCAACACTTTGCCAACAACTGAAGTAAAGCTCACTGATCCATAATAACTAAGGTTGTCTCCAATCCCCTTCTTGAACAGTCTTCTGGCACTATTCCTGTAGACAATGACAATTTAAAGATCAATGCCAAAGGCTCGGCAATCTTCTCCCTAGCTTCCCAGAGGATCCTAGGATAAATCCCATCCAGCCCAGGGGACTTATCTATTTTCACTCTTCAGGATTTCTAATACCTCTTCCTTGTGAACCTCAATCACACCTAGTCTAGTAGCCTGCATCTCAGTATTCTTCTCGTCAACATTGTCATTTTCTAGAGTGAATACTGTCGAAAAATATTCATGAAGTGCTTCCCCTATCTCCTCTGACTCCACACACAACTTCCCACTACTATCCTTGATTGGCCCTAATCTTACTCTCATCATTCTTTTATTCCTTAAATACCTATTGAAAGCCTTAGGGTTTGCCCTGATCTTATCAGCCAGCAACGTCTCATGTCTCCTCCTGGCCCATCTGAGCTCTCTCTTTAGGTCTTTCCTGGCTACCTTGTAACCCTCAAGTGCCCTAACTGAGCCTTCACATCTCATCTTAACATAAGCCTTCTTCTTCCTCTTGACCAGAGATTCCGCTTCCTTCATAAACCATGGCTCCCGCACTCTACAGCTTCCTCCCTGCCTGACAGGTACATACTTATCTAGGACACTCAGGAGCTTTTCCTTGAATAAGCTCCACATTTCTAAAGTGCCCATCCCCTGCAGTTTCCTTCCCATCCTATGCTTCCTAAATCTTGCCTAATCACACTGGACAAAAACTGACCCATCTATAGTACTCATACTATAGTGTCCCCAGTCAATATTTGGAAAGTTGAAGTCCCCCATGACAACTACCCTGTCTCTCTCACTCCTATCGAGAATCATCTTTGCTATCCTTTCCTCTACATCTATGGAACTATTTGGAGGCCTATAGAAAACTCCCAGCAGGGTGACCTCTCCTTCCCTGTTTCTAACCTCAGCCCATACTACCTCAGTTGACAAGACCCAAACATACTTTTTGCAACTGTAATACTGTCCTTGACCAACAATGCGACCCCACCCCCCCAACCCCCCACACCATCTTTTATGATGTTCTTACTGAAATATCTAAATCCTGGAACCTGCAACAACCATTCCTGGCCCTGCTCTATCCATGTCTCTGAAATGGCCACAACATCGAAGTCCCAGGTACCAACCCATGCTGCAAGTTCACCCACTTTATTCCTGATGCTTCTGGCGTTGAAGTAGACACACTTCAAACCAACTTCTTGCTTGCCAGTACCATCCTGCATCCCTGAAACTTGATTTTGGACCTCCCTACTCTCAATCTTTACTATACTCTAACTACAATTTTGGATCCCATCCCCCTGCTGGATTAGTTTAAACTCACCCCAATAGCCTTAGCGAATTCCACCCCCCCCAAAGATATTGGTACCCCTCTGGTTCAGATGAAGACCATCCTGCTTGTAGAGGTCCCACCTACCCCAGAAAGAGCCTCAATTATCCAAGGATCCAAAATCCTCTCTTCTGCACCATTCCTGTAGCCACGTGTTCAACTCCTCTCTCTCCCTATTCCTTGCTTCACTAGCATGTGGCATGGGCAACAAACCAGAGAAACAATTCTGTTTGTCCTAGCTCTAAGCTTCCATCCTAGCTCCCTGAATTTCTGCCTTAAATCCTCACCTCTCTTCCTACCTATGTCGTTGTTGCCCATGTGGACAACAAGTTGGGGCTGCTGTCACTCCCCCTTAAGGATCCCAAATACACGATCAGAGACATCACAAACCCTGGCACCTGGGAGGCAAACACCAACCGTGAGTCTCTCACGTCCCCAAGAACCTGCTATCTGTGCCCCTAACTATGGAGTCCCCAATGACTACTGCTTTGCTCCTCTTCCTCCTTCCCTTCTGAGCAGCAGGGACAGACTCTGTGCCAGAGCCCTGTGCCCCACTACCTTCCCCTGGTAAGTCCCCTCCCCCATCCCCCAACAGTATCCAAAACAGTATACTTATTGTTGAGGGGAATGGCTACAGGAGATCCCTGCACTGCCTGCCGGTTCCCCTTCTGTCCCCTGACTGTAACCCATTTGCCTTTTTCTTGTACCTGAGGAGTGACTACTTCCCTGTAACTCCTCTCGATAATTCCCTCTGCCTCCCGAATGATCCGAAGTTCATCCAGTTCCAGCTCCAGTTCCCTAACGTGGTTTTCGAGCTGGAGATTGGCGTACTTCCTGCAGATGTAGTCAGCAGAGACACTCGTGGTGACCCTTACCTCCCACGTTCTGCAGGAGGAACATGCAACTGCCCTAACCTCCATTCCCACTATTCTAAATTCCCAAAGAGACTGTTGAAAAAATAAGGAATAAAAAATAAACTCATTACCTTACCGATCTGGTGCACAGAACGTTTTTTTTGGTCAGAGGAGGAGGATGGGTGGGAGACACTACCCGAGTAGTGTTTCGGGTAATGCAACCACACAAATATACGACTTCCTAGAAGTCCTTCGCTCCTCCCTCGCACCTCTCGGCAAATGGAGGCCCCACTCTCGAGGTAAGTCCCTTTTAATTTGGGAAAACTCACCCTTCCCGGCAGCCCTCGCTTCACCACTTCTTCTCTCCTGGCTGCTCTGGTAAAATGGCTTTCAACTGAATTTAACTTCCACCAGATGGAGGTTAGGTTTGAATCCATGTTCCCCAAGGATTAATTTGGAACCTTCTGGATTCCTGATTTGCTGTATTCATCTCATTAGGGGCAATTCAATAAATTTGATTATTTTAGTTTTAAGATCCCTACAGGATTTTAAAAGAGCTAAAAAAGGTATTGATTGATACTATGACCTCATCTTACCTTATGTCCACCAGATGCTAATGTTTACACTACCTCACTTATGGAGACGTTATTTTCACTTTTCTCATGACTGTTGTTCAATAAACTATCTCTGGAATAGAGAAATCTGGAAAGTTGGAACTTCTTTTTCTTTTTTTTCTTTTTTATTCTTTCTTTTTGTGCAGGTGTGAGACAGAGTGAAAACCACAGGTGGGCAAGTTGTAACTGATTGACCACAGCTACATGATGAGGACTAACACAACTCCATATGTTGCTCATTCAATGTGATTGGAAACATAAATGGATTTGATTTGGGCTTCACTATATGACTGAAACAACCAACTCCTCTTCTTGCCAAGTTCACAGTTGTTTAGTTTTCTTTCAATGTTGTGAAATATATTTTCCATCTGCAAACTATGATGAATTGCTTGAGAATCAGAAGGTCAACCAAGCTGAATATAATATCTAGAAAGTACATGACTGTCATAAAACAATGAGTAAGAAGTGCAGAGAAAATTTGAGCATTGATCAGGGGCTAACATAAGACGAAACTGATTGGTTTGTAATTAGGGCCAAATTCTTTTTGCTCTTCCAAAGAAGTAGTGCTTGAGTCATGAAACATTCTGCAAGAATTTTCTTGTTATTTTTATTCATGCATTCGCTCGTGCTCAGATAGAGCTTCTTCTACTTTCCTGTTCTTTCTACTTCATTATGTCACTCACACATGACCAGAACATCATTATATCCTGATTAGATATGCATCTGATGGTAATCCCATTACTCTACATCTTCTGTGAAGTTATAATCCTCTTCATTAGAAAATACATAATCATCTTCCCAAAAATCTCAGACAGTAACAGGGTTAGTTTCTGTGGTGTTGTGGTCGATCTTACTCATCTTGTTTAGAACTCGTTTTAAGATCACTCATTTTCTGCAGTATTCCTTCATTTAGTTTCCCTATTTCTCTTCTGACTGGTTATTGAAATTTTTTTGATCCCTTTCTTCTGAGAAATAGTTCCATTAACTTCTTGTTCAATAAAATCAATGTATCATGATTCCTCCTTATCATCCCATGATCTGTTTTGACCTTGCTTGATGTTTCTTGGTGTGATTATTCCTCTTCTCTGTTGATCTATATCTTTACTCTCTCAACAAGCTATAGTTCTGATAGATCTTGTTCTTTGTAATTTCTAGTAAAAGTTTGAAGCAGGTTGTTACTTTGCTCTCATTCTCAAGAATGTTAAGCTGTAATTCCTGAGACAGAGATGGAAGTTGTGTAACTTAGAACCATAGAGTCCCTACAAGCAGAATGAGGCCATTTGGCCCATCAAATCTGCAGCAAAGAGCAACCCACCTAGAACCAGCCCTCCATGCTGTTCCCATAACCTCACACTTACCATGTGATCCATGTAATGTGCACGTCACAGACAATTTAACACAGGCATCAACCTAACCTGCACATCTTTGGACAGTGGGAGGAAACCACAGCACTCAGCAGAAATCCACGCAGACATAGGGAGAACATGCAACTTTCAGACAGACAGTTGCCTGAGGCTGAGATTTAACCTGGATCCCCAGCACATAAGGCAGTAGTGCTAGCTACTGATCTAGCCACTAACCTCCTACCCATCAATAAATTTGGTGACAATCTGTTTTGTGGTGACAATGATTTGTAAATTAATTGTGGAAGATTTAAATATTTCTTCTTCAATAACACTTTTTTTAATTGTTTGGACTACTCTCTCCTCATTAGTTGGAAGAGAGAACAGTAGGCTTGCAACGTGAATAAAATTGTATAAACATGCGAATGTTTTAAACTGTTCATTCGCAAACTGTAGACCATTCTTTGAAATTGCATTGTTCAGAATACTATGCTTTGAATAGATTTTGTTTTTGTTCACTGCCTCTGCTGTGATCTACAAATGGTTGTTATGAATCCACCTTGAGTAATATGCTATGATAATGAAAATCTTAATGTTGAACTTGAATTAATCTATTTCTGAACACTCCAATGGTTCTAATGAAAAAGATGATGGTTGTAGTTATTTATTCCTTAGGTTGTTCATTGCACATGAAATGCAATGAGCAATCATTTTCTGAAAGTGTGCAATACCTGGCCACCAGACTGATTGCATTCTCACAAGACACTTAGAAATGATCAAATTTCTCTGATGAATTTTCTGAAAGTTTCAATTTGAAGAGCTCTTGCTATTACTAATGTCTAAATGAAAAATTCCAAGTTGTTGATGACAGTAAGATGTCTAAGTTGGTCACAGAATAGTCCAAAGCTGGTACACTATGGGGTACTTATTAGGTAAAGAGTCCAGCCATCTTTCTCAACAATTTTTATTAATGTGGATGCAGACTTCATATTCTTGTTCTTCTTGAATCTCTTGTAGCTTTGTTTTCTATCTGGCTTTGACACTTCTGATGTATAAGCTTCAAGATTTTCAATTAAATTTAAAGCTGTTTGTTCTATTGCATCCATTGGTATCCTTCACATTATGTCTGATGTCATTTTGTATTTCAGCTGCACATTTAGCAGTACATCATCCTTCAGTCTGAATTGTTAAATTTTGGGTAGCATCTCAGCCATTTCTTCTGATTCTGAACTGATTCTGATTTTTATCTTAACTGCAACCCCATCAAATAATCTGATTAAATATTTGCTCCATGCTTTCCAGTTCTTTTGCACCTGAAATGGTACTCTCCCCGAAACTGTTGAAAATGCATTAACTTCCCACATGGTCAGTAGCCACACATTATGTTCGATCTCTGGATTCAAAACGTTAACTGTGTTTATTCTCCAGAGATGCTGCCAGACCAACTGAGTTTCTCCAACAATTTATGTTTGCGTTGGTAAATAGGTTTACCTACTTCATTCAATCTCCTGAGGAATCTTTAATGACCTGTTATGTTGCTAGGTGGTGAATATTCCATAATAATCCAGGTTTTAGATAATCAACTGCAATTCCTTTAGCTTGGGTAAAGTGCCAAGAAATTTTCTTTTAGATTTTGCAAATATAGATTTTTCATTCAGTGTTTGAACTGCATGTTGAAGCACTTTAATGACTGTTTTAACTTTTGGACATATTCTTCCTAGCTCCATGCATTAGTATGTCACTCATGTGATATATTACTCCTCCATGCTTTCCAATGTATTTTGACATTGTTCTCTGAAAGATATCTTTTGAAGCAATAATGCCTAAATGGTGAAATAAATGTCAGCTTACTGAAGTTTCAATCTAGAGGTAATTGTAAAATTCTGCTGTCAACATCCAATTTGATGACTAGAATGCCCTTGGCTGGCTTTACCCACTGAAATGATTGGATGGCTTTTGCATTCTATTGCTTCATTAAATTAAGATATGTACGTACAGATTCATAATGACCTGTTTGGTTTTAACACTGTTTCCTTCTTGAATTTTTTTGGTGTATATAAGCAGATTGGTTTTGTATCACTGTATGGATGTGGTACATAGTCTCCAAACCTATACCAATTTAGATACTTGCTTTGAGATTCACTTTCTTATTCTGCATTTAATATTTTATCCACTGTGTAAAGTAATCATAGCTTTAAGCATGCCTTCTGGCTCAGTTGAAAACATAAGATCCTAGGAAATGTGGTTGAACAAAGAGACCTTGGAGTGCAGATTCATAGTTCCTTGAAAGTAAAGTTGCATATAGATAGGATAGTGAAGAAAGCATTTGGTATGCCTTACTTTATTGTCAGAGCATTGAGTACAGGAGTTGGGAGGTCATGTTGCGGCTGTACAGGACATTGGGTAGGCCACTTTTGAAATATTGCTTGCAATTCTGGTCTCCTTCCTATTGGAAAGATGTTGGAAAGCTCGAAAGGGTTCAGAAAAGATTTATGAGGATATTGCCAGAGTTGGAGGATTTGAGCTATAGGGAGAAGCTGAATAGGCTGGGGCTATTTTCCCTGGAGCATGGGAGGCTGACGGGTGACATGACAGAGTTTGTAAAGTCATGAGGGGCATGGATAGGACAAAGTCCCTTTTCCCTGGGAAACAGACCCTTCAGTGCAACTCATCCATGCTGACTAGATATCCTAATCTAATCTAGTCCTATTTGCTTACACTTGGCCCATATCCCTCTAACCCTTCTTTTTCATATATCAATCCAGATGCCTTTCAAATGCTACAATTGTACCAGCCTCCACCACTTCCTTTTGCATCTTATTTCATACATGCACCACTCTCCATGCGGAAAAAGTTGCCCTTGAGTCCCTTTTATATCTTTCCCCTCTCACCATAAACCTTTGCCCTTTAGTTCTGGACTCCCTCAACCCAGGCAAAAGACTTTATCTATTTATCCTATCCTGCCCTTCAGGATTTTATAAACCTCTGTAAGGTCATCCCTCAGCCTCCGACGCTCCAGGGAAAAAAAGCCCCAGCCTATTCAAGCTCTCCTTATTGCTCAAATCCTCTAACCCTGGCAACATCCTTGTAAATCTTTTCTGAACCCTTTCAAATTTCACAACATCTTTCCGATAGGAAGGAGACCAGAATTGCGCAGAATATTCCAAAAGTAGTCTAACTAATATCTTGTACATGACCTCCCAACTCTTTGTTCAGCAACACTTCCCAGGACCTTACCATAAAGTGTATAATTTCTGCTCTGATTTGCTTTTCCAAAATGCAGCAACTCACATTTATCTAAATTAAACTCCATCTGCCATCCTCAACCCATTGGTCCATCTGATCAAGATCTCATTGTACCCTGAGGTATCTGTCTTCACTGTCCAGTACACCTCCAATTTTGGTGTCATCTGCAAACTTACTAAACATGCCTCCTATGTTCATATCCAAATCATTTATATAAATGACGAAAAGTAGTGGACTCAGCATGGATCCTTGTGGCACTCCACTGATCACAGGCATCCACTCTGAAAGGCAACCCTCCAACACCACCCTCTGTCTTCTACCTTTGAGCCAGTTCTGTATCCAAATGTCTAGTTCTCCCTGTATTCCATGAGACCTAACCTTTTTAACCAGTCTCCTGTGAGCAATCTTGTCAAACG
Organism: Hemiscyllium ocellatum; assembly: GCF_020745735.1. Lineage (NCBI taxonomy): Eukaryota > Metazoa > Chordata > Chondrichthyes > Orectolobiformes > Hemiscylliidae > Hemiscyllium > Hemiscyllium ocellatum. The sequence continues at coordinate 34,933,070 of NC_083411.1, read as the reverse complement.
CCTTACTGAAGTCCATATAGATCATGTCCACCACTCTGCCCTCTTTGTTACGTCTTCAAAAAATTCAATCCAGTTCATGAGACATGATTTCCCACACACAAAGCCATGCTGAGTGTCCCTCATCAGTCTTCGCCTTTCCAAATACATGTAAATCCTGTCCCTCTGGATTCCTTCCAACAACTTACCCAACACCAACGTCAAGCTCACTGGTTTATATTTCCCTGGCTTTTCCCTTGCCACCTTTCTTAAATAGTGGTACCATGTTAACCAAACTCCAGTCATCTGGCACCTTATCTGTGACTATCGATCATACAAATGTCTCAGTAAGGGCCCCAACAATCACATCCCTAGCTTCCTTTGTTCTGTTGAGGAGAGTTTAAACTAGTTTGGTCATGGGATGGGAACTTGGAAGGGGGAGCTCAGATTGGAAAAAAGCTAAACTGGAAACAGGATATAGAAAAGCAGCAAGCAGAATTAGAAGGCAGATTAAATGAAGACAGAAACCAATAGGATCAGAAAGCCAAATAACACTTTTCTGAAAAAAGAACAAAGCTAGGAACACTCTCTATCTGCAATGCTGATGATTTGGTGCCACAAATCAAGTTAAATTCAGTTCCCACTACGGAGATGTTGTTGCAGGGTGACCAGATGGGAAATGAATGTTCAGGGATATTCTTTACTTAGGAAGCATACATGACATAGAAGCTGTCTATGCACACCTAAAGGTATTTGACAAAACTCCATTATATCCATTTTTACAAAATTAAGTCACGTAAGATTGAAGGGACAGTGATTGTACAGATATTAAAAAGATAAGGGACAGAAAGCAGAGGGTCATATTTAATGATCATTTTTACATAATAGTGAGAGAAATAGGACTTTGCCAAGATATATGAAATATAGACTGCAAGACATTTCACAGTAATTTCCCAAGGCTTCTCAGACAAAACACATAACCTCTACCATCTAGAAGGACAAAGCCAGCAGATACAAGGGAACACGACTATCCTCAACTAACCCTCCAAGCTACACACCACCCTATCTTGGAACCATTTTACCATATCTCGTATGTCACTGGATGAAAATCTTGAAATGGCTCCGTGAGTGTCTCGACACCTCAAATAGTGCAATAGTTCACAAAAGCAGCTCATTGCCACATCTCCAGTTGAATAACAATGCCTGCGTCCCATCGACAAATGAAACAGTATATGAAAAAAGAATATTTTTCATGAATATAAGTATGGATCCCTTGGAGGCAAAGATAGGAGAGTAAATGGTGGAAACACCAAAATGTAGAGATGTTTACAAGGGTTGTCTTCAACTATCTTCATAATAGAAGATTTGCCGTACAACAAAAATGATTAACTACAATCTAATGAAACATTGCAAAGCTCTTCACAGGGGCAGGATGTAAATAATGAAGATTAGGTCAGATGGCCAAAAACTTGTTCAATACAGTAGGCTTAAAGGAGTCTCTTAAAGGAGAATAGCAAAAGAGAGAGGTACAGTGGTGAAGGAAGGGTATTCCCAGCACTTGAGGTCAAGGCAAATGAAAGCTACAAGGGTGGAGTAATTAAAACTGGAAATGCACAAGTTAAAGTTAAAGAAATGCAGATGTTTTGAAGGGCTGAGGGGTGGATGAAATTAGAGGTAGCGCAGGGCAAAGCAATGGGGAGATTTCATAATAAGCACATTGCTGCACCTTAATATATAGACAAAAGAATTGTGGATGAATTCATATTTATGGCGGGTAGAATGTCGGAGACCAGTCAGGAGCTGATTAGATTCAATGAGTGTGCAGGTAACAAAATCATGTATGCAATTTCTCCAGCAGATGATCAAAGGCAAAGTCAGAGTCACAGAATTGTTATAGTGCAGGAGTAAGCTGTCCAGCCCTTTCTGTCTGCACAGCTTCTCTGAACATTTTATCTTAGTGCTAATTTCCCATCTTTTCCTTGTCTCAACCCTCCACCTGGTTCTATTTAAATAATTGTCTAAAGCCCTCTTGAATATCTCAATTGAACCTGCCTCTACCATTCTGCAGACTGTGCTTTCCAATCTCTAACTGTATGAAAATGTTATTTCTCACATTATAAAATGTTATGACTCACTGGGATAGTGTCTTGGAAAACAAGTTCCACTGTCCTGGAATCATCGCAAATGAGAAAATTTGATTAAAGCACCAAATTGTCTAATTTTACCTAATTTTCTGCTTCAGGTAAAAAGAAAATTCATACCAAGTTTTTCTTTCAATTAATAAGAAAATAACTTATCTATCTATTTTTAATCAAAGGTTACAAAAATGAATTGCCAACTTACAACTCTAAAAGCGAATACACATTGAGACACACAAAGAGACAAGGCAAAAGTACTGCAGATGCTGGAGATTAGAGCCAAGGGTGCGGTGCTGGAAAAGCACAGCCGCATCCGAGGAACAGGAACATTGACGTTTCGGATAAAAGCCCTTCAAGAATGAAAGGCTTTCCTGATGAAGGGCTTTTGCCCTAAACATTGATTTGGAGGCTGCCTGACCTGCACGCCCTTGACACAAAGAGACGAAACAGGTTTAGTGATGGAAAGGGATAGGTGCATGCCACGGGTCAAGAGTTATCGATAGGGCAAGGGCAATTATAATGCGATTAGGCAAGAATTAGGATGCATAGAATGGGGGAGCAAAATGCAGGGGATGCAGAGAATGGAAATGTGGAGCAGGTTTAAGGAACAGATATTGTGTGTCCTTGATAGATATGTCCCTGTCAGGCAGGGAGGAAGTGATACGGTAAGGGAACCGTGGTTTACTACAGAAATTGCATCTCTTGTTACGAAGAAGAAGGAGGCTTATGTGTTGATGAGGCAAGATTGTTCAGATGAGGCGATGGAGAGTTACAAATCAGCCAGGAAGGATTTAAAGAGAGAGTTAAGAAGAGCAAAGAGAGGACACGAGCAATCTTCAGCAAATAGAATGAAGGAGAACCCTAAAGCTTTCTATAGGTATGTGAGGAATAAATGAATGAGTAGGCTAGGAATAGGCCCAATCAAAGACAGAAGTGGGAAGTTGAGTGTGGACCCTGTGGAGTTAGGAGAGGTGCTAAATGAGAATATTGTTGAGGAGAAGAATGAAATATGAGATATTAGACGAGAAAGGATCGAGGTTAGTTATGAACAGGTGTTATCAATTCTAGAAGGAGTTAAAGTAGACAAATCCCCTGGGGTGGATGGGATTTATCTGAGGATTCTCTGGGAAGCTAGGGAGGAGATAGCAGAGCCTTTGGTTTTGATATTTGAGTTGTCATTGTCTACATGTTTGGTACCAGAGGACGAGAGGATTGCAAATGTTGTGCTCTTGTTCAAGAAGGGAAGTAAAGATGGCCCAGGCAATTATAGACCAGTGAGCCTTACTTCTGCTGTGGGAAAGGTTTTGGAAAGGATAATAAGAGATAAGATTTATAATCATCTAGCAAGCAATAGTTTGATTTCAGATAGTCAACATGGTTTCATCAAGGGCAGATCATGTCTCACAAACCTCATTGAGTTTTTTGAGAAGGTGACCAAGTATGCAAATGAGGGTAGGGCAGTTGACGTGGTATACATGGACTTCAGTAAAGCCTTTGATAAGTTTCCACATGGTAAGCTGTTGGAGAAAATGCAGAGGCATGGAATTAAGGGTGATTTAGCAGTTTGGATGAGAAACTGGCTTTCTGTAAGAAGGCAGCGAGTGGTGGTTGATGGAAAATATTCAGCCTCGAGTCCAGTTACTAGTGATGTGCCACAAGCATCTATTTTGGAACCACTGCTCTTTGTCAGTTTTATAAATGACTTCGATGTAGGCATAGGTGGATTGATTAATAAATTTGCAGATGACACTAAGGTTGGTGGAGTAGTGGACAGTGTGGAAGAATATTACAGGTTGCAGTGGGACTTGGATAAACTGTAGAATTGGGCTGAGAAGAGGCAAATGGAGTTCAATGCAAATAAATGTGAGGTGATGCACTTTGGAAGAATAACAGGAAGGCAGAGTACTGGGTGATGCAAAGATTCTTGGTAGTGTGAATGTGCAGAGGGATCTTGGAGTTCACGTACATAGATCCCTGAAAGTTGCCACCCAGGTGGATAGTGTTGTTAAGAAGGCATATGGTGTGATAGGTTTCATTCGTAGAGGGATTGAGTTCCAGAGCTGCAATATCATGCTGCAACTAACGCTAGTGCTGCCACACTTGGAATATTGTGTACAGTTCTGGCCCTCATATTTCGGGAAGGATGTGGAAGCATTGGAGGAGGTGCAGAGGAGATTTACCAGGATGTTGCCTGGTCTGGAGGGAAGGTCTTATGAGGAAAGGCTGAGAGACTTGAACCTGTTCTCATTGGAAAGAAGAAGGCTAAGAGGGGATTTGATAGAGACATACAAGATGATCAGAGGATTAGATAGGGTAGACAGTGAAAGTCTTTTTCCTAGGATGATGACGTCAATGTGTACGAGGTGGCATAATTACAAATTTAGGGGTGAAAGGTTTAAGATAGATGTCAGAGGCAGGTTCTTTACGCAGAGAGTGGTAAGGGTGTGGAATGCCCTACCTGCTAACGTAGTCAACTCAGCCACATTAGGGAGGTTTAAACAATCCTTAGATAAGCACATGGATGATTTTGGGATAGTGTAGGGGGACTAGCTGAGAATAGTTCACAGGTTGGCACAACATCGAGGGCCAAAGGGCCTGTTCTGCGCTGTATTGTTCTATGTTCTATTGTTGAATTATGAGTAGGGAAGGTAAAACAGACAAAGAAGCATTGCTGTGATACCACTCTAGATAACAAACATCAATGACCTGATTTTTTTTTCAAGTTGTTTTCGACTCCATCTGATTATTTGCTAATGTGCGTTATTCATTTTAAGAATTTGCTTTTTCAGGACCTCTGAAAGTATTTTCTCCCCTTTTTCCTTTCATCATAGGAATTGACAGTGAGCAAATTACATGGAAATAGGGAATGAGAAAATTACCAGGAAATTTTCTGTTACTTCTCCTAACAGGATCAACAAAAAGGTAAGTGTGAGATGTTTTCTCTTTGCTGGCTGGATGTTTATCCATATACAGGTCTTCAGCTACTTTCCCAGGAACCAATCACGTGACTGTAACTGCTCAGCACTCCTGAACTCTCTCAAATTTCCCATGCAGGTTTCTCTATCAAAAGACCTTTTCCTGGCAAAACTGCCTTGCACACATATCTTAAACCTTCCCAACTGCTTTAATAAAGCAACATTATAGATGCAATGAGTTCCCGTACCTCATTTTAAAAACTACAACATCTTTTTCCACAGGTTTTTGGGTTCAAAGCAGTACCTTTCTCTATTTTGTCGTTCACAGTCTTAAAATAAGTTCCTTATAATATTTGCTGCTTTTTCAAAACACATTTTAATACTATGTGCCTTCTGGTTCTCAATCGTTTTAATAGGAACAGGCTTTCCCGATATCCCCTGCCAAAAATTTATGAAATTGAAAGCTTCTTTCAAATTTCCTCGTAATCTTCACCTTTCCAAGGAAACTGTCTCAACACCTTTGTGTTTCTTCATTACAAAATTATCTCATTCCTGAATCTTTCACATAAACATCTTCTGCACTCCCTCCAATGCATTCACATCCTTACAACAGTGTGTCAATTATGGTCATGTGATATTAAAATATGGAAATAAGCATTTTAATGGCAGAAAGATTGTGTGAAATTACAATTGGAGTGATGAACTTTAAGTAACTAATACTGGTGAACAAAACATTTGGGTGAAATTAACAGGATTAAAAACTATCAAACTTATAGCCCACAACCTCAAGTTTTAAAATTTTGGCTGCAGAGATAGAAATACATTGGTTTCAACTATCAAAAATTCTGAGATTCCAGACCAATTTCTGTACTTTGGAAGATAGAAAACGTAACCGATTGTTCAAGAAAAAAATGGAAAGGGTTAGTCTGAAAAATTAATTATTGATGTGGTAACAGGGCACTTGGAAAATCAAAACAATTTTTTTGGAAGAGAAATTATGCTTGATAGATTAATTAAAGTTTCTTTGTGTGTGAGATAACAGCAGAGATCGAATAAAACCAATAGATTTGCTATACTTGCATTTTTAAAAGGAGTTCTACGAAGTGTTAATAAATGTCAAGATCAAGACTCATGAAGTCAGAAATAATACTTAGGCATGAATTGGGGATTTCCTCGTACATAGAACATAAAAAGTACAAATTGATAAATCATTTTAGGAAGGCCATATGTAACTATGAGCTTTGCATAGATAAATTCATGAGTTCCAGTTATTTCTAATCTAGTACTAAAGACTTAAATCTGTGTGGCAAGTGTAAAATAAACAAATTTGTCACTGTGCAAAAAGAGGCTATGATGAGGACACTTTAGGACATAGGCCACACAAGGAAAACTGGAAAGAAGTTGGCAGACTGAGTACAAATTGAAGTGAAATTACTCAGTTTAGTAGGAAGAATGGAAAAGTAGATTTTTTTTCAAAGTGAGAGATGAGTTATTGAGTTGCTTTTCAGAGGGATCTGGGGGTCTTTGCACGCAAGTCACAAAAAAATTAATCTGTGACCTGTGGCTTGTGATCGCTGGAAACTTTTTCTTTTAACTTATTCAAACAATGCTATTAAATCTCTTCAAACATATTCTGCTCCGTGAACAACTCAAATTTGAAAGTTTCGTGTTCATGAACCCAAATTTCTCTACTTCTGCTCTTTTTGGTGAAGAAGTAGTGTTCCTACCTCTGAAGCAGAAGACCCAAGTTCACTTCTCATCTGCTCCAGAGATGGGTCATAATGTGGCTGAATAGTTGATTGAAACTATCCAAGATATAATTCAAAAGCGGTTGTTGTGTAGAGGTAGAGTCGATACCTCTGGGTCAGGAGTATCTGTCCCTCACTGATCCCAGGATTCAATCTGTTGAATCTTCATTACCATTGATATTTACAACCAGGAATGTGGAGATGAAACTTTTTAAATTTTAATTGGTCAATTATTATGATCTAAAATGCACTTTCTGAAAGAGTGGTCAAAGTAGGTTCAATTGTAAAATTCAAAAGTGAGGATGGTAAAGAATTGCAGAGGAAAAGGAAATTCAGCCAGTGGGAAAAGATTTATTAAACTGAATAATTGAATCTCTATATTAAAGGGCTGGTATCGGTATGATAGGCTGAAAAGTTCCCTTCTGTGCTGTATCATTTTATGAAATTAAAAGAAGCAGGTGATCAATTTTCATTTGCATTCAAAGGAACAAGAAGCCTACCTACCCAAAGATGAGTCTTGGATTAGAAACGTTAGCTCTGTTTCTCTCTCACAAAGATGTGTCTAGATCTGCTGAGATTTTCAGTGTCTTCTGTTTTTATTGCAGATTTCCAGCATCCACAATTTGTTTTCAATTTGGGTACAAATAGTGATCATGCTGATAAATCCTGAACAAATGTTGCAAAAAGTCAACTAGGTGGCAAATTTGCAGTCAATTTCTGAGAAGATGGATTTGAATGAGGAAGGGTGGGAGGGAGTTTGAGTGAAATATAAGTGCCATGAAGGACTGACTAGGCTGAATATTATGGTGTGAATTTTACAATGGTGAATTAATCATTCTAGTGAAGAAGGAAGTTGCAGAAGGGCATGTTGCAGAATCCTCATTGTAGCACACTCTGAAAGAATTGACTGAGAAGCTGAAGATTCCGTTGGTTCATTCCAATTCTATGATTGCAATCTTCAGAAAGTTTCCATTTAAATTGGATAATTTGAGAAAGTTCAGACTATTCTGATTAAATTAAAATAAAGATAGTTGCTTGGGAGATGTTTGACTATTAACTATACTGTTTAAATCCTGGATAACTGTTCAAGGACCCCATGCTTACCTCACACACTCCTACTATCCCTCCTGCAGACCTGTTACAGAGCCCAGGCCCTGACCTGACACCCTGTTGGGATCTGAATCCCATTCCTGGCTCCGTCCCCAACATCTTTCCCACATTGCTGGAGCTGATGTGACAGCCCTGCTCCTATCTCCTGACATGAGTTTCCCCTTCTTGCCTCCAGCATGTCTTCCCACAGTCCCTCTACCTTCTCCATGTGAAGCCAACTCCCATCCACTGGATAGGATTCAATATCCCCCGTCCCATCGCCGGACCCAGTCAGACTTGGCACCCAACCTCCATTTCATGTACTCAACCTGATTTCTCCTGCCCACCTCGATCTACCCTACACAACCTATCACTTAGCTTGCCACTTTACACTGTGGCAATCTAACCAACTGGTACCCTACCCCATCTGGCATACTTACCCTGGTAGCTTGCCCCTCCTCTGTTGGTACCCTACTTATCTTGCACCATACTCTTCCAGCACCTTAACATCATGCTTACCTAATGTACTAACCATGTGGCATCAGCTGCCAAAGAGAATGGCAGGACCTTTTTTTGAATTGCGGAATATGTTTGCTGATGGGGCAGCACTGTGGCTCAGTGGTTAGCACTGCTGCCTCACAGTTCCATGGACTCGGGTTCAATTTCAGCCTTGGGTGACTGTCTGTTCAGAGTTTGCACATTGTCCCTGTGTCTGCGTGGGTTTCCTCTGCATGCTCTGGTTTCGTCCCACAGTCCAAAGATGTGCAGGTCAGGTGAATTGGCCATGCAAAAAAAAAAGTTGCCCATAGTGTTCAGGGATGTGTAGGTCGGGTGCGTTAGTCAGGGGTAAATGTAGAGTAGTAGGGGAATGGGTCTGGGTGGGTTACTCTTCAGAGGGAAGAGTTTTAGGGCCAAATGGCCTGTCTCCTCACTATCGGGATTCTATATAATTCTATATGACTGCTATAAATTGAGTGCGTGATGTGCCTTCCTCTAATAGTTTTACACTTTTTTGAAGAAGCCCTGAGTGGTGTCTTCTCTCTGAATTGCAGAGTTTCAATCTTTCCTTACAAGAAAAAAGTGGCCAAAGTGATAATCTGTGTAGGATGAGCACTCCTCAGGATATGCAGTCCCTTGTTTCTATGTAATCTGCTAACTTGCATGTGTGACACTGCAGTACTCACTCAGTTCTGCACTGGTTTGCTAGCCTAGATTATCATGCTTCAGTCTCTGGAATGGAGACGCACAAACCTCTGACTCAAAGTTCAGAGTGCTGTCAACTGAGCCAAAGTTAGCACCATTAACTGAAAAATGTGGTTCTGAAAGTCAGAAGAGTTGGAGCAAACATGTTTTGCATCTGATGATGCCGAAAGTGGCAAAGGAAGTGATACAGATATTTATGGGACTGGGACAGAATGAAATGTCATTGTCCATTCTCAATATCAAACATGGTGGGGCACTAGGAAATATTATTTATTGAGTAGGTAGGCTTGGAAATGTTTTAAAAGTATTTGTAACTGAATTTCACTTACCTTGTCACTTAATGTTTCTTAACATTAGTTGGGCTATGAAATGTACAGGTACTTTATTTGCACACTACTCATTCCCAACATATAGCCAATATCACTGAGGAATACATTAATCTTTCACATTAATGTACATTAGAACATTTAGAAGGCATATGAACAGTTAATACTAGTTTTAATCACCTCAGCTTCTTTGCAAACTGACAGTCATTTTGAATCACAGACAAATCTGAAAGGCTCTTCTGTTGTTTATAATATTTTCTTGGCCAAAGATGGTAACTGGTGGATAGGCAAGTAGTATCCAGTTTCTTTTTAAGTGCAAGGAAACATGCTTTCTGAGTGTGATCTTCCCTAGGATGGAGCCAGATACATTGATATAGAGGTGGAGCTTGCTTGCCAAGCCCAGTGTAATACACACTGTTTTAGTATGCGTATCACATCTTTTCTGCTACACTGCAGGGAACATGCAGTTTATCGTACAAATGTGCATCCTCTGAGCAGAGGATAAACACTCTCTTACTTGCTCGAAACTGTTTGCCTGAGAAGTGAGAAGCTGAATAGTCTGAAGAAGATTCCAGTAAGCATCACGTTCATTTTTTTTGCCCCAATCTGAGTGTAATTTCTATCTGTCTCGGAATGTTCCCTCACTGAGAAGCAGAAAGCGTACAAGGTTACAGATTAATGAGAGAGGAAGTAACAGCTTGCACCAGGTAGGAAGCAATTTTATATCAGCATTCATTTGCTTATCACTGTCACAAGCTGAGCATTGTCCAGAGCTTGGGGTCAGCTTCTTATTTCTTGTCTCTAATAACTAGAATCACTTGAGAAACATTGGACACAAAATAAGCTTTAACTATTTTTGTGACCTTCATAAGACTTTAGGATGTAGCAAAAAGGTAATTGGTTCCACAAGACAAACTTTTTTTCCCAGACATTTGCTTTGAATTTGTAAGATATTTTACTTGAATAATATACCTTGACTAATTTTTGAAGTGGATATTAATTTAGCCATTATTTGTTCTCTAACTGATGCTGTTTGGAACATAGCCAGAGTAACAATACCAGTGGACTGGCAAGGTAAGAGGTGTTCAATCTTAGCCAGTGCTGCTGAATGGAACTGAAAGGATGCAGCCAAAAACAGTTCCTTGTTGTGATTGAGAATAGGCACTGACAAATTGGAGACTTGAGATTTTCTTTCTGCTTTTAGTAATCAATAACCATCGCTAAATTGCCACTTCATTGTAAAGGAACTCCAGTACTGAATTTGTTAACCAGATATAGCTGTTATTTCTGGCTCAAACTTTGCTCTCGCATTTGAAGTGCATCACTGATTTTCTCAGTTACAAGCAAGGGTTAGAATTTAACATGCATTGAAATAGCACCTAAAATGAACAGTACTGTGAAAGACAGCATGTGAGGAAAGTTTTCAATCTGAGTTCTTCTGTACATTGGAATGATTCTGTACATTCTGTACATTGGAGTGATTGTCTTATGTCAGGGATCTGTATAACATGAATAGGCTGCATTACTGTCTGCCTGCACACAGTAGGCAAGTTTCCAGATTAATATTTTCCACTTCTTGCTTTTTAAAAGTTTGTCTTCAAATCTTACTTCCCTTTTCGCCATATGATCAAAAAGTTGTATGAATAGAATGTATAAAAAAAGTTCTGTCAATAGCTAGCAGGAAGCATAATTTTATGCCATTTAGTTTACTACTTTTCAGTCCCAACTCCAAGTCAAAATGTTGCTGATGAATACCTCATTATCATAAAGCTATTCATTTAATAGGAACTTATTGTTTAGAAAATAAGTTTTTTCTATTGTATTGATGATCACCCACACCTTGTCTTATTCAGCGTTCTGACTAAGGTTTTCATTTTTTCATTCTCCATGGATGTGCTCATCATCAGTAAGTTATCTGAAATATTCAATGTGTCCTTCATGATTACTCTCCCTATTTCATAAGATCTACTTTAACATGTATTAATTTTTGTTGACCATTTGCATCCTAACTGCATATTTGATGATGAACAACTTTAGACTCAAATATTTGACTTTGTCGTTGATAGTCAATACTCACTTCAACAATGTAGAGTTAAAACGGTTTCCCTTTTTGAACTGCTCCAAAAAAAAAGACTATATTTCTAAGGATAAGTTTACTTGCTATCTTACAGGAGACACACCTACTCTGGTGTGGAATACGTAGCTTATTTGTACATTCCACTTATTTTTATACATAATACAGTAACAGTGATTGGCAAGGCTGGCTTTTTGTCTTGAGTCCAATAAATGAGCCAGTTCGCTGAGCCTGATGATTTTTTTTGTCAACTTTTGAGGAGTTAAGACTGTCACAATGAAAATGTAAATGAGACTAAATGTGGATGCAAAGAGTGAGATAGAAATTTGAAAAGAATTAAGTCCTGATTGTCCCAATAAAAGAATTGGTGATGACAGTGCAAGATTACAACAACAAAAGATAATGGATACGTTTTCAGATGTTTGTTATTGGTACAGAAGTTGTAATGCATGAGTGAAGAAAGAACTTTCACCTCTCTCAAACTTTGCACTGAGTTATCTTTCACGATAAATAATGCATAAAGGTTGCACTATTGGAAAACATTCCAGCTGTGATATTTTGAAAAGAAAAAAAGAAACACGGCAGTGGTCGGTTGGTAAGTTGATGTTATTTTCCAAAAATAATTCCAGCAATGTGTTGAATTGCATTTTTCATCTTTTTCTCTCCTCCCCATGCCATTTTCTCACCTTCATTCCTGCAAACGATGACTCATGCAGCGATAGAATTGTCTAGGCACCAGCTGTACTTCACTCAAGCAATCAGTCATTCCAAAATCTAAGCTGTGAATTTTCGCAGGTTATTCAACCATGAAATGTGTGGGTGGTAGCAGAGAAAAGCTCTGCTCTCTCTGTCTCTCTCTCCCCCAAAATTCCCTTACAGGTGTATTTTTCAGCACAGGTTCCTGAATTTAACAATGTTCAAATCACACCTGCTTTTTCTGTTAGATATTAGTGCAGTTCTAGGTCAGGTACATGCCTTATCTTTATCATTCTGTATCAACAAGTGTAATTTCTGAGTAGGATAAGCAATATATATTTGAAATTGTCCATATGCTGTTCACTCCTAGCCCAGATGCTCTGAGTATGGAATAATTAATTGTTTGATGTTGCTCCATCTAGTGGTTCATTTAAAAATTGGCAATAGAAATTAAAATCAACTCTTGGGCTGATGCCGACCAGAAAACTGCCCTCAGGGTCAAATCATTGGTTTTCCATCGTGCTCTGATTCAAAACCTAAACAGATGGAGTGAACTGTATGATTGCTTGTCATTTTGAGTTTCTCAAGGTAATTAAAAGATGGTGAAGACACAGGTACCTTTTACGCTTCATGCAGAAAACTTGAACATGATGTCTTCTGTTTCACCCATGGGTCCATTTTAGCTAGTCATTTAAAACGAAGAATATGAACTGGAAGGTGGAACAGAATAGTTATCTGGGCACTGTGGCATATTTGATACATTGGGTAGAATGCAGAATAGCACACAATTTCAATGATTATGGCAGTGACATAAGGTGAAAATGAAATTGGAGGAGATCACAAATAAAATTCTAAAACAAGTGACAATTAAAATAGTAGGCTTTATTTGGGAAGTAAAAGAAACAGCAAAATTAATAGATGTGGATAGAAATTTAGTGACGGGTACATTGATTTTTTTTTAGGTGAACTGCATAACATTTGTTTCAGATAATTTTGATGCATTTTGGTAATGGGCTTTGCAAGCAGCATTGTGATGATCACAGGAAGGATGGAGGTTATGTGGAAACAAAATCAGTTGCAAGTCAAAAAATGGTTCTGGTATTAGATTTTACAGTTCTGAGATGCCTCTTGAAAACTATTTTCATGGGATAGGCATTTCCTTGGTCACTATTGAGGGGTAATATAACGCTTGAAAATATTTCCTTTGATAATTAAAACAGATAGTGTTTGCAAACTCATTACTTCTAATGCTTGGGCATGTATAGCTATGTGACATTGTAGAGTGAAACTGTTATATTTTCATATTTAGAAACTAAAATAATTCAATTTTAAAAAATGCTACGTATTAAAAAGCAGATGACAATCTATCTAATGGGATAGAATTATATGCTGTACAGAAGGTGATTTAATGGCATGATCAATGTTCTTTATAGCTCAGTAAAAGAATGAGTTTCAATCTGTACAATACTTCTTACAACCTATAAATCTTAAATATGTTTAAAGCTACTTAAATAATTTTAATATCTAGTTGCTGTTGTCATGGTAGGAAATGTGGCAAATGATTTGTATGGAGCAAGCTCTCATCGGTTGTGAAACATTTGGCCAAAAATTATTTTATGTCTAAGCCTTCTGTCAAAAATGTAATCCTTTGGCCTACCCTTCTCTCGATCCTCCGTCCAGCTTTTTCTGCCCAGAATCCATCCCCTGCCCCACCCCTCGGTCCTTGCCTGTGTCTGCTTTCTTGGCCTCAACACTTCATGTGGATATGTTTCAAGGAAATGTAATTTGTCCACAGCTCCTGATGACAAAACAGCAGTATAGTGTTAAAAAATTAATATTGTTTCAAATACAATTGTCAAAGAGGGGATGGCTAAAATGTATGGTGCCGCAGGTGAAAGAAATTGCTGCAAACATTGTAAAATCAAAACGTTGAAATAAGTGCTGCAAGGACTGCCAGTGCCCGGACAAAATCTGATGAGTTCAAGTTACAAACTACACTCTATCTGAACTCAATTAATTTTATTACAAATGGCCATGATTCAATAATATTCAAGGTACACTATAGAAGCAGATGCATGAGCAAGGTAAAATTAAACTTTTGTTTATTTTGTCAGACTCCATGAGATAAATGAACCACTTAAGATTCTATAAACAGCAACTTGAATTGGATGTTAATGGAAATGTTTAATAATTATTATGTTTTGTCTGATATTAACCACTGTTTTGCTTTTAAAGTGGTGGGAACAGTTCACTGATGATTGTTAAAAGAAGACAAAATCAGACTGCTCAATTGTTTTATTGCTGGCTTCCATTTGTCAAATTATCACAAGCCAAATGTTTATTTTGCTGAGAAACTGACTGCTTTTCATACCTGTTCAATTGTACCCTTAATTGGAGGATGTGAACAGTCATTGACCAAAATGATTTGCATAGAAGGAAATAGCTGTGTGTTATTTTGGAAAGAGGAATGGAAAGTAGGGAATTTATCTGGGAAATCCTGGAGTGTCCATTTGGAAATGCTTGGATAATATGGGACAAATGGAAAATATCTGTTAGCTGTAGCAGAAATATACTGAGGTCACATTTATATTAACAATGTGGATATATTCAAAAGGCAAGTCCAAGACATACTTTAGTGAATTTAATATATCACAGAGAAAGAACAGTATGATATTCTTTTAAATTCTGCAACTGTCAAAGTGAATACAATGGCTGTTCCTGGTGCTCAGGCTGTATCCCCTCTCTTTGTTTTACATGTACAGTAAGTGTTACCCTTGCATCTAATTGGTTGCAATGTCACCTTTGCAAACAACTCCTAAACAATTGTTTTCTTAGAAACTGATATTAAAAATATAAAACCAGATATTATGAAGGCATCATATTTAATATTTTGAGCACTCCATTTTTGAAGGATTGTGCAAAAATTAATTTATTTCAAGTTCTGTGAAGCAAAAAAAAATTGTCAGAAAGATAAATTGAAACTTTGATTAACAAAATTTTTCTGGGACACTATATGGTTCAAGCTAATTACTGGACTGGCTTGCTTGGAGCCTCCAGACTTGGTTTACTGACTGCCTGAGAAACACCGTTCATTCAGGACAGGTGGTAGTTTTAGCTTTCACTTGGGGAAGCCTGCTGATGAAGATGCTTTTCACCTCATGTCTTCTGTTCCTGAAGGATCTTTAGTTGTGAATGTGTTGAGAAACCTAATGGTACTCTTGAAAAGCAACTGCAAGGCATCTCACTAATGTATTTCCTGAGCAAGTTGCAACTATCTAGGCTCCAAAGAAAATTTCCATGACTAATGTCATGCCTATACATGCCGGAATGCCTAATCAACAATGTTATGAAAATTTCACTTTTGATCCTATTTATCTTGCTTTAAGATCTAAACATTATCGGCAAAATGAAAATGGTAATTTTCTAAATTGAATCTCTGCAGAGAAAAATGTCTTTACCTGGCTTGTGTGTGTGCATGTGTATACATTTCTGAGGTCCTTTAGAGAAAGCCACATTCATATTTTCATGCTAAAAACTGTGTGTTAACCAATTCTGCATCTTTCATGCAATCAACTTTGTTAGATAACAAATCAGTAATTTATAGTTATTAAAGAAACCTGGTCATTGAGTCATTTTTATTTTTCAGTCTAAAATGGAGAAATCATATAATTGACCATATTAGAGACTGGATAAAACAATTAAATTTATATTGTGAACTATGGATTCATAGTTCACAAAGGTAGTGCACTGCTCCCATTTTAGTGTGAATATAAAATTTGGAGGTTTGCATTGGGATTGTCAAGGCTGACAATGTCATATAGGAAGTGGGCTAATAATAATTGGATCATGATACCATTTGTTTGTGCATCATTAAACTAAAATGGATTTTGCAGTCGTTTAAACTTTTCCAGAGGTGACCCTTTCATCCAAACTTTTAATTCAGAATTTATAAAATGGACCAAGGAAGTAGGCTTAACTGGGGGTAATAGCACAGCATTTGAAGAGAGACAATGCAATGCTGTTTGTGCATCAATTGAATTAGCAAGATGAGGAATCTTGAATAAGAAACTGAAATGAAAATATTGAACTTGAAAGAGCGGAAGAAGGTAAAAAAGGAAAGGAATAATATGAAGAAAGAGTGCTTCATAATGATGAAAGAAAGACAATAAAAAGTTGCTTCTAGAGTTTCAGCTCTGGAAGAAGGGAAAAGGAAAGTGAAAAGAGGCAGGAGAAAGAAAGGAAATGCTGGTTTCAAAGGATGGAACAGAAAAAGAATTGTGCCTCAGTCTCCAAAGTACCATCTGATGGCAATGGCTTTGAGTTCAAACCAAGGCTCAGTAGGGCATTTTTCAAATTTGTGACAGCAGTTTCAATGTATAATTAAAGGAATATAGAAGCATTTTTCAGGTGATAATAATATTGTCTGTACAAGGTAAACTATTGAAAGCATGGGTTATTGGTTCCCATCGGGCAATCAGGAAGATTGTTAAAGTAAATTATTTGATTGATACACTTGGTTCATCAGAATAAGTATCAATTACAATATCAATATGCTGTAGCGATTCCACTGACAGAAGGAAGATAAGTAAGTACACGTTTGACAAGTAGTAAGGATTGGAGAGGAAGAAATAGAGAGTGATGATGCATAAAGAGACCTGGACAGTTCCCAAATTGAACCACCTACTGTCCAGTTAGCTAACACTGAGTTATTTCAGAGGTTAGCCACAATGAGGAAAATCAAGAAGGCTACTCAGAGAGTTCAGAGGAATCTGCAGCCATAAATTATTGTGTAGACTCTGAGCCATACAAAATGCGGATAAAGGAGAATATTCTCCAGTAATACAGCTTTCTTATCACTTGGTCCAGAGAAACACGCCAAAATGAAAATGGAAATCCAATCCATGCTGGAAAGCTAGCTACCTGAACCTAGTTAAAACAACAGAAATTCCTGGTCATTTTAATGCCTAAGTTGCTAGTTCAACCAGGTTCAGTATAGACTACAGAAAGGTCAATGCAGCAACAAATGTAGATTCTCACTAAATGGTCTTATGGTCTTACTAAACTCCTCATGTGAAAAAAACACTATGGGTAAAGTTGACATTGTAAAATATCTTTGTCCCTTTAACAGATCTGTGTAGAACTTGATGGGTTCCTTTAAGATCCTGAGAAAATGCCAAATAGTCTTTTCAAATGTCAAGTAATGGCATTCCATCTGAAAAATACCCCAGTCACTTTTTTTTTCAGAGATTCAAATTGTAACCAATGTTCTTTCCGGTGAGATTTACCTTGATGAAGTGCTGCATGTAGTGAATCGTTTAAGACCACTTTAACAATTAGAAGTTCTCTTTGGTAATTTGCAATTAGTTGATATGATGATAAATGTTTCCAAAAGCCAGTTTGCAAATGTGAGCAACCCACCTAGGGCCTATTGTAGTACAAGGACTAGTGCTGCCAAGAACAGCAAATGTACGATCTTTCACGCAATTCCTTGCTGCTAAAATGAAAAGTGGTTCATTTTTTTTTAGAGGTTGGATAGAATCTGTACTAAATTTGAATCAAATTTGATCACTATAATTGTTCCACTGACAGATTGGTTGCAAAAGAAAACTACGAGGATTGTCAAGCATCTTAAGGGAGATAGAAATTTGGGATTGACACTTGGGTTCAGAATGTGGCACACTTGCATGTACAGGAAGATACAAACATTCATAAGCAAGGCATTGTTCTTCACAGATGCAGACGTGTAAACAATTTGCCCTGGCAGGCAATGTAAAGTTGCAATGAGGAAACTGAAAGTACCATGCAGAGTGACCATGTGTAGATAGGACAGACATTCTTGAGCAATTGTTGCAAAACTTGATTTAAATTGGAAAATCTGTAATGACAGAAGATACGAGGAAAATTAAATAAATTTAGTATTTTTAAATTTCATTTATTATCACATGCACTGAAATAGTGAAAAGTATTATTTTGCATGCTGTCTAGACAAATCATAATGTATGTAAATACATCAGAGTAATAGAATAGAGTACAGAATAAGAAAAGTGCAGGGAAAGATTGACTCTGATAGATGAGATGTCCATTCAAAAGTCTGCTAACAGTGGGGAAGAAGCTGTTCTTGAATATGCTGATACATGTTTTCAAACTTTCATAACTTCTGAGAGTGGAAGAGAATATAACCGGGATAGGAGGGTGTTTATTATATTGGTTGCTTTCCAAAGGCAGCAGAAAGTGTAGACAGAGTCAATGGAAAGAAAGCTCAATTTTGTGATGGTCTGCATTGCATTCTGTAATTTCTTCCATTCTTGGGTGGAATAGTTATGATAATATGCTGTGATACATCCCAATAGGATGTTTTCTATGATGCATACATAAAAAATGTAAAAAGAGTCATTGTGAACATGCCAAATTTCCTTTGCCTCTGAGGAAGGAGAGACATTGCTATGCTTACTTGACTGTATTGTCAACATGGATGAATCAGGATAGATCATTGATGATATTTGCTCCTAAGAACTTGAAGCTCTCATCTTCATCCACTTCAGCATCTTTGATACAGACAGGGATGCATCCTGCACTCCACTTCCTGGAGTCAATGACTATCTCCTTGGTTTTGCTGACAAGGGAGAATTTGTTGTCTTTACACCATTCCACTAAGCTGTCTATCTGTTTCCTGTACTCTGCCTTGTTGAGATAATATCGACTACACTGTGTCACCAGCAAATTTGTAAATGGAACTGGGGTGGAATGGCCACATAGTTGTGAATGTGTAAGCAG
Organism: Hemiscyllium ocellatum; assembly: GCF_020745735.1. Taxonomy (NCBI): domain Eukaryota; kingdom Metazoa; phylum Chordata; class Chondrichthyes; order Orectolobiformes; family Hemiscylliidae; genus Hemiscyllium; species Hemiscyllium ocellatum. The sequence continues at coordinate 34,914,131 of NC_083411.1, read as the reverse complement.
TATAGTAAGGGTTTGAGTACCTAGCCTTGAGGGTCACCGATGTTGAGGATTATTATAGTGGAGGTGTTGTGACCTAACCTTATGGATTGTGGTTTACATTAGAAAGTCGAGAATTTGGTTGCAGAATCTGTATATACTAAAAACCATACATCTGCCCTCTTCCTTTTATCACAATCTTTCCCATTGTAAGTTACATCCATACTTACCATTTCAATTTTTCTGTTAATATTCATTATTGCTATTTGTTAACAATCTTAGAGGTATGGGAAGTGAAAACTACTATTGACAACACTCAGCATTAGAAGCCAGCCATCTATCTAAATAGACCAACTGAATGTCACACAACCTCAACTTTGTCCCTTGCCAAAGCCCAGTTTTATCTTTTTTTCTGAGACTATTGCTCTGGGATGACTCATACTCAGGAAGGCAGGTTCATTTTATTCTGGCCTGGAAACACAGGTCATAGCTCTTTTCTCATTTATAATTTGTAAAACCATAAGGGAACAGTTTCTGTTGAGAGAATTGATCTACGCTTGAGAAATTTTCTCAAAAATCAACTCTGGACTTTCTTTCTTCTGGAAGCCTTTCAATTGAGTCAAAACTACAGACTTTGTTTGTAATCACACATTGTCATTAAATAAAACAAACTAAAAGTGAACAACCTATAATTCATTTTCAACTGAAATTATAGCCCTGAATTTCTCCATGGTGGAGAGCATCTCTGCTGTGACAAAAATGCCAGATATTGGATATACCACACCTAACATGTCTCGTTTTTGCAGGGGCAGGATTGGAGGCTGAGCTGTCATTGCATGTGCATCATTTCTGGTGATAGCTGGCTTTTTTTAAAATCAGATTTTGTCATTCTTGGTGTCTGGAATGCAGAATGTGCAACTTAGACTGACAAGACCTGATCTATTTCCAGTACATTTCTTTTGGATAGCTAAAGATCCCTTTGACTTATTGCAGATACAGGATCTGCAGATACGGTGCCAGGATACTTGAGGGGTTGGAAATTCTTGGGTTGGGGACTGTTCAGGATCTCTTTGGGAGGTTGAAATGTCCTGTGGAATTGTAAAGAAGATGGTGAGCAAGTGCCTTGGAACTGTTCAACTTGTCAAGAATCTCAACAAGTGTCAAGACCACCAGAAAATGTCAACAGTATTGAACTGTCAAAAAGCTTGAAAAGGAACAAGAAGTATTGAACTGTTATGTGTGACAACAAGGGTCAAGATGTATGTTGTGGTCTGCAATATAGAAATTGAGGTCATGAAACTGCATTGTTTTGTTTCTTACTTGCATGCGAACATGTGGGCACTAGGTGATTTGGAATGGTGGGTGAAAGTAGGCAATTGAGATTGAGGTGTGAGAGACCACTGAGATGGGTAGAGGGAATTAGACTGGATGGATTGACTTGGAAGGGGCATGGGAAGTGTGTGCAGACGAAGTGGTGTGCGAGTGTGCGTAGTGAAGAGTGTGCGATTGATAGATAAGGCTGGAAGAATGTTTTATAGTCTTCCTTTCTTTGGAAAATAAGGTTGTCTTTGGTGCAGGTAACACTTTGGGATTGTGGTGGTCTGCATTTGCATTAAAATAATTGCATTAATTCCTTGGGATTAGTAAAGCTGTCAAGAAATTCTCTAAAAAGGAATTTGAAAAGAACAGTGACAGTGACTTCAGATGATTGATTTCAAACTAACATTTTCACAATGGGGTACCTATTGATGGACAGTTCTAACTGCTTAATGAATTGAAATGTTTGTTGACATAATGGATTAAGCACTTACATTAAATATTTATTTGTATAAATAAATTATTGAGTCTTGTGTCAAATATATCTTTTTCATAAGGGATCCTTTGATTTAGATTAGATTTGTTTATTTTATAAATGAGTTTTTTTTTTCAGTACTGCCATCCTGAATTGACTGGTTACTTCACTTTCGTATCAAAATGTCTCGAGCTATGTCATGATTGGAAAAGGAAGGGTAAATGTTGATGACTGGGGAGTATGAGTTGGCTGTGATATGGTATAGTTAAAAAGGTTCACAGGGATGAGGAGTGATGCCATATAGGGTATCGAGAATCCATGGGGATTGATGTTTTGGAACAGATCGACTGAAGAATGAAGAATGAGAGTGAGATTATGTTTTAATCGTTAGTTTTAAACTTTGATAACAGTACTTGAGCCCCAATATAGCTTTCCACACAGGCTGCCTAAGGAACTAAGCAGCTTCTTAGTCTGGCCCCATGCCCAATCCAGCCCCAGATTGCCCTCTACCCTTTTGGATTGAAAGTTAGATGACTATTTTTAAATGTTGGGTTCACAGAGCTGAGAATTCTGCTGACTCTGTACACCCAATCAGTGAATGAAAATTGGAATTCTAAGGTCAACGTTCTTGACTTTGATGTAACACACATTGAAAACATTTCCAACCAGCTTCATAATCACTTACACAGGATAAATTAATACTTTGGCATGTTTTGTTCCATATTGATTGCTCTTTGACTGTGTAAGAAAGTGTTGAGGCTTCAATACATCTCAGTTATACCTTTGAAAACAAAACCATGCTGCCATCAAGTTATTTTCTACTATTTAATGTAAACATTCCAAATATTTGATAAGAATTACTAAAACAGTACTATTGGTTATTTCCAAGATCATAGGACTATTTGCGAACTGTAGTTGTGCTATATGCTGAATGCAGAGTCATGGAACATTGAAATCAAATCCTCTGACAGTGGTAGCCATTGAGAGCAGTACTGCTCCTTAAAAGCATATATGCATCACGTGACACCATCCACCTATTCATTGCTGGTACAAGTCAGAGCTCTATAGTTCCACAATTATGTTCCTAACACTTGCTCTGTCAGCACTCTCAAGTATTATCCTCTACCCTACTTTGAAGTTCTAGTAAATGGAAAACCTTTTCACTTGTATAAAAGGCAATTAACCTGTTCACTTGCATCTTGAAGGTTGCCTGTCCCATTTACCTGCCTTCCTGTTAGGGCAGGGTGGAGGGTTGTTCACACTGCTTCTCACCCACTTGGTAATTATTGTCAGCAGGGATCAACAAGGAGACTGATTTTGGAATTATTTTTGCAACAATTAAGGTCCAAAGTTGTGTTCTAAGGTACAACCCTGCAAAGAATATATGTATGTAAGACTGTTCACTTACAATGTTCATAAATTGATGGATAGAGTTTTGTAATTAAATCAAAGCTGAAATAAAAATGACACCACAGTTCTTCAACTGCTTCACAATGGGATGACAATGACTGTTTTGAGTAGGAGAGCTGAAGCAGTCATGTTCAAAATCTATAGCAAAGTGAAACAAGCGCGTGTGGCAGCTGGGGAGGTGATGATCTCATGATATTATTGCTGGACTGTTAATCCAGAGACTCAGATAATGTTCTTGGGACCTGAGTTTGATTCCTGCCACAGTAGATGGTGGAATTTGAACTTAATTAAAAAGAAATCTGGTATTACAAATCTAATGATGACCATGAATCTATTGTCAATTGTTAGAAAAAGCCTTTGATTCACTAATGTCCTCTCGGGAAGGAAACTGCCGTATTTATCTGGTTTGACCTATATGTGACTCCAGATCCACAGCATTATGGTTGACTCATAACTGCCCAATTGATGGGCAATGAATGCTACCTGGCATGTAATGCCCTCATCCCAGAATTAATAATGATAAGAAAGCTCCCATATTATTTATAATCTATCTAGTATTGCTTATCGAACCCATCAGATTAGCTATCCTCTGGTAGGTATTGCTGATGAAGGGCTTTTGCCCAAAACATCAGTTTTCCTGCTCCTTGGATGCTCCTCTCCTGTCTGAACTCTTGTGCTTTTCCAGCACCACTCTAATCCAGAATCTGCTTTCCAGCATCTGCAGTCATTGTTTTTACCGATGTGTATTAAATACTGCCTAAATTGAAAAAGGCTTTAATTCCTGTTAATTCCATGCCAAGATTTGATTGACCATTATCGACATGTCAATGCAATGTTTGATCCATTCTGTACAAAATTTGCAAACTGTTCTCAATCTCTTCAATTCTTGATATCAGAAACTCAACCCATCCTTTAAATGTTTCCAAACAAATCTCATGAATTAGCCCACACCTGGTCAGCCAGTTATTTGATCTTGCATATATGTTGAAAGAGAGATTATGGAATTTATTGAGCATTTTCTCACAACACCACCATTAAAAAGAAGTTACAGCACTGAAACAACTATCCCAGTTCTGTCTTCTACAAGCTATGACAGTGAGTGTTTGATTCCCCAACAGATGCAAGTCAACAAAAGACATACCTAGCAGAAAGTGAGGACTGCAGATGCTGGAGATCAGAGCTGAAAAATTTGTTGCAGGAAAAGCGCAGCAGGTCAGGCAGCATCAAAGGAGCAGGGGAATCGATGTTTCGGGCATAATTCCTGATGAAGGGCTAATGCCTGAAATGTCGATTCTCCTGCTCCTTTGATGCTGCCTGACCTGCTGCGCTTTTCCAGCAACACATTTTTCAACAAAAGACATAGCATTTATTGTCACCACATTCTTGTTCTGAAATGCTGGATCGTGGACTTTATCAGTGACATAGAAGAACACTAATGAAATTCCACCTATACAAGGTATTCGCCAAAAACGGATACCCGCGCAACTTCATCAACAGATGCCTAAGAGAAAGACCACGGAGCGAGGACATGCCACAACCAAAAGGACTAGCCACACTACCATACATCAGGAGCATTTCAGAACTGACAGCCAGACTACTGTGACCCTTAGGACTCATAACGGCACACAAACCAACAGCCACGCTCAGACAACAATTTACTAGAACGAAGGACCCGATACCCTACATGAGCAAAACTAACGTAGTATACAAAATACCATGCAAGGACTGCACAAAACACTATAAAGGACAAACAGGAAGACAGCTAACAATCCGCATACATGAACATCAACTAGCCACGAAACGACACGACCAGCTATCCCTAGTATCCACACACGCAGACAACAAACAACATGAATTCGACTGGGACAACACTACTATCATAGGGCAAGCCAGACAGAAAACAGCCAGGGAATTCCTAGAGGCATGGCATTCAGCCACAAACTCCATCAACAAACACATCGACCTGGACCCAATATACCAACCACTACAGCGGACAGCTGAAACTGACACCCGGAAGCGGCAAGGACAGACCACTATAAATACCGGAAGAAACATCAAAGAAGTGCTTCGCAGGAGGCTCCAAAGCACTGATGATGTCGCCTAGCCAGGGGACGAAACGTTTGCAACAAAAACTTCCAGCTCGACGAACAGAACCACAACAAAATAGAATGTGTCTTTTCCAGTCACTGGAAGCCAGCAGTTCTCATGTCAAATCCTACTTGGTACAAACATTCCTTTTGTTATCATCTGACTCAGCATGAACAATGCCATGGGAAATCTGCTAGTTTGTATAATATTTATAACTATTTAGCTAACCATTTGATGAAATGGGAAGAGAAAGCAAAAATATTGGACTTTTTTTTAGAATAGTGCTTCATTTTATGTCAACCCTTGCAGGTAGGAGTTTATTTACAGCTTCAAGTAATATTGAAAATATATTAATAAGTCTTCAACTGTGAGAAATAAAAATGGGTATCAAATTTCATTATATGTTTAGCAGCCTAAGGGTTGATTTTCATGCATAATGAATAGAAAATGCATAATGTATAAATGACTATCACACATCTTAATGTCTACTAATGTTTCTTTTTCTGACACCAGCTACATGGCTCAATAATTCTCAGGCCATCTGTAGAAACACATTTATAAAGCAATGCATTGAACAACCTATTACTTTACATTTCTTGTCATATTTGATGAACATTGCATAAACTTGCATGTGCATTTACATTACCAATAAGTATTAAAAGCAATAGTTTTATATGGTTGGTTGGTTTTAAACTTAATCAGAAATTTAGAAAAGAAGGCCCAGAAAATAATGAGACCATTTCTTTTGGGCTACTGCTGAATGTGAGACCTCTGCCCTGTGGTCATCTGAAATCGTCACCCTGTGATTTAAAAAAATGGGTTAACTCATGTCAACATGCTTCAGCATGATTACTATTAAACAACAAATGTAATGCATTGGGGAGAATGACTGGTGCATGATGAAAAGACAAGAAATGTTGAATATTGCAGCAGAAGACTTGGACAGCAGTAAGTAAGTAGTCAGGCTTATCACATCACGATAACAGATGGCGCGTCAGGATGACTGAGCAAATGTGCATCAGCCAAAATCTGAAGAGGTTTCTTATAACTGAGTAAGAGGATCTCCCATTTCCAAAAATCCCCTTGCAAAGGGATTGTTTCCAGTTTATCAAGATGTTCCTTACCAGTTGAACCGATGTGGACACTCAGGATTTGTAAGGGTTGAGAGAAATTGACAATTAGATGATCTGTGGTGTGGTGGTAGGATGGCTTGGTATGGATTACAATAAGGTGTTTGGAATTTAGACGGATTATGTTTATATAAGAAAGACGTTCCTATGGCAGCAAGGACATTGAGTTCTGAATAAGCGTCACTGGACCTGAAACATTAGCTCTAATTTCTTTCCACAGATGCTGCCAGACCTTATCAATGTTTTTTTTCCAGCAATTTCTATTTTCATTTTTGTTTCTGGTTTCCCGCATCCACAGTTCTTTTTTTTTTGGAAGAAATCAAAATATGGAGAGTTGATGGCAGAGTGGTAATGTAATTCTGAACTCCAGACTAATGAGTGAGTTAGAATCCATCCATGGCAGATGGTGAAATTTGAATTCAATAAAAATCTGGAATAAAAAAAACTAGTCTAATGGTAGTGTAACCATCTGACAAGTACCATTTAAAACCCAGCTGGTTTACGTATGTTCTTCAGGGAAGAAGCTATGCCGTCCTCAACTGGTGTGGTCCTCAACTGGTGTGGTCTTCACATCACTCCGGACCTAGAGCAAGATGGTTGACTCTTATCTGGTCTTTTACCAAAAAGTACTAGCTGCACCAGCACCATCAACATCAAATGAATAAATAAAACTTGAAAATGTAAGCATTTTTGAGGCCAACCACCAGATTTTGTTTGAGTTAAAATGCAACAAGGCAGAGAAAGGAAGTTAAGGGCAATGAGAGCAATGTTCCTCCTGCATGATGTTTGAGGTGAGGGACACCATTAGTGTCCCAGCCAAGTACATCTGCAGAAAATGCACGCAACTCTCACTCCTCCAAGACTGTGTTAGGGAACTGGAGCGGGAGCTGGATGAACTTTGGATCATTTGGGAGGCAGAGTCTGTGATAGATAGGAGTTACAGGGAAGTAGTTACTCCTCGGCATGAAGAAAACTGGGTGACTGTTCAAAGGGAGAAAATACATACAATGGAGAGATCCCCTGTGGTCATTCCCTAGAAAAACATGTATACCCTTTTGGATACTATTGTGGTGGGGGTGGGGGTACTTACCAGGCGTATGCAATGGGGTGCAGGTCTCTGACACAGAGCCTGTCCCTGTTGCACAGAAGGGAAGGAGAGAAAGGAGGAGAGTGTTAGTCATTGGGGACTCAATAGTTAGAGGCTCAGATAGCAGGTTTGTTGGGAACGAACGAGACTCGCGGTTGGTGTGTTGCCTCCCAGGTGCCAGAGTCCGTGATGTCTCAGACCGTATCTTTGGGGTCCTGAAGGGAGAGGGTGACTAGCCCCAAGTCGTTGACTATGTAGGTACCAATGACATTGGTAGAAAGACAGATAGGGATGTAAGACAGGATTTCAGGGAGCTAGGGTGGAAGCTAAGAGCTAGAATAAACAGTTGTTATCTCTGGTTTGTTATCCGTGCCATGTGATAGCAAGGCAAGGAATAGGGAGAGATATCAGCTGAACACGTGGCTGCAAGGATGGGTACAGGAGAGAGGGTTTCAGGTACTTGGATAACTGGGGTTCATTCTGGGGAAGGTGGGACCTGTACAAACAGGATGGTCTTCACTTGAAACTGATGGGTACTAATATCCTGGTTGGGAAATTTGCTGGTGCTATTCCGGTGGGTTTAAATTAGCTCAGCACAGGGATGAGAACCTGAGATGTAGTTGTAGTGCACAGGAGGATGAGAGTAGGGAGGATAGGGACAGCATTTCATGGTTACAGGAATGTGCTGGCAGACAGCAAACTGGTTTGAAGTGTGTCTACTTAAATGCCAGAAGTATCCAAAATGAGGTAGATGGTCTTGCAGCATGGATAGGTACCTGGGACTTTGATGTTGTGGCCATTTTGGAGACATGGATAGAGCAGGGTGAGGAATGAATGTTGCAGGTCTCGGGGTTAGATCTTTCATTAAGAGCAGGCAAGACAGTAAAAGAGGCGAAGATGTGGCCTTGTTAGTCAAGGATAGTATAACGGTGGCTGAAAGAAATTTTGATGAGGACTCGTCTGCTGAGATAATGTGGGCTGAGGTTAGAAACAGGAGAGGAGAGGTCACGCTGCTGGGAGGTTTTTTATAGGCCTCCGCAGAGTTCCAGGAAAGTGGAAGAGAGGATTGACAAAATTATTCTGGGTAGGAGTGAGAGGAACAGGGTGGCCATTATGGGGGACTTTAACTTCCCCAACATTGACTGGAAATGCTATAATTCTAGTACGTTGGATGGATCAGTTTTTGTCCAGTGCATATGGGAGGGTTTCCTGACACATTATGTCAAAAGGCTGACAAGAGGAGAGGCCACACTGGATCTGGTGCTTGGTAATGAAACCAGGCCAGGTGTTTGATTTAGTTATAGGTGAATATTTTGGAGAGAGTGACCATAATTCAGTAATGTTTAGTTTACCGATGGAAAGGAATAGCTTCATGCCACATGTCAAGAGTTGTCGATGGGGCAAGGGCAATTATAATGCAATTAGATAAGAATTATGGATACATAGAATGGGGTAGCAAAATGCAGAAGATGCATTCAATGGAAATGTGGAGCTGGTTTAAGAAACAGTTATTGCATGTCCTTGATAGATATGTTCCTGTCAGGCAGGGAGGAAGTGATAAGGTAAGGGAACTGCTGTTTACTACAGAAATTGCATCTCTTGTTACAAAGAAGAAGGAGGCTTATGTCTTGATGAGGCAAGATTATTCAGATGAGGCGATGGAGAGTTACAGATCAGATAGGAAGGATTTAAAGAAAGAGTTATGAAAAGCAAAGAGAGGACATGAATAGAATAAAGGAGAACTCAAAAGCTTTCTATAGATATGTGAGAAATAAAAGGATGACTGGGGTAGGAATAGGGCCAGTCAAAGACAGAAGTGGGAAGTTGAGTGTGGACCCTGTGGAGTGTGGAGAAGTGCAAAACTAGCATTTCTCATTGGTTCTCACTCAGGAAAATGAGAATATTGTTGAAGAGAAGAATGGGGGGGGGAGCTGCTGTTGTTGGTGGGACGGAGATAGTGAGGGAAGAGATCAATCTGAGACTGGTACAGTTGAGAACAGAAGCGAGTCAAACAGTCAGGGCAGGCAGGGACAAGGTAGGACTAATAAATTAAACTACATTTATTTCAATGCAAGAGGCCTAACGGAGAAGACAGATGAACTCAGGGCATGGTTAGGAACGTGGGACTGGGATATCATAGCAATTACAGAAGTATGGCTCAGGAATGGGCAGGACTGGCAGCTTAATGTTCCAGGATTCAAATATTACAGAAAGGGTAAAAAGGGAGGCAAGAGAGGAGGGAGAGTGGCATTTTTGATAAAGGATAGCATTACAGCTGCGCTGAAGGAGGATATTACTGGAAATACATTCAGGGAAGTTACTTGGGTGGAACTGAGAAAGAAGAAAGAGGTGATCACCTTATTAGGATTGTATTATAGACCCCCTAATAGTCAGAGGGGAATTGAGAAACAAATTTGTAAGGAGATCTCAGCTCTCTGTAAGAATAATAGGGTGGTTATGGTAGGGGATTTTAACTTTGCAAAAATTGACTGGGACTGCCATAGTGTTAAAGGTTTAGATGAAGAGAAATTTGTTAAGTCCGTACAAGACAATTTTCTGATTCAGTATGTGGATGTCCCTACGAGAGAAGATGCAAAACTTGATCTACTCTTGGGAAATAAGGCAGGGCAGGTGACTGAGGTGTCATTGGGGGAGCACTTTGGGTCCAGTGACCATAATTCCATTAGATTTAAAATAGTAATGGAAAAGGATAGACCAGATTGAAAAGTTGAAGTTCTAACTTGGAGAAAGGCTAATTTTGACAGTATTAGACAAGAACTTTCAAAAGCTGATTGGAGGCAGACGTTCACAGGTAAAGGGACGACTGGAAAATGGGAAGCCTTCAGGAATGAGATAGTGAGAATCCAGAGAAAGTATATTCCTGTTAGGATGAAAGGAAAGGCTGGTAGGTATAGGGAATGCTGGATAACTAAAGAAATTGAGAGTTTGGTTAAGAAAATGAAGGAAGCATATGTCCGGTATAGACAGATAGATCAGGTGAATCCTTAGAAGAGTGTAAATGCAGTAGGAGTATCCTTAAGTGAGAAATCAGGAGCGCAAAAAGGGGACATGAGATAGCTTTGGCAAATCGAGTTAAGGAGAATCCAAAGGGTTTTTACAAATACATTAAGGACAAAAGGGTAACTAGGGAGATAATAGTTCCCCTCAAAGATCAGCAAGGCAGCCTTTGTGTGTAGCCGCGGAAAATGGGGGAGATACTAAACAAGGATTTTGCATCAGTATTTACTGTGGAAAAGGATATGGAAGATATAGATTGGAGGGAAATAGATGGTGACACCATGCAAAATGTCCATATGACAGAGGAGGAAGTACTGGATGTCTTGAAATGCATAAAGGTGGATAAATCCCCAAGATCTGATCAGGTGTACCCTACAACTCTGTGGGAAGCTAGAGAAGTGATTGCTGGGCCTCTTGCTGAGGTATTTGTATCATTGATAGTCATGATACAAATGACTATCAATGCCAGAAGACTGGACGTTGGCTAATATGGTGCCACTGTTTAAGAAGTTTGGTAAGGCACAGGCCTGGAAAGTATAGACCGGTGAGCCTGATGTCCGTGGTGGGCAAGTTGTTGGAGGGAATCCTGAGGGACAGGATGTACATATATTTGGAAAGGCAAGGACTGATTTGAGATAGTCAACATGGCTTTGTGCGTGGGAAATCTTGTCTCACAAACTTGATTGAGTTTTTTGAAGAAGTAACAAGGTACATTGATGAGGGCAGGGAGGTAGATGTGATCTATATGGACTTCAGTAAGGTGTTCGACAAGGTTCCCCATGGGAGACTGGTTAGCAAGGTTAGATCTCACAGAATACAGGGAGAACTAGCCATTTGGACACTGAACTGGCTCACAGGTGGAAGACAGAGGGTGTTGTTGGTGGCCAGTTTTTCAGACTGGAGGCCTATGACCAGTGGAGTGCCACAAGGCTCTGTGCTGGGACCTCTATTTTTCATCATTTATGTAAATGATTTGAATTTGAACATAAGAGGTATAGTTAGTAAGTTTGCAGATGACTCCAAAATTGGAGGTGTAGTGATTAGCGAAGAAGGTTACCTCAGATTACAATGCGATCTTGATCAGATGGGCCAATGGGCTGAGAAGTGGTAGATGGAGTTTAATTTAGATAAATGTGAGCAAATATTAGCAGGACTTATACACTTAATGGTAAGGCCTTAAGGAGTGTTGCTGAACAAAGAGACCTTGGAGTGCAAGATCATTGCTCCTTGAAAGTGGAGTCACAGGTGGATAGGATAGTGAAGAAGACGTTTGGTATGCTTTCTTTTGTTAGTCAGAGTATTGAGTACGGGAATTGGGAGGTCTTGTTGCAGCTGTGCAAGATATTTGTTAGGCCACTGTTGGAATATTGTGTGCAATTCTAGTCTCCTTCCTATTGGAAAGATGTTGTGAAACTTGAAAGGATTCAGAAAAGATTTACAAGGATGTTGCCAGGGTTGGAGGAGTTGAGCTACAGGGAGAGGCTGAACAGGCTAGGGCTGTTTTCCCTGGAGCATCGGAGGTTGAGGGGTGGCCTTATAGATGTTTACAAATTCTTGAGGTGGATAGGATAAATAGACAAAGTCTTTTCCCTGGGGTCAGGGAGTTCAGAACTCGAGGGCATAGGTTTAGAGCGAGAGGGGAAAGATATAAAAGAGACCTAAGGGCCAACATTTTCACACAGAGGGTGGAACGTGAATGGAATGAACTGCCAGAGAAAGTGGTGGAGACTGGTACAATTGCAACATTTAAAAGGCATCTGGATGAGTATGTGAACAGGAAGGGTTTGGAGGGATATGATCTGTGTGCTGACAGGTTGGTCTTGATTGGGTTGGGATATCTGGTCGGCATGGATGGGTTGGACCGAAGGGTCTGTTTCCATGCTGTACAACTCTTTGACCCTAAGGGCAAGTTATGTCTCACAAACCTCATTGAACCTTTTGAGAAGATGACCCAGCATGTAGATGAAGGTAGGGCAGTTGACGTGGTATACATGGACTTCAGTAAAGCCTTTGATCAGGTTCCACTGTTGGTAGGCTGTTGTAGAAAATGCAGAGGCATTGGATTGAGGGTGATTTAGCAGTTTGGATTAGAAACTGGCTTTCTGTAAGAAGGCAGCGAGTGGTGGTTGATGGAAAGTATTCAGCCTAGAGTCCAGTTACTCATGGTGTGCCACAAGGATCTGTTTTGGGGACCACTGCTGTTTGTCATTTTTATAAAAGACATAGACGCAGGCATAGCTGGATGGATTAGTAATTTGCAGATGACACTAAAGTCAGTGGAGTAGTGGACAGTTTGGAAGAATGTTACAGGTTGCACAGGGATTTGGATAAACTGCAGAATTGGGCTGAGATGTGGCAAATGGAGTTCAATGCAGCTAAATTAGAGATGATGCACTTTGGGAAGAATAACAGGAAGGCAGAGTACTGCGTCAGTGGAAAGATTCTTGGAAGTGTGGATGTGCAGAGGGATCTTGGTGTCCATGTACATAGATCCCTGAAAGTTGTCATCCAGTTGGATAGTGCTGTTAAGAAGGCATATGATGTATTAGGTTTCATTCGTAGTGAGGTTGAATTCTGGAGCCACGATATCATGCTACAACTATACAAAACGCTAGTGGGCTGAACTTGGAATATTGTATACAGTTCTAGTCACCATATTTCGGGAAGGATGTGGAAGCATTAGAAAATGTGCAGAGGAGATTTACCAGGATGTTGCCTGGTCTGGAGAGAAGGTCTTATGAAGAAAGACTTAGAGACTTGGGCCTGTTCTCATTGGAAATAAGAAGGCTAAGAGGGGATTTGATAGAGACATACTAGATGATCAGAGGATTAGATAGAGTAGACAGTGAAAGTCTTTTTACTCGGATGATGATGTCAGCTTGTATGAGAGGGCGTAACTACAAATTGAGGGGTGATAGATTTAAGACACATGTCAGAGGCAGGTTCTTTATTTAGAGAGTGGTAAGGGCATGGAATGCCCTGCTTGCTAATGTAGTTAACTCAGCCACATTATGATGATTTAAACAATCCTTAGATAAGCACATGGATGATGATGGGATAGTGTAGGGGGATGAGCTGAGAATAGTTCACAGGTCGGCGCAAAATTGAGGGCTGAAGGGCTCCTTCTGCACTGTATTGTTATATGTTCTATGAAATCACAAAATACCTTGTACCACGAGCAGGAGCAATGTGAAATGGAGCTGAATGCCTCTTCTGTCTTCCTAGAATTGCAGACGTTGCCACTGCTAACTTGTGTAGGAGCAGGAATAGACCATTGGCCCGTACCCCTTAAAATGTTTTGTTTAATAAAAATCTATCAGATTTATAATTAATAACCTTATAAAATGTATGGTCTTTTTCTCTCCTTTTGAAAGAGACTGGGAACAAGTAAAAGAATATATGCTTTAACCCTGATTCTGGTTTGACCATATAGATGGGTCATGGTTGTGTGAACATTATGCATTTAGTTTTCAGGATACCCTATTCTCTGGAAGGAAGAGGGGCGATTCTAAAAGTTTTGGAGCCTGGCAGTGTGTCAATTTCAAGAAACTGATCCTGGTGTTATCCATAACCAGCTGGGTGGACAGGGACATGTAGGATAGAAATTCCACACTGCCCCAACTGAAGTCAATCCAACTTATTAACAAATTTGCTTACCTTTCATTGAAGTGTTGTGAGGATGTATATGTGAAATATTTTAAAGAATCCAATAGTTTCACAAATGTCTGTTTTCAGACAACTCAGTCGAAGTGAGCATACTGTCCCCGAATATACCCTGGTCTCAACAGCAGGTGAAACAAAGATGGATTGGCCTTTATAAGGAGATGCCAATGACTCTGTAGAGGTGGTAGAAAAAGGGAACTCACACTTTGGAAAGAATCCATTCCTGCATGATGTAAGCAGAGAACGGAACTAAAATATCCAAGTACAATTGGACAGCTAACAACACAGAAGAAAAGTTCCAACTGGCAATGGAGGTATTTCAATTAGATTTTGGGTTGAGTGGTATTAAGGGATAACATATTTCACAAAAATGGTAGATTTCTGGGTACCAAGAGGGTATGGGAGAAGAATGAAAGGCAGCAATGTAATAGAGGCCAAATGTTTAAGATGGGATTGACTGCTGAATTGCACACTGCTTGGCAATGACCAAGAACTATTTATCGAATCATAGAATCCCTACAGTGAGGAAAGAAGCCATTTGTCCAAATGAGTCTGCACTGACCCTCTGAAAATCACTCCACACAGGCCGAGCCCTAGCCCTCACCCTATCCCTGTAACCTTACACACCCTCAACCTCCCCAAGCTTATCTCTCCATGCTTCAGTCTCTCTGCCTTTATTCCTGATGAAGGGCTTTTGCCCGAAACATCAATTTCACTGCTCGTTGGATGCTGCCTGAACTGCTGTGCTCTTCCAGCACCACTGATCCAGAATCTGGTTTCCAGCATCTGCAGTCATTGTTTTTACCTTTTACATTTCCAATAGCCAATCTGCTTATCATGAACATCCCTGGATACCACGGACAACATAGCATGACCAATCCACCTAAGCTGCACATCTTTGGACTATGGGAGGAAACTGGAGCACCCAAAGTAAACCCATGCAGACACAAGGAGAATGTGCAAACTTCATAGTCTTTTTTTCTGCAATTTCTTTGTTCTGCAATTATAATTTCATAGAATCATAGAATTCCCATAGTGTGAAAAATGGCCTTTCAACCCAGGTTCACAATGACCCTGAACTGCCACAGGTCATTGCAAATCTCCAGGCAGAAAAATGGTCACAAGTATCTGTGCACTCATTATCAAAGTTCACATACTTCTCAGTACTACTGTTGTAACTGCTACTTCAGCATGTATTAAATGCACCCACTATTTTAGATATTATAACAACATTGTTAACCTTTGTTACTACACAAGGACTTATGCTGTTTGACTCAGTTACTTACCATATTTTTTTAAGAGGAGAGTGTAATTGATTAAGACTAGGAATTCTACTTTTATGTATCAGACAAGAAGCCACTGTTACCTATATTAATTAAGAAAAGAATCAGAATTAATCACAGTCATAATTGTAGAGAACAAATTGAAAAGATGAATCAGCATAAGCAACACAAGCTTAATGTCTGATTAAAATCTAATTGAACAATTGTAGTCTTTCTGAATTTCAAACAACACATGGGACTTTAAGTCAGTTATATGTCAATTTGAAAATTAATAGATTAATGATTTGCTTCTGGAAAACAAAATGACCAAGTTAAAGGAAAAAAGATGTTGTTAATTAAATTAATAGTAATTATTAGAATTAAAATACTCTGTATCCAGAATTTGAATAGGTGCCAAGAAGAGTATACAGAATAGGACAGGACTTTTTGAGACCTTGGTTGGTTGAGATCAAACACTGGACAGAGGCAGAGGGGGAGACGATTCAAACCATACAAAATCATTCAACAAATAGTATATACAAAATGATTAAAGTTGCATTTGCGGACATACAATGAAGAAAACAGTCTGTCTCTTTCTGCCACAAAGACAACATATAAGGTAACACACTCTCCTGAGTTAAAAAGATATTCTAAAGAAATGTGACTGAATTGTGAACATCGTTTTCTTGAAATCTATTTGGTTGAATGTCCGATTTGTTTTTATAGTGCATTTGGACAATGTGTATAAATTTAAAACATACTGTAACTAGTTCTGATATTTTATTCATTTCTTGATTACTTTTGTGGAGTTGCATGAATCAATGCTAAACTGAGCCAAGCTAAGGAGCTACAATTCCTTACTTGGCACCTGAGCTTTCTTCAGTGCTGCAAAGGCAAATATATGGACCCAACTCTCTTGACCACAAACCAGTGTGGAGTAAGAATGGCACCCTTTTCAGAGACAAAAATGTCAACCTCCAACAGAGGAAACACCTCAAAGAGCTCCCTAAACCATAATGCAATCATTAATTATGTTTGAGGAAATCCCCATTTAAAATAATTTTGGAATCCCACCCAGTGTGGTAGAAGTTGAAGCCTCTAATAGACGCATGAAGAGTGGAGAAGCTACACAAGTAGACAGGATTGCAGGGGAGATTACTAAACCTGGAGGAGCAGAATGTATCTGTCAGCTTCATCAAATCTTCCTGCCAACTCTGAGATATTGCCATGACCACCGACTTCAAGAAAAGAGACAAGTGGATTGAGGGAACTACTGAGGAATCTGTCTATTCTCCATCACCAAACGAATCATCACCTGAATCCTCACTAGGTGCCTTCTCCCAGTCTTGGAAAAAATCCTTCCTGAAAGCCTGTGTGGTTTCTAACCAAACTGTGGATTTTCACTGTTTGGCAACTCCAAAAGAAATACAAGGAGCAGTACCAACTGTATTGTGTTCATTGACCTGACCTTGGCTTTTAAGTCAGTCATTATGGAAGTACAATACTCAGGAAGATCCTCTTAGAGGCTGCTTGTCCAATGAAATTCATCAACATCCTCTGGTTCCTCCATGGCAAGATGTCATTGGTGGTCTTCACTGAAAATAATGTGACAATACTTTGATCAAGATAGGAGTCAAGCATGAATATGTCATTGCTCCCACCCTTTTCTCCATCTTCATCGCTGCTGTTCCTCATATTGAACAAGAACAAGCTTTCCAGTGGTATGGACATTGTCCACAAGATGGACAAAATGTTTTTCAACCTCAATCAGTTGAAATCCAAGGAGAAAATAAAATTGACCTTGCTTATGGAACTTCAGAATGCAGATGACAATCTTCAAGCCTCGTTTAATGTCTCCATGGAAACATGCTGAACAATTTGACTCAGTCTCAAATTGAAGAAGATTCAAATTCTTTACCAACATATCCCTGGTCAAGATCTAGTTTAAGCCTCCATTAAGGTTATTTCAATACCTGGGAAACTAACACTCATCGAAAGCTGACATCAATGTGGAGATTCTCTGTAGCATCTAATCCACAAGAATCACTTCCAGATGAATAAGGTCGAGAGCCTTTGATGAGTGTAGCATTTGTGCTGACACCAAGATCCTAGTGTATAAGGCAGTCATCTTTCCGACTCTTCTATATGGCTCCCATACTTCTATATGGAGTACACATAGACACCATCGAAAGACCCTTGATAGGTACTATTCATTTTGTTTGAAATAGATTCTTTGTATCAGTTGGAAGACAGGAACACTAACATCAACAGCTAATAGACGAGCATCAAGGCCATGGTCATCCGAAACTAACTCCACTGGACCAGACCCGTGCTTAGGATAGAGACAAAAGAAAGCAGATGCTGAAATCCAAGGTAGACAAGCAGGAGTCTGGAAGAACACAACAAGTCAGGCAGCATCAGGAGGTGGAGAACTCAATATTTCAGGTGTAACCCAATGCTTAAGATGCCTGACTTCTGAACACCAAAGTAAATCTTCTTTGCATAGCTTAAGGAAGAGAATAAGAAGTGGGCAAAAGAAGTGTTTTAAGGAATCCCTGAATGCTTCCCTCAAGAAGTAAAACATGGATTTCAATGTATGGGAGACCCTTGTTCAGAGAAAACTGACGAGGAGGAAACTTCGGTTTGAAGGGATACAATTATTTGAGAACACTCAAGAGGTGACAAGAGGAAGTACAGGAAAAGAATCAGAGAAAGGTATGCCTGTGATCTTGAGGCCAAGGACCAACTCCACCTCCTGCAAATACTTACCAGATGTACAGTTGGAGATGTGGCTCATCAGCCACACAATGACCCCTAGAGAGTCCCTCACCAGTGACATGGAATTTCATGGGTGGACAATCAATCTTGTTAATGAGTGATTGTCAGTAATGACCATTTTGCTATTCCATGATACAGTTTGTAATCTTGTAATTTAGAATTGATTCTTAAAATAAATATTCATAAGCTAACATAAAAGAGTTGTAGACTCTTTCTTAGAATCCCTTCTAAAGAGTTCTAGGATATTGTCATCTAGATGTGGACTCCTGAGGATTTAAGTGCTGACATTGGTTAATTTGAAAAAAGGTTCTACTTTAGTATATTTATTTCAGCCTAAGATAATTTTGTTGTTTGGCAACTTCTGAAGGAAAGTACATTTCATTAGAGCTGCTAAAGCTGACTAATTTCCTTTACGTATCTGAAATTTCTTGTGGTTAAGGTTTTAAACGGTCTGTAGGTTTGGCTGAGTGGCTGAACCTTGCTGAGGTATTATAACCATTGAACAACTAACAGCCACTTCAAGGTCAGTCAGACTGTCATGTTAACTTTAAAATCGAGTCAAATGTTCTCCAGTTCAAAAAGCTCATAAAAAGGATTTGTTTGGTCGTGGGGAGGGCTATATGTAATGGCAGATAACTGTTTAATCTGCCTTACTAAGCAACAGCTATATCAATGCAACCACTCAATGTCATTTGCCAGGCAGAAGTAGCTGACTGGGGTAAGGGGGCAAAGAGTAAGTGGTTGGACCTTTACGACTGAGCACTTCACCACTACAGGGAGCTTATTTAAATCACAAACTACATCTCTAGATAATCTAATATTTCACTTAATTTGAGCTGAATTTTACAGGACTCATTAATGATCCTAACTGACATCTTTCCACTGGTAGCTGGGAATCTATGTCAGGCCTTCCACTCTCCGAGTAAACTGGAGAAGGTTTTTGTTGCAGGTAGATATACACAAGGTGTACTAGCCGCCATTTACCTGTTGTGACATACTGCAATAAATTCTGCTCTATATTGTTATCCTCTGCCTGGGCATGCATCCTTATTTATTCTCTGTAGCTCTGCTCATCGTTACTCATGCAGCCACATGTCCATACATACAAGTATCTGCCAAGTAAGACTTAATTGAATCCACTCACCCAAAAAGAAGCTTTACAGCTGATATTCACATACAAATGTTCACAATACTTAAAATGCTATGTAGGAAAGTATGAACCAGCATCAATATGATAATTTTATGCTTGGAATTACAATTTCCACTTTGTATTAGGTCAAACTTACTGCTCTGATTTTATTAGGTATTCAATACATTGCTGAAGATTGATCTTAACAATATGCTGTTTACTTAAAGTCATGCAATATATAATGATTATTAAATTATGATAGGCTACAATCATTGATTGTAATTTGAAGAGGTTTGTGCTTTCAGAATAACCTGTCCACAAATAAGACCTGGATTGGAATAAATTGGTTTTCATTATTTATAGAAAATCAGGCTTTAACAATATTATATTTAGGTCCTGTGGATCTGAAATTCTGTACTTCTCTCTGGTTGTCAGGGTGTGCATGAAGGTGATATGTGTGGGATTGAGAAGGTGGTTGCAGTATTGCTGGTTCTTTGGGCCAGCAATAGGATAAAATGCACTTGGGAAACAGGAAGGTATCTTCTGTTCCAAGTGCATGAAAAGTGAACAATTTCATTGGGTCATGTTTTGATTGGTCTCTGGAAATAACTGTAACTTCTTGTATTTCTGCTCCTTCATCAGATGGCATCACTGTGTGGGCCAACGTTTATTGCTAATTGCCCTGGTGAAGATAGTTCACCTGCATTCTTCAACTGCAGCAATCCTTGTTACATGGGGAGCTCACAATGCTATTAGGGAATTTTGACCCAGCAACAGTGAAAAATCCATGATATAATTCCAAGTCAGTGTGGTGAAAGGCTTAGAGAGGAACTTGAAGGTGCCGTTCCCATGCATCTGCTGCCTTTGTCTCATGAAGAGGATGGAAGAATTATTGCAGTGCATCTTGCAAGCGGTAAACTGTTGCCACTATGAAGTAAGTGAATGCTGAGAGTGCTGAATGGAGTGCTTGTCAAAGAGGATGCTTTACCCTGAATGATGTTGAACCTCTTGATTGTTATTAGAGCTGCACCCTTTCAAGCCACCCAAAAGCACACCATCTCACTCCTGATTTTTCACCTGTAGGTAGTGGAAAGGCATTGGAGAGTCAGAAGATGAACTATGCCCCACAGAATTCCCAGTATCTGACTTGTTCTTATAACCAAAGTACTTATATGGTTGGTCTAAATTCTGTTTCTTATCAATGATAATTCTGAAGAAAATTGATGGTGGAGGCTTCTATGATGTTAATGACACTGAATGTCAAGGGATGAAGGATTGAATCTTTTGTTATAGATGGTTATTGCCTGACACAAGTATGGTGCGAATGTTACTTGCCATTTTCAGCCCAAGCCTCAAAGTTGTCCTTCTGCTTTCGGACAGAGACTGCTTCAATACCTGTGGAGTCATGAAGCTGAACATTGCGCAATTCTCAGTCAGCACTCCTCCTCCTGATCTCAAAATGGAGGGAAGGACATTGATGAAGCAGCTGAAAATACTTAGTCCTGGAATATCTCTCCAAAGAACACCAGTAGTCTTGGGACTGAGATGATCCAACTCTAAAAATCACAACCAACCTTGTGTTAGGTAGAAAACCAATTAGTGGACTGATTTCTACCAATTCCTGTTGACTCCAGTTTTTCACTCAGGCTTTGTAACCTAATACTTGGTGAAATTCTGTCAAAGGCCAATCACTCTTTTACCTCCCCTCTGAAATTCAGCTCTTTTGTCCATATTTGGATCAAAAGCTATAATGAGGCCAGGCACTGAGATAACCTGGGAAATCCTGAACTAAGTGTTGGTGTAAAGGTTATCCCTTTATAAATTCCATTTGATAGCATTGCCAATGATTGTTTTCATTATTTTACTGGTATTTAACAGTATCTGATGGGGTGGTAATGGCTTGGTTGTATTTGATCTGCTTTTTTGTGGACAGGACATTCAGCAGCCACCACTTCCATTCTGGGGTCATCTGGCCCACAAGTCCAGAATAAAAGTCTGTCCTTCCAGAATATCTTTTCTGTCCATGGAGTTGCCCAGCCAAAAAATGTATTATTTCTGTCTCTCCATTTGAGAGGAATTACTGAGGCTTCAGTTTTAATTCTGTATATGATCTCCTACTTGGGTTATGTGTAATATATCAAAAGATTGAACGCTTTCTCTTGTTCCAGATACAGGAGTGGTTGCTTCTATCTCCTGCTTTATGTTTCCAGATGGCTGCAGACCACACCAAACAAATTACCGTCTGTCTTTGATATTCATCAATTTACAGGAAAACCTGCAACCAAATATTTCTTCCTCTTCACTGTTCCCAATGGCAACCTGAAGTACATAACCCTCACACCATGTAGAAATTCTGCTTAATTATCTTTGTCCTAGCTTGCTTTTCTGTTAAGAAATGAAACAAATAAGTAGTTAACAGCACATCTATTTTAAGTCAATACTTATGATATCTTTCTGGGATTTTGGATGACTCAGAGATTACATAATGTACATTCAGGGCATCTGCCCTTACTTCCAAGCATAAATATTTTGCAGTAAAAGAATATGTGTCCTTCTTTGATCTCTAACACTCCAACATCCCAGGCTCACTGTCATGTAGACTGCAATAGTTGTCATACAACCCCCTTTAAAGCTATGGTCCCAAAATATAACATTCCTACAAAACTTGTTATTACAACATATTGCAGCAATTATGTTGAGAAATGTGCAACACTCTGTTTTGTCTTGTTGCTTTAGGTATGAAAATAATTTGTATATTTGGAAGATTCCATGCATTATTCATTGTAGTGCAACTATAATATTCAATTCAATTCAAAATACCCAATATTTATTATGCAACTCAAATAGTTAATTTACTGACCTCATTTTTTTTTTCTTTACTGTTATTTATAGCATTATCTTGTGTAAGAAATATTGGGAAACTTATTAAATAATAATGTTTGTAGTTGCGTCAGCAGCTCTGCAAAGGGCAAAGGTAGTTAGCAAAAGTTTTGATTAAGTGATCTGTTGTTTTCAGTTGATATGTAAATCTGACTTTATGATATTTCACATGATGGTTACACTGAGTTCTTAATTCCATTTTTAGTTTGCATTTTTTATGCACCATACAAACTGGAATATTTAAATAAGTTGTTTGTCTTAATTGGTGTTGATGACAGTTAGATTACTGACACTGTGATTGTAACAACCAGCCATCTGCCAATTAAAAATATATAATTATTTTACTGTAGAATCTCCATTATCATATTCTCCCAATTTTGTGGAACAAAGGTCTGAGTTGTATTGTTTTATCACAGAATTGTACCTTACTTTGTTTCATCTGATTTTTTGCTGAACAAATGCACATACCATTCCTTTGCTATTTGATTTTATTGGTTTACTTCCTGTGTTAACATTTTGTTCTGTCAGAGTTGTGGCACTCTTGATTGTTGAGCACTTACATTTTGAATGATGCCAAATCAATTTTAATTTCAAACAACCAATAGCTTTCTACCCATCTTAAGTGCAGCCTTTCCACATACGATGGGTGACCATTCTGAATGACATGACATGTTTGGGGCCACCCAAAAGTAGTAATAATTTGTGATAGCCCCTACAAAGCCCATGGGGAATCACAAACTAATCTCTTTGTGGAACCTGCTGAGTATGAGTCCCTTGTTTTTTATAAAATCATTCACAAGATGTGTGTGTCACTGGTGAGGCAAGCATTTATTGCCCTTCCCTAATTGTTCAGAAGGCAGTTGAGAGTCACTTACATTGCTGTGGATATGGAGTCACATGTAGGTCAAACCAAGTAAGGACAGCAGTCCTTCCCTAGAAGACATCAGTGAACCTGATAGGTTTTTCAATCTAGAACAGTTTCATGATCATTTTTAGACTCTTAATTCCAGACTTTTCTTCCATTCAAATATCACCCACTGTATGTTGGGATTTGAAACTAAGTCCCCAGAACATTACCTAGGTCTCTAGGTTAATAGTCTAATGACAGCACTACTAAGTCTTGGTAAGAGGCAATGGCCTGCCCAGTTGGAACTCATTACCCAAGCACTTTATCGAGCAGACATAAGGATGAGGCTGAACGGCTGTCTACAGCAGAATGGGATTAGTCTATGTACAGTGGTTAGTATGTGGTGGCTCTATTTCGGTGTTCAGCAATGAGCAATGTTCCTTTTGTCTGGCTTCCTGAGTTAATACACATTGTTTCCTAGTTGGCTCATTGTAGCTATCAAAATAATTTAAGTCACTGATCACTTTCATTTGACAGGTACCATGTTCAGTATGATGGAATACTTTCCACTTGCCTTGATATGTGCAATTCCAACACTGCTCAAAAGCTTGACACTCTCCAGGACAAAGCTGCTGACTTGATTGTAGCCACCATCCACTATTTTCAACATTCTTTCCCTTCATTACAGAAATACGGTGGTTGCAGTGTGTATCATCTACAAGAAACACTGCAATAATTTATCCAAACACTACATGTCCCAGCCATTCACCTTCTTGACCTGAAACTATATCATTATTTCTTCACTGTTGCTGGGTCAAACTCCTGAAACTCCTCTCCAAACACTACTGTGGTCATTCCTACACCCCAAAGACAGTGGTGTTTACCTTCAAAAAGGTAATCACCAGCATTTTCTGGAGAGCATTTAAGAATGGACAATAAATGCTGAACTAGCCAGTAACAGCCATATCCCATGAAAAAATAAAATGGGTCATATTAAAACTGTTTGAGTTGTTCCAGCAAACCAGTCCTCCTGATGCTCCCTTCATACTGTCTGACAAGCAAGGACACTGGAACTGTCTGTGTTGAAATGTTTGAAGTCTGGTCTTGTGGACAATGATGTGCAGCAGCCCACAATAATGTGTGGGGAATAGATGCAAAAGATCATTTTAACAAATCTGCTTGACCTACAAGGAGGTAAGAAAATGTCTATTTAAGAACCTAATGCTTCTTTCTATCTGATGTGTAATAGAACTTTCATCCTCCACTCCTGCCTTGTCAACAAGAGAGTTCATTATCCCTAAAATCAAAAGCACATGTTGTTATCTATATGCAATCTGGTTACTTGTGAGATGAAAACCTGGATGTGGAACTGAATGTTAAGATGCTGAAGACCAGCATTTGAAGTTACTTTGACAGAAAGTTAGGACCAAAAATGAGTAAATGAACTCATAAAATCAAGAAAAGTGAGGTTTGCTTCGAACTATTGCTCAGTATATTCTCTTTCTCTTCAAGGTAATTTAGACCAAGTTCTGGCTCACTGATGTGCTTTTCAATTTGCCTTCAGAAATCAGGTAATGACATTGTAACAGACACAACATCCAGTTCTGATCACAAGGGGGTACTATGGTTCCATTTCCTGCAATCTTGCATGGATTCATATTTTGTTTCCAAATCCTGGTCATTTCACAAATATTGCAACAGAAAATGCTTTCATTAAAAACTAAGGAAAATGCAGCTGCAAACATCTTGAAGAAAATACAGTACTTCAAAGCAACCTTCTCACTGATATTTCATTTTGAAGTCTAAAATTACTGTATTTTAGTCACTTACTTGGTCACATCCAAAATCACTGGAGACAGCACTCAATGCAACTTTAGTTATAAATCTTGGAAACACTTACCACGTTGTCACTCTTAAATTTCTGGGCATTAGATAAAAATCAAGAAAAAAGAATTGTTCTGAGCCTCAACCAATCTGATTTCTTCATGACAACAACATCTGAAAGCAGTGAGAACACTTTATTTTTGCGAAAAGCCGATTAAACGACACAAAAAATGCTGAAATGCTGTCAGAGAGTTGACTTGTATGCTAACTGTGAATAATATCACCCACCTAGCAGAATTGAGCTGAAAACTGATAGTGATGTTTTTATTTTTAAAAAATGACAAAATAGTTCCTTTAATGACGAGGTAAGGCATTGTCTAGTACCGTTCAACAGGGGATCTAGGGCTGGGATTCAACAGGGCAGCAGTTATGGCTTCTTTGTTTTACCTCTACACTCTGTGACTAAGAGTAAAATAAAATTGCCCAACCTTCTTGCTCCCAATCATAATCCTGGTGGAACATGTGCAAGTGAAGAAGT
Organism: Hemiscyllium ocellatum; assembly: GCF_020745735.1. Taxonomy (NCBI): domain Eukaryota; kingdom Metazoa; phylum Chordata; class Chondrichthyes; order Orectolobiformes; family Hemiscylliidae; genus Hemiscyllium; species Hemiscyllium ocellatum. The sequence goes on along the minus strand of NC_083411.1, from coordinate 34,888,709 downwards.
TAGATAAATTTTGCTGTGTTAGAATATAGGTACCCAGATGCTGAAAGTTAGAACACTTAAGCCCAGTTTTAATACAATTATTCATACAGATACACCTCTAATAAATATGCACACTTTCAGTCTGTTCCTGTAACAGACTGTAGGGCGGCACGGTGGCACAGTGGTTAGCATTGCTGCCTCACAGCGCCTGTAGACCCGGGTTCAATTCCCGACTCAGGCTACTGACTGTGTGGAGTTTGCACGTTCTCCCCGTGTCTGCGTGGGTTTCCTCCGGGTGCTCCGGTTTCCTCCCACAGTCCAAAGATGTGCGGGTCAGGTGAATTGGCCAAGCTAAAATTGCCCGTAGTGTTAGGCAAGGGGTAAATGTAGGGGTATGGGTGGGTTGCGCTTCGGCGGGTCGGTGTGGACTTGTTGGGCCGAAGGGCCTGTTTCCACACTGTAAATCTAATCTAAAAAAAACTTTTAATCACTTATGAATATCACAAGTGCCCCATCTGTAAAGGGCAATAATATCCCACACAAGCAAAATTTACCACTATTGTGAATGGTGTTTCTATGTATATGAGTACTAGATATTTTAAATCTACCTTTCAGACATGTTATGACACACCACTAGAGCATTGAGACTTGAAGCAAGGCCTTCTGTCTCAGAGATAGGGACACTCCTACTGCACCACAACATCTATCAAATGTATGAGAACCGGTGATTTCCGAATTAATACCCACCACCTGAGTGCAATTAACACTCATGATGTGTAATCATCATAAATCAGGCTCATTTATAATACCCTGGACCATTGGGGGACATATAAACTTATCAAATATTCAAAAGGAGATGATGGAATGAATAAATGAGCAAAATATGCTTACTGCAAAAGAATGGAACTGTGCCATCCAGTCAGTTGGTTCATTTATGAGTCTTTGTTGAGCTTAAAAATTACATTTTTTTTAGTTTTTATTGGGTTTAGAAATTTGTCTTTCAGTTCTATTTGCCAATTTCTGTAGGATAAACATAAAAATATAAAAGGCCAAAACATCAATTACAGTGCTGCATTACTTGAAGCTATTATTTAGCTTTGTAATTAATGTTTTCAAAATTTGCTTAAAAATGGCAAAGACTTCCAACAACTGATTTTAATATTTTAATATACTCAAATGACCTATTTGCCACAAATTGGAAGACATTTTCTACACAGGCATCAAATGTCTGGATTGTGTTTCTTGAGTTCTTGGCCCCTGTTCAAAATGATTGTAGATCCAAATTGCTTTTAGGTCCAGTGCACGTAAATGTTTTTCTGCCACATAAAGTTAGTCTACTGAAGAAATAGCCATTGATCATTCAGGCTCTTGGAAGGGGCAAGTTGGGGCATTGGTTCTGAGGTGTAAGTTCAGAGGACATTTATGATCATGACCTTCCTTCTTCCATAAGGTGACATAGTGGCTCAAACTGCTGCCTCATGACGCCTGGGCTCCAGGTTCAATTCCAGTTCAATTGGGTAGCAGTCTGAGTGGAGTTTGCCCATTCTCTCTGTGTCTGTGTAAGTTTCCTTGGGATGCTCCAATTTCCTCCCATAGTCCAAAGCTGTGCAGGTTGGTTGGATTGGCTATGCTAAATTGTCCTTAATGTTCAGAGGTGTGTGGATTAGCTATAGTTAATACAGGGAGAATGTGGGATGCTCTTTGGAGGATTGGATGGACTCAGTGTGCCAAATGGCTTCTTTCTACACAATAGGGATTCTACAAAATTCTTTCTTTAAAAAATAACCACCGCGTTAGTCTAGCATGAAGGGTTCCAACTGTTCTTTGAAGAACTATGCCTTGGTCTATCAAAGCCTGAAGAAAGTGAAATTAGTGTGTACCATTTCTCCACAAAACTGACAATCAAGAGCAGAGATGCAAATGGACTTGCAATGTGACAGGTGTTCTTTTTTCTCAGGCTCACTTAGGATAGAACTGAAAACCAACAGATTAAATTGGGAACTTAAAAATAAAATTCAACATTGCAAATACTTCTTCATAGAATGTTATGAAAGAGGAAGCACCAAAGAGAAAATATATGACAATATTTTTTTTAAAATCGCTGAAATAAAACTTTGGAAAAAATGTGAAATTGGTCGAACAAATCTGCATTGGAATGTAATATAAGGAATCATTATTAAACAAGTCACTAGAAAAACCTATGTATAATAATCAGTCAAACCACTACAGGCATTACTACTGGGAATGACAACTAGAAAGAAAAGTTGAACAAACAAGCAATGGCAACAGATACAATAACAAGTGCATACTGATCCGCTTATAAAGCATTTTTGAGGGAAAATAGGATGCTGCGTTGAATTGAAAATTGTTATTTTTACCGGACACACACTGTGTGGAGTAAAGCAAAGAACTGCAAATGCTGAAGATCTGAAGCAAAACCAGAAATTGCTGCCAAAATTCAGCACATCTGGCAACATCTGTGGGGGGGAAGCAGAGTTAATGTTTCAAGTCCTGTGGCTTTTCATCAGAAAAATGTGGTATACCTGTATGTGGCGAAAAGAGCATAAGGGATGAAGGTGTGGTGGAGAGGGGGTGGGGTACAGGGTGGAATAGGAGAGGTGAGTGAATAGGTGGAGATGGAGCCTAGAGAGAAATCAGTGAAGAAAAAAAGCTGAAAAAGTGATAATGAGAGCTAAGAGTGAGTAAATCAGTTAGTTGTATATAACCAATATAATGTGATAATAGACCAAGGAGTAGTTGAGAATGGTAATTCACTGCCACAAGAGGTTGTGGAAGCCAGGTCATTGAGTATATTTAAGATGGAGGTAGATAGGTTCTTAATTGTCAAGGAGATCAAATGTTAAGGGAGAAAGCGGGAGAATGGAGTTGAAAAACATATCAGCCATGATTGACCAGCAGAGCAGTCTCAATGGGCTGAATGGTCTAATTTCTGCTAATATATCTAACGGTCTTATGGTCTTACAGAATTGGTGACTGTGCTAAAAGCTCATGTCATCACAGGACTGGATATGGGGGGGCTGAATAAAAATAATGGAAGGATGGAATCAAGCTCGAAGGTTATTGAACTCAATATTGAATCCTAGAGGCTGTCGAGTCCCCAAGCAGAAAATGAGATGTTATTCTTTAAGCTTGTGCTGAGGCTTGGTGGAACACGGAAGCAAGCCTGTGGTAGAAATATTGGCGTGGTGTGTTGAAATAGCAAGCAACTGGAAACTTGGGGTCATTTTTGCAGACAGAGTGAAGGTGTGCAGAAAGCAGTCATATGGTCTGTGATTTTTCTCCCCAGTGTAGAAAAGATTATATTGTGAGCAATGAATACAATAGACTAGACTGAATGAAGGGCAGATAAATTACTGCTTCTCCTGTCTGGGCCTTTGGATATTGAGGAAGGTGGAAGTAAACAGACAGGTATTATACATTCCATAATTGAATGAGAAGGTGCTGTGGGAGTTTGTGGAGGTGTTGGGAATGGAGGAGGAGTGTATCAAATTGCCCAGAGGGAACGGTCCCTGCAGAATGCTGACAAGGGAGGGAAGGGGATTATGTGACTGGTTGTAGCATACCGTTGGAGATGACAGAAATGGCATTGGCCATTCTTCTGGATACCGAGGCTGATGGGATGATAATTGAAGACCAGAAGGACCCTATTATTGTTGTGGAAGGGAAAGGAAGGGATGAGGGCTGAAATATAGGAGATGGGTCAAAAGTGACCCTTTTGACCCTGGTAGCAGGGAATCCTCAGTTAAGGAAAATGGTGAACATTTCTGAGGCTTGCCTGTAGAAGGTGGAATCATCAGAACAGATATAACAGAAATGGCAAAACTGGGAGAATGGGATGTAATCCTTATAGGAAGCAAAGTGTGAGGATATATAGCCCAGGTAAGTGTGAGTTGGCAGGATTATAGGGGATATTGGTGACCCGTCAAACCCCAGAAATGGAAGCAGAGATATCAAGAAAGGAAAAGCAGGAATCAAAGTTGAAACAAGTGAAAGTAAGGACAAGGTGGAAATTGGAAGTAAAATTAATACATTTTTCCAGATCAGAATGAGAGAAGGAAGCAGTATTGGGGAAAGAGTTGTGGGGAGGGACAAAGTAGGATTGGAAGAAGGAATATTCTACATACACCTTAAAAGGACAAACATAACTGGGGCCTGTGTGTGTGGAATTGAGTCAATGTTTTTGAATACTATAAATGCCTTTTCCAATCAATATTACCGGGAAAAATAAAGAATTGCATTTGTTTTATAAATTAAAGAATCAGAAACATTGAATATAAAAATGCCCCAATTTGCTCATCTTCAGTCTTAATGTTTAATTTTGAGACAGTGCGGTATCTTAAGAACTGTTACTTTAAAGTCCAGTCTTGCATTCTGTAGTCCTTCTCTGACCTTGAATTTGTTCGGAAATATTATATTATCCCTTTCCATTTTCCATTTCTTCTCAATTTGCTGATTAATCTAATACTGCCATGCTTTTTGAAATGTTTCATTTTTATATTGATTTTAATTTGCTATTATTTAAGCTGGCATTGTTGTATTCATGAATATTGTAAATTAACTTCCTGCAGAAATTAATGCGCTATGTTATACAGAAAATATGCCATTTAAAAATATATATATATTTCTGTAAAATTGAATTGAATTTTTGATAACTTTACATTGTTTTCAATGATTTGCTGCATTCAAACTTTTAAAAAGTCAGTTGATTTGCAGTACTGTTACATGTGCTGTTTACTGCATTTCTCATATTTTTAAAAAGATTTTTCAGCCTTTCTTAACAATCAAAATAGTGGCTACCCACTTCTTCCAGCATTTAATCCATCTTCTCCAGCCTAATTGGAGTTTTGTTTTATTCTTCCTGTATAAAATTGATGTTTTCCCACTACTTGCAGTCTAAGATACTTGCAGTCTATTTGGTTCTGCACAGTATTTTCAATAAAGTTCTCTGGCTGCGGGCTTGATAAATTTTCCTACCAAAAGCCTTGGAATTTTTAAATGTCTACTTTTTCCTAACTTTATTTTCTGTGAGATTCTTTCACTTGGTATCCATAAATATGCTCATTTTCGGTTGAAAAATGTTTTGAGGCCTTCCTGATTCTCTTAACGCAGGCTAAAATTAGGTTTTGGTATTTTCACTGCTTTCTGCAGCTTCAGGCATTATGAGCACTTTCTTTTATCACTCCTTCTCATTTATCACTCTTTTTCTTGGACTTCTCCATTGTCTTCCCTTGTCTTTTCTCCAGTGATTTTGCACCACTTTTATGAGACTGTTCTCTTTTTGTTTTGGGATATCTAAAGTCACCTCCTGGAGCCTTTTGTTGCTCCTTCTCGAACATAGAACAGTAAAGGCCTATCGGCCCTTGATGTTGTGCCGACCTTTTATCCGACTCTAAGATCAAACTTACCAACAAACCCTTCATTTTACTATCATCCATGTGCCTATCCAAGAGCCACTTAAATGTCCCTAATATATCTGACTTGACTACCACTGCTGTAAGTGCATTCCACGCACCCACCACTGTCTCTGTAAAGAACCTACCTCTGACATCTCCTCTCAATCTTTCTCCAATCATCTTAAAATTTTGCCCTCTTGTGATAGCCATTCCTGCCCTGGGAAAAAGTCTCTGACTATTAACACTATCTATGCCTCTCATCATCTTGTACACCTCTACCAAGTCACCTCTTATCCTTCTTTACTCCAATGAGAAAAGCCTTAGCTCCCTCAATCTTTCTTCATAAGACATGTCCTCCAGACAGCATCCTGGTAAATCTCCTCTGCACCCTCTCTAAAGCTTCCACATCATTCCTGTAATGGGGTGACTAGAACTGAACACAATATTCCAAGTGTGGTCTAACCAGGATTCTATAGAGCTGCAGCATAATCTTTCAGCTCTTAAACTCAAACCACCTGCTCATGAAAGCCAACATACCATATGCCTACTTAACAACCCTGTGAACTTGGGTGGCAAATTTGAGGGATCTATTGATGTGGACCTAAGATTTCTCTGTGCCTCCATACTGCAGAGAATCCTGCTATTAACCCTGTATTCAAATTTGATTTTCCAAAATGGATCACATCGTACAGATGTTGCACTCCATCTGCTATTATCAGCCCAGTTTTGCATCCTGTTAATGTCCCGTTGCAACCAACAACAGCCCTCTGCACTATCCACAACTCCACTAACCTTTGTGTCATTAGCACACTCACTAACCCACTTCCTTATCTAAGTCATTTTAAAAAACTGCAAAAGGCAGAGGTCCCAGAATAGATCCCTATGGAACACCACTGGTCACACAGCTCCAGGCTTATGGTACCATCTTTGCTAAGGCTTCTCTTTTGGACATGTTTTTAGTGTAGCTGGCTTTCCAATCTTTTCCAGCTCTCACCTTTGCCCCAATTCCTCTGATCAATTTTGCCTGTGGAGCGCCGAACCTGATGCTTTGTTGCTTTCTTGGCTGCTGCTCTCTCTGCCAGTAATCAAATTTCAACTGCTACCTGAAACAAAACCAGAAAGTACAAGAGAAACTCAGCAAGTCTGGCAGCATCTGTGAAGAAAGAAACTGAATGACGATTTTGAGCTCATTGTGGGTCTTCCTTTGAAACCATTCTGAAGAAGAGTTATACCTTGGACTTTTTTTTCTATTCATTCATTCACAGAATGAGGGTGTCACTGGCTAGGCAGCATTTATTGCCCAGCCAGTTAAGAATCAACCATATTGTTGTGGGTCTGGAGTCACATGTAAGGATGGCAGTTTCCTTTTCTTTAAGCCATTAGTAAACCAGGTGGATTTTTCTGACAATAGATTCATGGTAATAATTAGATTTGTAATTCCAGATATTTTTATTGGATTCAAATTCCACTATTTGCCATGGTGGGATTCAAACCTGGGTCCCCAGAATGTTACCTGGATTAATAACCCAGCAATAATGCCACCAGGCCACCATCTCCCACTGGACTGAACAAGTCCATCTCTAGATCCCAATAAAATCAAATGTATTATTTCTGGCTGCTGATATTCTTAATGATAATATCCAACTGGCCAATATAGCTTCTACCTAACAAGTTACTATAGATGGCTGAGATCTGAAGCATTACCAGAAATTGTTGGAGATACTAATTTCATTTATGTTTCAAATCTCCAGCATCTACGATTCTTTGTTTTCAGATATAGAGTCATACGACATGGAAACAGACTCTTTGGTCCAACAAGTCCATGCTGACTATGTTCCCAAACTAAACTAGTCCCACTGGCTTGTGTTTGGCCCATATCCCTCCAAACCTTTTTTACTCATGTACATATCCAAATGTTTTTTAAACAATGTAACTGTACTTGCATTCATCACTTCCTCTAGCAGTTCACTGCACACATGAACTGCTCTCTGTGTGAGCAAGTTGGCCCTCATGTTCTTTTTAAAACTTACTCCTTTCACCTTAAGAACTTCCCCCAGTTTTGAATTGCCCCACCCTAGGGAAAAGACCAACTTGTCTAGTTGATAAACTAGGAGAAAGTGAGGACTGCAGATGTTGGAGATCAGAGCTGAAAAATGTGTTGTTGGAAAAGTGCAGCAGGTCAGGCACCATCCAAGGAGCTCCTGCTTCTTGGATGTTGCCTGACCTGCTGCGCTTTTCCAGCAACACATTTAGTTGATAAACTAGATTATATAAACCCATAAGTTCACCCTTCAACCTCCTACTCTGCTGTGAAAAATAGTCTCTGCCTCTCTAGCCTCTTCTCACAACTTAAATCCACTATTCCTGGTAACATCCTAATAAGTCATTTCTGAACCTTTTCCAATTTAATAATATCATTCCTCTGGCAGGGCGACCATAACTGCACACTGTACTCCCGAAGAGGTCTCAGTAACATCCTGTACAATCTCAACATGATGTCCCAATTCCTATACCCAAAAGTCTAAGCAATGATTGCTTCTAAATACCTTCTTCACCAATCCGTACATCTGCAATTCTGCTTTTAAGGAACTATGAACCCTTAGGCCTCTTTGCTTGGTAACACTCCCTCGGACCTATCATTAACAGGATAATTTCTACTCTGGTTTGCCTTACGAAAATGTAAAACTTCACATTTACCTGAAGTAAGCTCTATCTACCAATCCTCAACCCATTGGCTCATCTGATCAAGGATTCCTTATACTCTCAGATAATCTCCTTCAATGTCCAACACACCACCTATTTTGGTGTCATCTGCAAATTTATTGATCATACCTCCCATGCTCACATCCAAATCATTTATATAAATGACAAAAAGCAGTGGACCCAGCATCGATCATTGTGGCACACTGCTGGTCACAGGCCTCTAGTCTGAAAAACACCCATCCATCACTATCCTCGGTCTCCTACCTTCAAGCCAATTTTGTCTTCAATTGGTTACCTCCACCATATGATCTGAGCTTACTAACCAGTTATCTTCCCATATGCCTTTGCCCCTGATACCCATTGATTCCAGTTTTGCTCAGGCTCCTTGGTGCCACACGCGATCAAATGTGGCCTCGATGTCAAGGGCTGTCGGTCTCACCTTCCCTCTGGAATTCAGCTCTTTTATCTAGGTTTGAACTAAAGCTGCAATGAGGTGAGGAGCAGAGTGCTCCTGATGGAACTTAAACTGAGTGTCACTGAGTGGGTAATTGATAAACAGGTTCTGCTTGACAGCATTGTTGATGACACATTCCATCACTTTACTGATGATTGACAGTAGACTGATGGGGTAGTATTTGGTTGGGTTGGATTTGTCCTGCTTTTTATGTACAGGACATACCAGGGCAATTTTCCACATTGTCCAGTAGATGTCAGTGTTGTGACTGTACTGGAAGAGTTTGGCTAGGGGAGGTGCAGGTTTTGGAACACAAGTCTTCAGTACTATTGCCAAAATGCTGTCAGGGCCCATAGCCTTTGCAATATCCAATGTCTCCAACAGTTTCTTGATGTCACATGGAGTGAATCCAATTGGCTGAAAACTGGTATCAATGATGCTTGGAGGAGGCCAAGATGGATCATCAACATAGTACTTCTGGCTGAAGATTGTTACAAGTGCTTCAGCCTTAACTTTCACCCTGATGTGTTAGAGTTTTCCATCATAGAATTGGCAGGCTATCATTCATGTAAAAATAAAATAAAAGCCTCACAATTGTACAATGAATTAGTGAGGCCACAATTGAGACACTGTGAGTACTTATGGTCTTTTTAGATGACCAAGAATATATTTGTCTTGGGGGTGATTGTAACAGTGATTCACGAGACTAGCTTCTGGGATTGGGACATTGCCATATGAAGAAAGATTGAATGGACTGGTATTTTATTTCATGGATTTTACATGAATGAGATGTAATCAAATTGGAACATAGAAAATTACAAAGGGCTGATTGGGTAAATGTTGAGAAAATGTTTCCTTTGCTGAGAAAGTTAGAACACAAGGTCACAGTTTCAGAATAGATGGTTGGCCATTTCGGACTGAAATAAGTAAGCTTTCTTTCATGCAAAGTATTATGAATCTTGAAATTCTCCACCCCACAGACCTCTGGTTTCTGCATTGCTGAATGTATTCAAGATGAAGTGGAATTTATTCTGTTCATATGTAAATAAGGAGACAGCACCAACTAATCTCCACACCAAAGTGTTTGTTTCCAAAAATAGTATGGACCAATTTCTACACTATCACGTTAAATGGATTCTCACAGTTTTGTCGATTTTCCCACGCACAAAAAGGAATTCAGTATTTGAAGGTTGAAGCATTCTTCCCTGTGAACAAAAGTCAGGTATTATTAAAATTGTATAATCATTTTCTACGCAATTGCCTTATGTAACTCATGTTCTGCACTGCATACCTTTTCAACATAGCGAAAGAATGGAAAATCAATCTTGTTACAAGGGCCAAGGATTAATAGGAGAGCATTTGGAATAATGCAAAATTTCAGGCAAAAATACATTTCATATCAAATAGAGCTACCTGGTACTTTCCAAATTTTAAGCAAATAATATGGCATTTGGGTCCATTCCATTTCTAACAGTGGGCTGGATTTTTTTTCATTATTCATGTACTGAATAAGGACATTATTTTTAAAGCCTGCAATTCATGTCTGTTATAAATGTCCTTCAAGATCATGATAAATCAAATTATTGATTCCAACTGATTGGTTTGCTCAGCTATTTCAGAGGGTAGAATGACTGTTCCATGGAGTTGAAGTCATGTTTAGACCAGATCATGTAGAGACAATAGATTTTCTTTTCTGAAGGCTACCAACCAATAAAACAAGGTTTGACAATAATTTGGTTATATCATGGTCACTATTACTAATGCTAATTCTTTCTTTCAGATTTATTTAATTAATTAAATTTAATTTCCCCAGCTGCTCTGTTGGAATGAATTCAAGGTCTGAAACATCTCCTTGGATTTGAGAACCATGAGTTGGGTTAGATCACTGCCACCTATTAGTTCTCCCCAGGCTGCTATATCTTCATCTCTATGAGACTTAGGTGGACAAGGTTGGTATCTGCCATCTCCCTACACAGGCTGAGGCATTGCAACGATGTATGGGTATTAAGGCAGGCTGATTAGACGGCCTGCTTCAGTCTTGAGGACATCAGCCCAGATTTCCACATATTTATTATGCCTCCTAAACTTCACTTTTCTTCCCTCATCCGTACCTCATCCTATTTCCCATGTCATCTCCATTCACCACACTCCCACCATGTGTCCTCGAAAATCCATCATCCGCTTTTAACAAACTAGCATCCACAGAAAATCAATGTAAAATCTTTGAAAAAGACATTTTAAAAATTCAATCTCACAAACTCCTTAAAGTGAATACCCATGCAACATTCATATTGCATAAAAAGACTCCCCATCCCATTGAAACATAATTAAATTCTCTAAAGTGGCCATAATGTTGTAAAATAAATAAATGTCCAATCAAAAATAGACAATCTAATATTCTCTTAAAACCTAAGAGTATCTTCAATCAAATGAAACTCTTAGTCCTCTGAACAGTTATGTAAACAGCCACTAAGTAACCTCTTAGCAACGAGCTAAGAGCATTATTAATTTGTGAATCTTGGGCAAGCATTCAAATTTGCACCGGTCATGCTAACACAGCATTTTTATCTAATTGGAATGAACTCTGTTGAAATGGAATGAATCAATACGATTTTTCTTTCTTTTCAACTTCATTTTTACAGTTTTGAAAGCACAAAAACATGTTTTCCATCAAGGAGATAATTTCTCGACACAACTCCACAAAAACACAACATTGATTAACATTACAATCAACTTTCCATGACAAAGCCTTATGATCATTTACATTAAACCCATTGTGGGGTTTTCAATTCAAATCCCCTAATCCTCCTCAATGGTAACCCTGACAACACAAAACATGCATGCAGCTTCACAATTCAACCCTCTTTCCATCCATGAGCTTTTTTTTTGTGGTTCAAGTGGAGACTTCCTTTGACTATTCAGTCCCATGGCCTTCCTCATTCCACTTTCTGTGGGGAACAAAAATACCAGCCTCACATCTCTGGAGTCCAGGCTCTAAGCCTCTTTGGATTACTATTACAACATACCTAAAGATTTGTTATTGCTTCTAAATTGGTTCACCCTTTGCATGAGATGTTAACATGAATCCTATTTACCTCTTGATTTGGATATTGAAGACTTCGCACCATGAATGCGCAGCAGCTTTGAGTCATTCTGGTGTCATCCAACCATGCTTTCAAATTCTTCCCCCTAACAAATTCTCCGTCTGTCAACATTCCCGAGTACAAATCAGTTGGGTATTAATATCATTTGAAGTTCATGCAAGCGTGATTCAGATAACTCTTTTTATTCTATCCGGAAGAAGCTTCATACTGGACTAAAAAAAACTGTTTTTCTCTCCATAATTGCTGGCAATCTTCTCTAGCAATCTTTAAGTTTGCTTCAAATTTGCAGCATTGCAGTATTTTGCTTAGATTGCAGTAACATTTATCAATAGAAAAAGAGCCACTGGATTTAAAACTAGTTACAGAAAAACATACAAATTTGGAACAGAATTAGGCAACTTGGCCCCTCAAGGCTGCTCTGCTATTCAGTAAGATCATGGTTGTTTTCATTATTTTACATTTCCACCAATTCATTACAATATCTCGCCCACTCCCTTATCAAGAATCTAACTAACTCTGCCTTAAAAATCAGTAAAGGTTCTACTCTCACTACCTTTTGAGGAAGAGAATTCCAAAGACTCATGATCTACTATGAGTAAAAATATTCCTCATCTTCTTATTTTTAAGCAGTGACTCCACATGCTAGATTCTCCCACAGGAGAAACTATCTTTTCAGATGCATCATGTGAAACCTCCATGATCTTAAATGCTTCAATCACTTACACAGGAAAGAAGCCAACTCTTCCTCATAAGACAACTCACCCATTCTAGATCTCTAAACTGCTTCCAACACATTTACATTCTTTATGAAATAAGGAAACCAATATTGTACACTTACTATGATGTTACCATCATTCAATCCTCCACTATCAACATCCTGGGGGTAATCATTGACCAAATCATTGACCAAGGGCGGCACGGTGGCACAGTTAAGGGCAGCACGGTGGCACAGTGGTTAGCACTGCTGTCTCACAGTGCCTGAGACCCGGGTTCAATTCCCGACTCAGGTGACTGACTGTGTGGAGTTTGCACGTTCTCCCCGTGTCTGAGTGGGTTTCCTTCGGGTGCTCCGGTTTCCTCCCACAGTCCAAAGATGTGCGGGTCAGGTGAATTGGCCATGCTAAATTGCCCGTAGTGTTAGGTCAGGGGTAAATGTAGGGTATGGGTGGGTTGCGCTTCGGCGGGTCGGTGTGGACTTGTTGGGCCGAAGGGCCTGTTTCCACACTGTAAGTAATCTAATCTAATCTAAAAGCTCAACTGGACTCACCTCATAAACATACACGCTACAAGAGGCTAGGAATCCTTCTTCAAAGCCCGTCCATATCTACAAGATACAAGACAGGAGTGAGATGGAATACTCCCCATTTGTCTGGATGAGTGTAGCTCCAACAACATTCATCAGGACAAAGCAGCCTGCTTGATTGGCATTACATCCACAAGCATCTGCTCTCTCAATGCCATCTGCAAGATGCACTGCAGAAATTCACCAAAGACCCTCAGACAGCAGCTTCCAAACCCATGACCACTTCCATTGAGAAAATCAAGGGGACACCACCATCTTCAAGTTCTCCTCCAAGCGACCCACCATCCTGACTTGGAAATATATCTGCATTCCTTCACTGCCGCTTGGTCAAAATCCTGGAATTCTGTCCCTAATGGCATTGTGGGTCAACCCACAGCAAGTGGACTGCAACAGTTCAAGAAAGTAGCTCATCATGATCTTTTCAAGGGCAACTAGGGCCAGGCAGTAACTGTTGACTCAACTGCAGTGCCCACATCCCACAGATGAATAAGCAAATACTTGAGAAGTGGTCTCACCAATACCTTGTACATTCAAAACATAACCTCCCTAACTTTATACTCAATTCCTCTCACAATAAATAATAACATTATATTAGCTTTCTGAATTATTTATCTTGCCTGAAGATTATTCTTTTAATTAATGCACTAAGACCAAGATCTTTGTGTATCTTAAATCTTTGAAATCTCTCAACATTTAGATAATTTCATTATGTTTTATTCTTCCTGCCAAAATGATCAATTTTATATATCCACACTTTATATTCTCTTCAACAGATCTTTGTTCACTCATGACACCTATCTATATTCCTTTGGAGCCTCCTTAAATCATCTCTGAAACTTTCTTTACTCTGTATCTTTGCATCATCAGTAAATTTAACTCTAATTCTCACTGTTTTCAGATTTCTAACTCACTCTCTCTTACTCAACTATTTTGTCTCCTCATTAATTTTGTCATATCATGCTAATATTTTCAAATTCTGGCCAATCTTTTGTTTGATTCCTACCTTTATTGTCTGTTAGGTGTAAAACTGGATCAAGCTTTTTAGTTAAACATGTATGAGGAGTTCAACACTTGTATTTTGCTTTTCTCTGCATCTATCCTGCATGTTTTGAAGCATCCCCTTAAATGTCTTCAGCTCCATTTCTATTGATCTGTCCCTTATTCTAATTTGCCAGTTTACTCTGCTTTCATGTCCTCCTAATTGCCCTTATTGATATTTGAAATCTATATTGATACTTCAAGTTTAGGACTTACTCTTTTCTCCCTTAAACTGAATGTGAAATTTAATCATATTAACGCTGCTATTTAAAGGTGCCCTTGTTATGAAATCATTAATTAATCCAATCTTGCACAATACCAGATCAATTGTATCAATCTTCAAGGTTGGCTCCAGGAACTCTTCATCTAGGCCACCTTGCCCATCTGATTTTTCTAGTATATAAGGAGACTTGTTATTTGTGAAATGTTTGCAGATAACTCTGAGATGCATGATAAAGTGTTATATAATTTCAGGTCTATTCCTTTTCTCTTCTATCAGAAAGACACTGAAGAAATGAAATTTCTGTGTCAACCTATGGCAGAGTCCATATTTTCAACAGAATAAATTGTACCAAATTTAACATTCCTAACCTAAAATATACATTTTCTGCTGTTGCTGATTATTTTCCTCAAAAAAAATTGCTTTCAGTTGTTGAGTTTTCACTCTTGTTATTGAGAGTTATTTTCATCCAACTAGTTTGTTTTTGTATTACAAACCAAAATGCTGGGGTGTAGATAGAACAATATGCAAATAAATGAGAAGACAATTCGGCAAGTTATTTTTAAAGTTCGAAAATCTGAAGATTGTAATAATAATTTAGCAAATCTGAGCTTGATTCCATTTGGATTCCTTTTGTGTTCTCAATGATATGTTCTCAGTGTTTTAAAAGCAAAGGCAAGAGAAAAGCAAAAATATTCTAAATCTGTTCCACTTTCACAGCTTATTGTGAAGTTATAATCTCCAGTAAGTTATTCACACTGTGGAATATTTTAACAATATTCTTTCCAGATTACAAAGCCTTAGGCTGAATTTTAGGGTATGCTGACAAATAGTAAAACCATAATTTAGGGTATTCTGCTCTTGATTTAGTGTTAGATTTGTGGAATGGATTTGTTTGCTGAACCAGTTTGAGTTTTAGAGAGTATTACCAACATAATTGATAAAGGGGTGGATGTAGTGCAGTTGAATTTCCAAGCTTTTGGTGAAGTCGTACAAAGAGGTGGGCCATCAAAGTTAAAGCAGATGGGACAGGAGGTAATATACCGACATAACTATTGGTAGAAGACCCAGAGTAGCAATAAATGGGTCATTCTCAAATTTGTGGGGATGACTAGTGGTAATAGATACCGCAAGGATCAATATGTGGGCCCCAACTGTTCTCAATAGATGTCAATGATTTGGATGTGGAGACAAAATTAAATATTAACAAGTTCACAGACACAAATTTATGCTGTAAATAATATGCAGTGATTTTTGAAGGATTTGAACAGAGTCAATGAATGGACAAAAACGTGGCAGTAAGAATGTAATGTTGAAAAATGTGAGGTTATCCACTTCTGCTAGAAGGAACAGATGTGTGGAGTATATCTTAAATGGTAAGGAATTAGAAGGTGTCAATATACAAAAGGACCTTGTTAATCAGTTAATGAACCCTAATATGCTGGTGCAACAAGCTATTAGAAAGAATAATGGAACTTTAACCTATATTGCAAAAGAATTTGAATAAAGGAGTAATGCTCCAATAGTATTTGTTAAAAGTCACCTGGAGATTCATTTGCAGTTTTGGTCCCCTTTCCTCATGGGTGGGATATAATTGCAACAGAAGGAGTGCTACAAAGGTGCATGAAATTTTTCCAAGGATGGCAGTACTGTCCTATAAATAGATTTATTGGAAACTGGGCCTGTACTTTCTCAAATTTCAAAGATTAAGAGTAGGCCTCATTGAAATCTACAAAATACTTAAAGGGATAGACAGGATAGATGCAGGTAAGATAGTTCTTGTTGCATTGGAGAGTCTGGAATCAATTTCAAAATATGGAAGAAGCCACTAATGACCAAGTTGAAGAAGATTTATTTTATACAGGGGTTTGTGGAATTTTGGTGAATTTCGATACGCCAAAGAGCTTTGGAAGTACAATCACTGATTATGTTTAAAATAGAGATTAACAAATTTTTGAATACCAATGAAGTAAAGAGAAATGGTAACAAAGTAGGAAAAAGGTACTGAAATATGACTGGCATACCTGAAGAATAACCCATACATATGATCAGCGATTATCATGTTGAGTCGAACATTTTGGATACAGAACTTGCTTGAAGTTAGGAGGCAGAGGATGGTGGTGGAGGGTTGGTTTTCAGACTTGAGGCCTGTGACAAGCAGTGTGCCACAAGGATCAGTGCTGGGTTCATTACTTTTTGTCATTTAAATAAATGGTTGATAAATGAAAGTGAACATTGTAAATGTGGTTAGTGAGTTTGCAGCTGACATCAAAATTAGAGGTGTAATGGAGAGCAAAGCAAGTTATCTCAGAGTACAATGGCACCTTGATCAGAGGGGCTGATGGACCGAGGAGTGGCAGATGGAGTTTAGATAAATATGAGGTACTTTTGGAAAGGCAAATCAGGACAGGACTTAGACACTTAATGGTAAGGTCCTGGAGTGCAGGTCCATAGTTCCTTGAAAGTGGAGGTGCAGGTAGATAGGGTCTAGAAGAAAGTATGCTAACCTTTATTGGTCAGTTCATTGAGTATCATAGTTGGGATGTCATGTTGTGGCTATACAGGACATTGGTTAGGCTACTTTTGGAATGCTAAATTCAATTCTGGTGTCCCTGCTATAGAGGTATGTTGTGAAACTTGAAAGGATTCAGAAAAGATTTACAAGGATGTTGCCAGGGTTGGACGGTTTGAGATATAGAGAGAGGCTCAATAGGCTGGGGCTGTTTTCCCTGAAGGTTGACTTTATAGAAGTTTATAAAATCATGAGGTGCATGGATATGGTGAATAGACAAGGTCTCTTCCCCATGTAGAGGAATCCAAAGCCAGAGGGCATAAGTTTCAGGTGAGAGGGGAAAGATTTAAAAGGAACCTGAGGTGCAACCTTTTCATACAGTGTGTGGTGCATGTTTGGAATAAGCTGCCAGAGCAACACTTAAAAAGCAACTGGATGAGTATGTGAATAGGAAGTGTTGAGAGAGATATGGCCCAAATGCTGGCATATTGAACCAAAATAATTTAGAATATCTGGTCAACATGGATGAGTTGGACCGAAGGGACTGTTTCCATGCTGTACAGCTCTATGAATCTATGAGAGGAGGTTCAACAAATTAAATGGCCTTCTCTTGCTCTTAATTTTCTATGGACTGGCTATCACCATATTTTGGCAATGTGTAATTGTGGTTAAGCTTCATTATGGGTTTCTCTCCAGGAGGAGAAAGTGAGGACTGCAGATGCTGGCGATCAGAGCTGAAAATGTGTTGCTGGAAAAGTGCAGCAGGTCAGGCAGCATCCAAGGAGCAGGAGAATCGATGTTTCGGGCATGATCCCTTCTTCAGGAATGAGGAAAATGTGTCTAGCAGGCTAAGATAAAAGGTAGGGAGGAGGGACTTGGGGGAGGGGCGTTGGAAATGCGATAGGTGGAAGGAGGTCAAGGTGAGGGTGATAGGCCGGAGTGGGGATGGGGGCGGAGAGGTCAGGAAGAAGATTGCAGATTAGGAAGGCGGTGCTGAGTTCAAGGGATTTGACTGAGACAAGGTGGGGGGAGGGGAAATGAGGAAACTGGAGAAATCTGAGTTCATCCCTTGTGGTTGGAGTGTTCCTAGGCGGAAGAACCCCACCACCAGAGATATATTTCCCTCCCCTCCTCTGTCAGTGTTCCGAAAAGACCACTCCCTCCGTGACTCACTCATCAGGTCCACACCCCCCCACCAACCCAACCTCCACTTCCGGAACCTTCCCCTGCAACCATAAGAAATGCAAAACTTGTGCCCACACCTCCCCCCTTACTTCCCTCCAAGGCCCCAAGGGATCCTTCCATATCCACCACAAATTCACCTGCGCCTCCACACACATCATTTACGGCATCCGCTGCACCCGATGTGGCCTCCTCTATATTGGGGAGACAGGCTGCCTACTTGCAGAAAGTTTCAGAGAACACCTCTGGGACACCCAGACCAACCAACCCAACCACCCTGGGGCTCAACACTTCAACTCCCCCTTCCACTCCACCAAGGGCATGCAGGTCCTTGGACTCCTCCATTGCCACACCATAGCAACACGACGGCTAGAGGAAGAGAGCCTCATCTTCTGTCTAGGAACCCTCCAATCACAAGGGATGACCTCAGATTTCTCCAGTTTCCTCATTTCCCCTCCTCCCACCTTGTCTCAGTCAAATCCCTTGAACTCAGCACCGCCTTCCTAATCTGCAATCTTCTTCCTGACCTCTCCGCCCCCATCCCCACTCCGGCCTATCACCCTCACCTTGACCTCCTTCCACCTATCGCATTTCCAATGCTCCTCCCCCAAGTCCCTCCTCCCTACCTTTTATCTTAGCCTGCTGGACACACTTTCCTCATTCCTGAAGAAGTGCTCATGCCCAAAATGTCGATTTTCCTGCCTCTTGGATGCTGCCTGACCTGCTGCGCTTTTCTCTCCAGGAGGCCAAGTGGACTTCCATTTGTTATTGTCCCAAACTTATGAACAAACTTCCATGATCCCATGGTGCCCCTCTCATCCAATCTTAACCCAATTCTCCTACTTGCTAGAGCTAGAAGGACTCATCCCTATTGGGATATCCCAGGATCCTGCTGCTGGGTCCATCTTTAGTCTGCAGCTGCCTCCATGGTTTTTGATAATTGCCTTGGAAATGGCAAGTGAGGGGTGAATTAATACCCTGCTGTATAGACAGCCACCTGGAGACCATGTCGGAGTGAGGGTGCAGAGGAGGAATATCACCTTCACACAAAACTAGCAGAGAAGGTCCCAACCTGAGAGTCTGCCAGCCTGGGCTTAAGCTGCCACATCTGTGGTCTCAGCTGTCTGGAGAAACACCAAGCAGTTTAGGAAGAAGATCAGGGTACTAGAGTGCATCCTATCATCTTCCTTCTGCTACCTCCCACTCACGCCAAAGCAGCTGTTGGGAAGCCCCATGGATATCAATCAACAACCATTGTCTTATTTTCCCTTTGGAAAGACACTGGCATGCATGGGCCTTGGATATCTATTCAGGAGGAAGAAAAATTAGAAGGAACATCAGTCATCGGTACCTGGTCTGATTACATGTCAGGAATTTTTAATATCTAGTTTCTATCCAGTAGATGGTAGAATAGGGAACTACATATTGCTGAGGCAAGATGAAGTAACACTGACCATGGTAAGACGCGATCATCCCTATGAGTATGTTTCTCACTAGGCACTCACAATAATCTAATTTTGATGTCCAGAACCTAAAGTTGGATAATTTAACTTGTGCTCTAACTATTGAAAAAGTTTTCACTTCTCCCACATTTTTCCAAAATGTTTCTTAGCAGCCCATGCCATTCAAGAATTTGGAAGATTCCACTCTATGATCCTTCGGCTTGTTCTTGCTGAAATCATAATCATGTTTAATCTGAAATGACTTGACCCAGAGGACATTGATCTCAAATCACAGCTTTACCACTCAAAATTGCACTGTGGCTTCTTTTGTTGCATCAATGACTTGTGATATTTTTAAGTCCTGACAGTGTGCATCATAGAGTACTGGATGGAAGGAGGTCCTTCTGTCCAACGTGCCCATGCTGCCTAGTTTTCACAATTTAAACTAATCCCATTTGCTTGTGTTTGCTCCATATTGCTCTATGAGAAAGTGAGGTCTGCAGATGCTGGAGATCAGAGCTGAAAATGTGTTGCTGGAATAACGCAGCAGGTCAGGCAGCATCCAAGGAGCAGGAGAATCGACATTTCGGGCATGAGCCCTTCTTCAGGAGGCCCTTCCTAAAGAAGGGCTCATGCCCGAAACGTCGATTCTCCTGCTCCTTGGATGCTGCCTAACCTGCTGCACTTTTCCAGCAACATATTTTCAGCTATATTGCTCTATACCTATTTCATTTATGTACATATCTAGATGTTTCTTAAATGACAAAATTGTACTTGTTTCCACTACTACTTCTGGCAGCCTGTTCCAGACACTCACTACCCTGTGTGTGAAACGAGTACCTCTCTGGACTCTTTTGTATCTCTTCCCTCTCATCTTAAACCTATACCTTCCAGTTATAGATTCCCCTACTATGGAGAGAAGCTGTTAGCTATCTACCATATCTTTGCCTCTCATGATTTTATAGACCTCTATCACCATTCAGTCTACTACACTTCAAGGGAAAAAAGGCCCACCCTATCCAAACCTCTCCTTTATCACTCAAAGTTTCCAATCCTGATAGCATCCTAGTAAATCTTTTCAGCACTCTTTCTAGTTTAATAATATCCTTTCTATAGTAGGGCAGCCAGAACTGCATGCAATACTCCAATGTGGCCTCACTAACATCTTACACAGCTGTAACAAGACATCCCAATTCCTATACTCAGTGCTCTGACTGATGAAAGCAAGCATGCTGAAAGCCTTCTTCTCCATCCTGTCTACCTGTGACTCAATTTCCAAGGATCTATGAACTAGATCTCTTTGTTCTATCATACTCCCCAGGATCTTACCACTGACGGGGTAGGTCCTACTCTGGTTTGTCTAACCAAAATGCAACCCCTTGTATTTAAATCTCAGCAAAATTATTTTGGTCACTAGTATTGAAAAATCAAAAAAAGACTTTTGAAACAGCTAAACTCACGTTATCTCTCTCTCTCTCTCTCTCTCTCACACACACACACACACACACACACACACACACACACACTCTCACTCTCACTCTGTCTCTCACATATACACACACACTCTCTCTCTCACTCTGTCTCTCACACATACACACACTCTCTCACACACTCTCTCTCTCTCACACACAAACACTCTCTCTCTCTGTGTCTCACAAATACACACACACACACTCGCTCACACACAGCGTTGAGAAGATCAAGACCAAACTGGGACTTCATTAGAGAAGATGATGTGATGAATACCAGATTTTTTCTTTTCCCTTCTACATTTAAGCTACACGTCAGGGAAGAAGTTGTAGTAATATGTGAATAGATACTTGTCATGCAGAAACTGTTGGCTAACTTTGTTCACTTATTCCTTGTTTCAGTCCCAGTTCATGCACTGTGACCTCCATAGTAGAATAATTGAAAAAGACAAGATTATCAGTGGAATGTAACATAGTCTGAAACTGGATCTGTTGAATACAGAATAACTTATGAATCATAGCACCTTTAAAATGTATTATGACATGTTGTGAACCACTTCAGGTACTGAGAACTGACAGGGGTGGAATTCATGAGCTCTGGGGCCACCTTTGCCCTGCTATTCCATCAGCAATGTAATTAGGCTGTATTGAAAATCTGTGAAGGATTGACAAAAACACAGTACTTGATTCCTTGAACTTAGTAAGAAGTTTTTATCAATCTGAACATTGGGCCCTTACTTTTTGGATGCAGTTTGATTATATAATGAGGGAACATTTTGAATTCTGGAATCTTACCTGAGTCAGAATTTTGGAGCTTCCTTCCTAATGGTATTTTGGGTCAATCTACAACAAATAGATTGCAGCAGTTAAAGAAGGCAGCTCAGTGCCAGCTTCCCTGGGGCAACTAGGGATGGAGAAGGAATGCTGACCCAGCCAGCAGCACTCACATTCCTTGAATTAATAAAAAGAAAACACACCAGTGTCCCTCCTGTCCTAATTGAATTAAAAAAGACTAACAAAACAATTAGTATTAAATAGGCTTAAATTGAAAATTTCTTTTCATTAAAAACTTAAACAAATTGATACTGAATAAGGAAAATTTCCTTAATGTTCCACACA
The DNA here is from genome assembly GCF_020745735.1 of Hemiscyllium ocellatum. NCBI lineage: Eukaryota > Metazoa > Chordata > Chondrichthyes > Orectolobiformes > Hemiscylliidae > Hemiscyllium > Hemiscyllium ocellatum. Next base: position 34,866,770 of record NC_083411.1, on the reverse strand, counting down.
GTTAATTCATTGTTCATACCATTTGTATGCTCTATTTGGATAATGAATTGAATTTCTCTAACGTGCCTCCTATTTCAATTTAACTGGGACAGGATAGATGTATCAAGATAAGCTGAATGGGCTTCCTGACCTGTAAGTATCTTATGGCATTGTGAACCACTTGTACTTTAGTACATGTTACAACTATAAGTGACAGTTGTGGTTGATGTGGGGAGCAGTCAATAGTCACTTCTCAGCTGGGAAGAAATCTTAACTTGTGTATTACTTCATGGGTAATTGATTTTTTTTGTGGTTAGCAGTGAAGAAAAGTGTTCACTGTTTGAAATGGTTTACCACTTTTCCAACAGCAGTTTAAATCTGATGCTAGGTCTAGGGAGTCATCATGCATCAAGAGCCGTGATTTCAGCAGAAAGGTAAACAGCTAATAACATTGATGCATTCACACACAGCAAACATCATTTCATTATTTTAATCATTTTAATTATTGTTTATCTGGGTGATTATTTGATATAAATCCTGGTCTTCAAAAGGGTTGAATTTCTTTTAAAAAAAACCCTTCTTAGCTTCCACCAGTTTAGTGGACTAATCTTCCGGTGGAGAATCCTTCTCAACTCATCAACAGAAGGGCCTCCTCAGAAAGCATGGAGAGAATCTTTCAAACACCATATCCATCTTTTATGGCACTGGTTGCCATGTTTAATACATAAAGAATTTAAATTACCCTAAGCTTTGGTGCTAGTTGACACATGGATGAAGTTTAAGTTGTCAAGTGGATGATGTGGGAATGTTGGCACATGGGTTGGAGGTTGGTGGTTAGAGTCATAGGGTGGCATGTGAGTATTAGGTCAAGGGAATCCGAGTTGGGTTGAGGCATGCCGGAGGGAGCCCTGAGGTCAAGGGAAGGTGGAGGGTCAGAAATGTTGGGACATGAGTTCCACTTGGACATGAGGGTTCAAAGGGGATTCAGGAAATAAGGGTAGGTAAAGCCAGGTTTGGGGAGTTGGAGAATTGGAAGGAGGTGTACTTATAGAACAGTGTACTGAGATCAGATGAGAGTGAGTTGAGGGGATTCAGAAGGAGTCAAAAGGGTGTCGAAAGAGAAATGGCAGGGAGGAATTCAGCTGTATGTTCACTTTTAAGATTCGAGGATACAGGCCATCAACTCCAAGAGCTTAACAGTCGTTATTACATGAGTTGTGTTTGTGATTACTTGAAACTCCTGTAACCATTTTTTTAACCTTGATATACCTCCGTTTCCTTTGATCGCAATAGTAATGATCATAATGTCAGAAGTCTTAGAACTGAGAGTCGTAGAAGCAGGACAGAGACTAAAATAATGCTTGAGAAGAGATAATTGACAAACTAGTAAAACTAAAAGATGGTAAAACCCAAATTCAAATAATATGTACCCATGCCTACTTAAGGAAACTAGGGAGTACATAATAACAGAGTCAAGATTTTGCCCGAAATGTCAATTTTCCTGCTCCTCAGATGCAGCCTGACTAGCTGTGCTTTTCCAGCACCACTCTAATCTTGACTCTGATTTCCAGCATCTGCAGTATGCACTTTCATCTAGTACGCAATAACAGACGCATTCATTTATATATGCAAAAAGTTGAATAGAGCTAGAGAACTATCAGATAGACATTGAAAAGAGAGATAGAATTAAAACCCAATAGTTATAATCTAGTCCAAGATAACAAAAATGTTTGACTCAAATAAAAGAATATCCAAAAAGGTTACCAGCTGAATGAAAATACTGAAAACATAATGGAAATTGTAAACAAGGGTGATGCAATGGCTATCATTTGCTTAGATCTTCAAAGGACCAATGGTACAACAGAGCGGTTTAATGACACAGATTACAGAATATGGAATAAGGGATAAGTAACTGAGTGAATTGCAAATTGGTTTAAATTGTGGAAAGCACAGAACAAGAAATAATAAGTGTCACCCAGAGCACTTAGAAAGTTTATGTTCTTTTGTCACCCTGAAATTTTTCATGCATGCTATAGTCTGAAGTCATGGATAGTGATGGTTGAAGTTTCAACATTCTTGAAACTTCACTGAAGTCAGGAACAGTCCCAGAGGACTGGAAAATGGCCAATGTAACACTTCTCTTTAAGAAGGGAGGAAGACAGAAGAGGGGAAATTTATAGGCTAGATAACCTGACCTCAGCTGTTGATAAGGTTTTAAAGGATGAGATTGTAACCGACTGAGCCCGCATGGAGTCCGGACTACATTCAGACCAACCGACTGACCCCGCATGGACTCCGGACTACATTCAGACCAACCAACTGACCCCGCATGGACTCTGGACTACATTCAGACCAACCGACTGACCCCACATGGACTCCGGACTACGTTCAGACCAACCGACTGACCTCACATAGACTCCGGATTACGTTCACACCCCTCCAAACAGACCCCATCACCAAGGTATATTTCCCTCCCCTCGTTCTGGAAAGACCACTCCCTCCGTGACTCCCTCATCAGGTCCACACTCCCAACCAACCCAACCTCCACTCGCGGCACCTTCCCATGCAACTGCAAAAAATGCAAAACTTGCGCCCACATCCCCCCCCCCCCCCCCACTTCCCTCCAAGGCCCCAAGGGATCCTTCCATATCCATCACAAATTCACCTGCACCTCCGCACACATCATTTACTGTATCCACTGCACCCGATGTGGCCTCCTGTATATTGGGGAGATGCCTATTTGTGGAATGTTTCAGAGAAGAGCTCTGGGACACCCGCACCAACACTTTAACTCCCCCACCCACTCCGCCAAGGACATGCAGGTCCTTGGCCTCCTCCATCGCCAGACCATGGCAACATGATGCCTGGAGGAAGAGCGCCTCATCTTCCGCCTCAGAACCCTCCAACCACAAGGGATGAATGCAGATTTTCCAGCTTCCTAATTTCCCCTTCCCCCACTTATCTCAGTCCCAACCCTCGGACTCAGCACCTCCTCCTTGACCTGCAATCTTCTTCCCGACCTCTCCGCACCCATTCCCTCTCCGGCCTATCATCTCACCTTAACCTCCTTCCACCTATCGCATTCCCAACGCCCCTCCCCCAAGTCCCTCCTCCCTACCTTTTATCTTAGCCTGCTTGGCACACCTTCCTCATTCCTGAAGAAGGGCTTATGCCCGAAACATCGATTCACCTGCTCCTTGAATGCTGCCTGACCTACTGCGCTTTTCCAGCAACACATTTTTCAAATATGTTAGAAGTCTTTGAGGAGGTAATAAGCAAGTTAGCGAAGGGAGAGTCATTGGACATAATCTATATGGCTTTTAAGAAGGGCTTTGTCAAGGTGTCGCACATGGGGCTGCTAAATAAAGTAAGAGCCTATAGTGTTTGGGATAAGGTAGTGGCATGGATAGATGGTTGGCTGACTGGCAGAAGGCAGAGAGTGGAGATCAGAATGGCAGCCGGTAACCAGTGGAGTTCTGCAGGTGTTAGTTTTGGTTCCATTTCTATTCATGTTATACATTTATTCATGATAAATGCCATCAGGCCCAGGGGACTTATCTATTTTCACCCTTTCCAGAATTTCCAACGCCTCTTCCCTACATACCTCAAAGCCATCCATTCTAATTAATTGTGACTCAATATTCATATCAGCAACAATGTCCTGTTCCTGAGTGAATACTGATGAAAAATATTCATTCAGTGTCTCCCAATTTCTTCAGCCTCCACACGCAACTTCCCACTATTATCCTTGACTAGACCTATTCCTACCTAGTCATTCTTTTATTCCTGACATACCTATAGAAAGCCTTTGGGTTTTCCCTAATCCTACCAACCAAGGACTTTTCATGACCCCCCCCCCACCCCTTGCTGCTCTTAGCTCTCTCTTTAGATCCTTCCTGGCTACCTTATAACTCTCAATCACCCCAATTGAACCTTCATGCCTCATCTTTACATAGGCTGCCCTCTTCCCTTTCACAAGGGATTCCAATTCCTTATTAGACCATGGCTCCCTCACACAACCCTTTCCTCCCTGCCTGACAGCTACATACTTATCAAGGACACTCAATAGTTGCTCCTTGAACAAGCTCCACATATCAATTGCACCCTTCCCTTGAAGCCTACTTTTCCAAGCCATGCATCCTAAGTCATGCCTCACTGCATCATAATTTCCCTACCCCCAGCTATACTCAATGGAACTTAGAAAAATGAGGAGGGATCTCACAGAAACTGAAGAGAATACAGAAAGGCTTGAATAGAGTGGATGTTGAGAAGATATTTCCACTAGTAGGAGTCACTAGAGGTCAAGAGTGCAGCTTCAGAGTGAAAGTACAGCCTTTCAGAATTGAGATGAGGAGGAATTTCTTTAGCCAGAGAGTAGTTAATCTGTGGAACTCATTATCACAAAATCCTCTGGAGGTCAAGTCATTAAATGTCTTTTACCAAGATAGATAGGTTCTTGATTGGCAAGGCCATTAATGATTGAATGGCAGAGCAGACCCGATGGGCTGGATAGGCTAATTCTGCTCCTTTATGGTGATCTCAGAGAAACAGCTCAAAATACGGTAAAGGCAATATAACAGAAGAAAATAACAAAAAACTTGTAGACTGGGCAGTTACATTACAACATTATATTAATACAGATAAGTGTGTGGTAGTGTGTTTCAGCAGGAAAAATGTTGTGTGCACCTGAGAAAATAAGAAGTTGAATGAATAGAACAACAAAAAGAACTCGGGTTAGGAAAATAAATAATTAAAAGCAGCACTGTATTTTAATGTCTAATTGAATATACTAGCAGAACACTAGAATTTTTTTCCAGGGATAGATTATTCAAATATTCTGAAGATTCGTCAAACATGTATATAATCCTGATCAGGTCAAATTAAGAATAGATCATTCTGATTTCTGGACTGTGAAAAAAAACTTATAAACACTGGAAAAAATTAGCAAAAGAAGTTTGGGTTGAGAACTGAAAGATGTGGTTATTGTGCTAGATTGAACAGGTTGAGATTTTTCATAGAAACATAGAATCTCTAAACTTCAGCCCATCAAGTCCACACTAATCCTCCCAAAAGCATTCCACACAGCCTCCCCAATCCTTTTCACTATCCCTGTGAACCCACATTTACCATGGCTAATCCACCTAGCCTGCACATCTTTAGGCTGTGAGAGAAAACCAGAGAACCAAATGGAAACCCACACAAACACTGGGTGAAGGTGTAAACTTCACACAGTCAATAATTACATCAACTGGAATTTTAATGAGAAATATAGAATCATAGAATCCCTACAGTGTGGAAACAGACCATTTGGCCTAACAAGTCCACATGGACTCTCCAAAGAGTAACATACGCAGATGCATTCCCCTTTAACCAACACATCCCTGAACAATATGGGCAATTTACCATGGCCAATTCACCTAACTTGCAAACCTTTGGTCAATTCACCTAACCTGCACAATATGGCTGGTTAAAATGTAGAACTCACTACCTTAGGAATGAAAGAACAAAAGAACGAAAGAGAAGTATTGCACAGGAACAGGCCCTTCAAGATGTGCCAACCAAGATGCCCTGACTAAACTCAAAAACAAACCATCTGCCCTTATTCAGTCCATATCCCTCCATCTCCACCACCTTCCCCCCCTATTTATGTAGCCATCCAATTACTGCTTAAATGTTACCAACGTGCCTGCATTCACCATCTTTTCTGGCAGTGCGTTCCAGGCTCCTATCATTCCCTGTGTGAAAAACATCCCTCACACATCGTCTTGAACCTGTGGCCCCTTGTAATTGAAACCTCAAACCTGGGAAAACGTCTCTGACTATCCACACTCTCTATGCTTCTCATAATTTTGTGGGCCTCTATCAGGAAGTGCTTGAGGTAAATAGTTCAAAGCTTTCAAACAGAAACTGCACAAATGTGTGAGTGAAAAGGGATCAAAAGGGTTAGTAAAAGGTGAATGGAATAGAGGAGCTTGTGGAATACAAACACTAATCACAGAAACTGCATGATACATCACAGAAGGAGGCTATTTGGCCAATAGTCCTCTGCAAGCTCTTTAGCAAATCTTTCAATTTCTTCCTGTTCTTTCTTCATAACAATATGATTATATTCATTTCAAGTATTTGTCTAATTTCCTATTACTTGCAACTTTTAAATGAGCTTTTAATACACTTTCATTACAAAATTGTATGTTTCCCAAATATCTTTTTTTGTTTGCCAAACACCTTTAAAGTTTATGTGAACTTTATTCATTTTTCCGACACATGTTGCAGAAATTGATGAAAAGAAACAAAGAGATAATTTGAATTGCTAGTAAATGAATTGTATTAATTAAAAACCAACTCTGCCATCAAGTATATGAGCTCTTATTCATTTACTATCATAAGTATAAATATGTAATACAAATCAGGGCTGAAATGTGAAAAAAAGTAGAGTTTTTATATGCTGTAGATGAGTTGCAAAATAAAATCATTGTTACATTGGCTCTCCGGTATTGGTAACCTTTAAAATTAATTTGCACAAAGCTTTGCTCACTGCTTTTCATTGAGCCTATTCAAACGTAAATGTCTGCCTTATACCAAGGAGATTAGCTTGCTAGTTTAGCACATATCTACCATGTATAGTTCTGTTGTAGGTAGATTTTTAAATAATGCATTTTCTATAATTTTGATATTCTCTTGTTAGCTAGACTCATTAATTCATTGTATTTGCATAATAATTCATTGTGCTCTGCTTCCCTATAAGGAAATATTTGAACTTTACTAACTGGCAGAACTGCTAGAATTGTCTCCAAATTGACATCACAATGATTCAAATTTCCAAAATATTTAACTGAAAACTTTTGCCAAGGCAACAGACAACATTTAGAGTGGCACATCAAATTCCAAAATTGACACGTCATGTCAAGCATGATAGTTGTACCATCATCAACTGTACCTAATGTTTATAGTGTTAGATTATTAAGTAAAGACCTGGCCACACTATGGTGCACATTAATCTGATAGCCAATAAATTGACGAAAAACTCTTTGGGAGAGAATTATTTTTATGGGGCACCACTTCTAGCTATGCTGACTTGTGCCAATCATATTAATATAAAATGCTAATCAAGTCTTAAAATTAAGTAATGGCCTTCTTGACCCTGGTGAATCAGCACAGTCTATAGTTCATTACTGAGGAACTAACTTTTTTTTCCTTTTGGCTCAAAGTTGCTGCTGTTCACCAACTGCAACTTCATACTTATACAATCCATGTGAGTCAGCCTGTAGTCAGTGTTAGCACTCTCCCTTCTGAATCAGAATATTGTACACTTAAGCACAACTTCAGTGTCTTGAAGTGTAATTTAGGTTTTGTCACAAAGCTAGTCCCTTTTTTTCTAAAATGCTGTGCCTAGGCACAAGGATACTCTGTCCTTGATTCTTTTCAGAGGGGCAATAAACCAGACTGGGGTCTGATCGGTCTGGTTTGGTACAGAGATGTAAAGGATTTTGAGAGGCCCTCTGTTTATATGTAAACAGTTGAGACTTCTGGCCAAAGTTGTCATGTTTTAGAAGTGACCTGTATAATGGAAGGGGAGTGGTCAGCTCTCTAGCTGAGCAGTTTAGTTCAGTCCAGAACTGGTTGGGAGTTCAACAGTGAGATGTGTGGAAACTCTCTCTCCTGCCCTTTTAACTTCAACCTGTAAATATCTGACCCTTTTTTGATACTGTGTTTTAAAGGGGGGTTTCTTATTGGGATTGTTTGTGTTGTTTTGTTGTGTATATTCAGAACAGCATATTTAAGTCCAGTTTGGACTGAGTTCTGTAGGGGTTCTTTATTCAGTTCTTTTGTGTTTCATTGTATAATATTGTGAATATATTTTTTGTTTGTTTTAAACCTGGTAATCAACCTCACTAACTTAATCCAGGTAATTTTCACTGTACACTTACTGAAACAAATTTCAAAGTTATGGTCTGGGCTGCTTGCTTAAGAATAGTTTGAGTAGTCTGGCCTAGTCCATAAGTTTTCATTTAGTAAATTTTTTAGAGCACGTTTTAAACTTGATTCCAACTGTACTGATAGGAGAATAGAATAAATCCCCTGGCACTATTCAAAGAAACGCATGGGAATTCTCCTGCTGCCCTGGACAAAATGTAATAGCTTAAAACAAAACATTCTGGTCATTTAATTAATTGTTGTTTATGGGAACCTGCTGTTCATAAATTGGCTGCTATGTATCTTACATTACAGCAGCAATTACAATTTTAAAAAAATTGGCTAAAACATACTTTGGGATATACTGACATTATGAAAGTACTTTATGAATGCAAGCTGTCTGGTCCAGGTTTTTGCCATGACAAAGATAATGCTCATTGTGGCAAAAATGTTGGAAATAGCACAAAATCCTATGCCCTGCCCCTGAATTCAATATTTTCCATTTTCTTTGGGACAAGGTTAAGGGTGGGCCTTAGTTCACCCATGTGCAGTTTGCAGAGGTAGGTGGTCATGTAAGTAATCATTGCCTCCATTCAAATTGGATTTTGGAGCCCATGGGGTTGGAACCCAGAGAGTGGAGACAGAACAGGTAAGAGCACGCGTGTTCTTAGTGTTTTCTTTTGTGAGAGTCATACATTCCTTTGGAGAGTTGAGATATCACTGTGAAGTTGACTTCAGGGCACCATTTTGTTTCTTGCTTTAAGCACAAACAGTGGCTGCCTTAAATTCTGTTGAAATTGATGAATGAAGTTCCAATATTGAGTCAGAACTAGCCACAGATTTCATGCACAAAATGGAGTTATGACAGGTTTTTCCCAACACAGGGTACAAAAAAAAGTAGCCACAGCTGTAAACCGGTGCTGTGACAGCTACAAAACACCTTTGTAGAAGTTTCTACAAAAATTTTAAAGAAGCAATACAAATATAATGAACAGGCCACAAAAGGAGAATAAAACAGTCAACATGGATTGGCAAACTATTGACTTTGTAACAACTTTCCAATTACTTAAACAAAGAATGAAACTCAGCTGCATTGACCAATAAAACAAAGGCATGAAAGCAGTCAAATTCCTCACTGTTCTAGAAATTGAAGTTTTGAGAATGGATATTTCCTCAGGTTTCTCTAAGAATGACCAGGAAGATCTTGATAACATACTTAATGCCATAGACATACAATTGAAAGTGATAGCAAACATCAGAATTCACAGACTAAACATTGTGTCATACAAGTAGTAGCCAAGTGAAATAATTGACTAGTTTGTTGGCAGATGTTAATGTAAAAGTGCCGACTATGATTTTATTAAAGATGAACTGGCTAAAAGATTCAGGAATTGTTAATAGCTTCAACAGCAATCAATTGATTCTGGAACACACACTGAGATAAAAGTAAAATATTTACACTATTAGAAGTTCAAAGCTATTTCTGCAGGGCAGCAAATTCTTCAAGACCTTGACCCTGTAACAATAATAGTAACAGTAAACATGATCAATAAACCACCCAAGATAGGCATGAAATCCCATTTATTGAAGCAGTCTACTGCATTCAACAACACATGCAAATTGTAAACTACAAAGAGGCAATGGGCAAAAATGTGCAGAAAATGTAATCGCCGAGAAAAACTGAAGCTGCAGCACAAATCTCATTAACAACAGATGAAAAAGCTTCAACTAAAGTCCAATACAAAAGATGTTACCAAGGTTCCATCCAAGTAATGCAAATGTATGGATGATGTTTAGGAAATACTTCTAGAAAATTAGCTTCCTGATCCAAACCAAAGTGTATATATCCCTTTATTTGACACACCACATTGACAATGTTGTTTACTATAATTGAGATTATATATCAGGAAAAATGTACAATATGAATTGCAAATCAAATTTGGCACAGGTGTGAGCACTAACATTATCCTATTGCACATCCTATTCATGATATATATATGCAAATGCCACAGTTAGTGAACCCACTGACAAGCTAATTGCTTCTAATGAACCATAGATTAATCTATTGGCACTGATAGTCTCAAATATTAATAAGTTTTTTTTTTGCCTTGAATGCACAAGTGAAACTTTCTGTTCTGGCAAAACATGTGGTGCAATTATTGGTGATGTACATAGATATTCACATCATCATGATCCATCAGGTAGAGAAACAAAATCTGCAATGACACCTGGAGCACAGACAAAAGAATCTCGTTTACTTTGGTTATCACCAAGCAGAACAAAGTTAACATGCATCATCAGATGATGGCAAATGGCCAAGATGCATGATCATTAGTAGGCAGCCTGAACACATTTAAGCAGGTTTCCGACAAAATGCTTTCCTTTTAGCTGAACCAAGCCTGTTGAGATACATCATTTTCATGGATAAATGAGTGTAGATTCTCAAAACCTTGCATCAAGACATGTTGAACCATCTTTACATTGGTCGCATTGTATCCAGAAAGAAACTTAACAGATTAACACACAAATCTGCTTGTTGGCCTGACAACAACAGAAACACAAATTGATTGATACAATTGTGCAAAACATGTCAACTTCATCAACACTAGCAGTATTATGAACTACCTTTGCTGTAGAAAATTTGCTCCTAACCGTGCTACAGACCTAATGCAAGTCCAAGTGGTGACAGCTTGGTGCTAGGTTACTTCACCAAGTTTTATTTTGTCAAGCACACTAAAGATATTGTCAGTATCACAATGAGTGTCTTGCAACTTGCAGCAGATCATGTTGGACACAGCCCTCAGCATGCTGCTAAGCTATTCCAAGATATGTAGAGGAAATGGGGATTTCTACATATCCCATCATCTCTGCATTGCGCTTAATCAAGTGATCTGGTAGAGTGCACTGCAAGCACAGCAAAAGTAATGATCACAAAACGTAAAGCAACTTCAGGATTGTCACTTTGAACTTGTGAGGTATACCTCAAGGCAAGAACCTAACTTCCCCTGCAGCCATGATGCTCAGAAGAGATGACCAGACAGTTCATCCATCTTCCATCCTTCCCAATATGCACAACTGGATGAGTGTTATTCCTTATTGAAAGGAGTGAGAGAATGATGCAGGAACATGTTCAAGAGTATGTAGACACAATATTTCAACTTTAGCTGGATCAAAATGTAAGAATATGAAACAATGGCAACACCTGGATCATTGGGAGGGCACTGAGACAATGTGACATTTTGGATAATATCTTGTAATCCCTTATTAAAGTCGATCAGTCAACTAGTCTGTTACATAGAGTCATAGAGTTATGTGCATGGAAACAGACCTCTTAGGCTAATTAATTCATGTTGATAAGACATCCCAATCTGAGCTAATCCCATTTGCCAACATTGAATACATATCCCTCTGAAACCCTTCCTATATATCTATCCAAATGCCTTTTAAATGTTGTAACTGTATCCGTCTCCACTGCGTTCCCTGGCAGCTCATTCCATACATGCACAATGCTCTGTATGAAAAAGTTAGCCCTCGGGGCCTTTTTAATTTTTTTCCCTTTCACCTTAAACCTATGCCCTCCAATTTTGGACTCCTCCATTTGAGGAAGAAAAATCCTTGGCTCTTCACCCTATCCAATGCTCTCATGATTTTATAAACTTCTATAGGGTCATTCGCCAGCCTTCTATGCTCAAGTGAAAAAGTCCTACCACATCCAATCTCTCCTTCTAATTCTAACATTTCAGTCCCAGCAACATCCTGGTAAATCTTTTCTGCACGCTCTCCAATGTAATAATATCCTTCCTGCAGCAGGGTGACCAGAACTTTATACAGTACTCCAAAAGTGGCTTCCTGTACAACCTCAGCATGACATCCCAACTCCTATATTTATTTATTTTTAAATTTTTTTTGAATATTTTCGTGACGAATGTAGTGCTCTTTCTTTAGCCTATGAAATACCTCCACAAAGGCCAATATCCTGTCGCTAAGTCATCCTTTATTTACATGTGGTGAGTCCCAACTCCTATATTCAGTGGTCTGAGCAATGAAGGCAAATGTGCTAAATGCCTTCTTAACCATCCTGTCTACCTCTGATGCAGCTTTATAAAAACTATGTACAAGAACCCCTAGGTCTGTGTGTTCAACAAAACTACCAGGGCAGCATGGTGGCTTAGTGGTTAACCACTGCTGCCTCACAACGCCAGGGACCCAGGTTCGATTTCAGCCTAGGGTGACTGTGTGGAGTTCACACATTCTCCCTGTGTCTGCTTAGGTTTCCTCCAGGTGCTTCAGTTTCCTCCCACAATCCAAAGATGTGCAGCTTAGGTGAATTGGCCATGCTAAATTGCCCATAGTGTTCAGGGTTGTGGAGGTTAGGTGCATTAATCAGGGGTAAAAAGTAGAGTAATGAAGTATCGGAATGGGTCTGCACGGGTTCCTCTTTGGAGGGTTGGTCTTGTTGGGCCGAAGGGCCTGTTTCTACAGTGCAGGGATTCTATGATACCCAGGGCCCTACCATTTTGTCTATAAGTCCTGCCTTTTTTTGTTTTGCTGAAATGAAATACTTCTCACAAATCCAAATTGAACTCTATCTGTCACTCATCAGCCCACTGGCCCAACTGATCAAGATCCCTTTGTAGCCTTAGATAATCTTCTTCACTATTGACCATATAACCAATTTTGGTGTCATCTGCAAACTTACTAACCATTCCTCTTAGATCCTCATCCATACCAGAATTAAGATTTTCTATTGCTATCTATTTTTGCTGGAGCACTTACTCAAAGAAACATTGAGGTTATGACTCCCATTAATAAAGCAAGGTGATTTCATTTGAAACTTTCTAAATTGGTTAGCCACCCATTTGCAACCTTGAGTTAGCCCTTATCCAAATCAGGAAGGTGGACATATTGTTAATAGTCATGAAGCAGCCTTTATAATTCCAGCAAAAATGTGCAATTTTGTTTGAAAACTGCTTTTAATAGAAGGCTGCTGATCCTTTCTGAAATTAATGCCATTATTTGGGGATAGTGCATGATGCTTTGTACTGTCATTACCTGATGCACTGAAATCAGTTGATTTTTCCAGTAACCATTCTTTAACATACAGCTGAACTTTAAACGGGAATCTGACATTTGTTCAGAAAGAAAATAATCGCTCTGCGCTTGTCAACAGCATGAATCATGAATGCTTTCAATTCAACGGTTCTTGGTGTATATTATTAGATGCACATTCATTGGAGGTTTATTTTTCAAAGTCACATTTTGTTGCTAATGGACTTGGATCAATAGAAAAAGTAACCTGAGATAATACTTTAATATGAAATAAGTCAACAGGATAACAGTGACAGAGGACATTTGCTATGGACAATCATAGGAATTAGTAATATATATAGAGAGACTGATCAATAGCTGATGAATGATTAATTAGTGTGGTTGAAGATGGGTGCTGACTTTCTGGAATTAAGGAAAATTTTGATACCAAAATTGTGGGCAATGGTGTAAAGGGTTGGCATTCTGGGGAGAAAAAGTTGGCATTGAAAGCTGAGTTGAAGCAGGCTGTTGAAGCGATTCACAGATTTAATGCCTAATACAGAACGAAAGCTTGTTATTCCTCAAGAGGTGTACACGTGTGACATGTTAAGCATAACATTATGGCTTTAATGTAAGCTAGTTATTATTCGTGTCAATATAATTTCAAAAAATCATTTTAGATCACCACCACATTCATTCCTCAAGATATTGGAGCAGTACCAACCCATATTGCCTGTGCACGATCCTACGAATCTGCTGGGAAGAAAGATGCATCATCCTTAACCAGGCCAACATCCCCAGGATTGAGGCACTGACCACCCTTGATTGGCTATGACGGGCTGGGCACACCATCTGCATGACCGACACAGGACTCCCCAAGCAGATGCTCTACTCCCAGCTCCAAAATGGTAGGCAAGCCTCAGGTGGACAGAGGAAGTGCTTCAGTGATACCCTCAAGGCCTCATTGACAATGTGCAGCATTCCCACAGACACTTGGCAATCACTGGCTCAAGACCGCCTAAAGTGGAGGAGAAGCATCTGGGAATGCATTGAGCACTTTGAGACTTGGGATCAGGAAGAAATGGAAGCCAGGTGAAAACAATGAAAGGAGTGCGCTGCCATGCCAATGCCTGACCCACCCATTTCTTTGACTGTCACCTGCCCCAAATGTAACAGAGCTGTGGTAGTCATATCAGTCTGCATAGACACCTATGGCCCCTCCCTGACCATGGAAGAGAGTCTTTCTTGCCTGTAAGGGACTGCCAATAATGACGATAAATTTTCCAAAACAAAAATGTTACTATTTCTTTTAGAATCATTACAATGATCATGCCTCTAGACTGGAACAGGCATATTGGTGAAATTTGTATGCAATATCATCTTTTGCATTTATATTTATATTAATGTCTAAATATTGTCCCAATGTCTATTTGTAGTACAGTACGTTATTATGATCGTGTTATAAAGGATGTCAGTATTGGATTATTGTGTAAGGACGTGCATGCCATGTACAGTTTGAACAAATGGAGCAGGACATTGATATCACTGTGTCCCACAAAGTGATACCTTCTCTACTTCCTGAGACACCCTTTTTTTTATTCTTCTCCAAGAGATGAACAATTCTGTATACAAATAGCAGTCACTGTAAGTAATCTGATCTAATCTAATCACATTCTTTCAATTGAAAGATGTGAATTAGGAAATTGTCCAAATAAATCTGGAGTCAAGCAGGCTGCTCTGTTCTGTTTATGTGTTTGAGCCTTTTGCTGAATCACTCAGAAAGAATATGGTCATCAGAGGAGTGACTACCTGAGGTATTGGAGGCACCATCTTCATCTTCTGCTCACATCCGCTATTGGTATGTAAATCAATTGGCATCTGCATTCTGTTTGAATGAGAATTGGGAGCCAAGGCAAATTAAGATAAGAATGAAGCGAAGTACTCTGACTAATCCTTTCTCTCCTTTGTCAAAAAGTTAGATTACATGGAAGTGCTATTATGGCTTGGAGGGGATGGACATATAAACAGCAAGTAGCAGTGATCTAACAAAGCTGGGATGAGGGATCATTGCCCCTTCTGTATTTTTTTTTAATTTCAAAAATATACTTCATTCATAAAATTATTTGGATCTCTATACTATCGGTCATGCCATTCCTGTGCACACTTTATATTGTTTTACATACAGACATCAAAATTTATTTTTTCCTATATACAAGTCTGTATATTTACTATCCAGCTCTTCTGCTGAGCGTCAGCAGAGCCCAAATGACTGGGTGGGCCCCCTGTTCTTCTTAGGCAGGCAGATGTTACACGGTAGTCTTTCCCCACCGCACCTTGGCGGCAACTGTCCCAAGCTTCAACACGTCCCTCAACATGTAGTCCTGGACTTTGGAATGTGCCAGTCTGCAACACTCAGTCGGGGTCAACTCCTTCAGCTGGAGAATCAACAAGTTTCGTACCGCCCAAAGAGCGTCTTTCACTGAGTTGATAATCCTCCAGGCACAGTTGATGTTTGTCTCGGTGTGCATCCCAGGGAACAGACCGTAGAGCATGGAGTCCCGCATCACGGCGCTGCTCGGGACGAACCTCGCCAAACACCACTGCATTCCTCTCCAGACTTCTTCTGCATAGGCACATTCCAGAAGGAGGTGTGTGACAATCTCGTCCCCCCCCGCAGCCGTTTCGAGGGCAGCGTGCGGTGCGGCAGAGAGTCTGGGTGTGCATAAAGGATCTCACAGGCAGAGCCCTTCTCGTCACCAGTCAAGCCATGTCTTGGTGCTTGTTGGAAAGTTCTGGTGATGAGGCATTCAGCCAAATGGCTATGACAGTCTGCTCAGGGAACCGCTCGATAGGATCTGCCCTCTCATATTCCCGAAGGGTCTCAAAGACACTACGTGCTCACCACTACCTGATGGACTTGTGGTCAAAGGTGTATTTCTTCATAAATTTCTACACAGAGGACAGGTGATACGGAACGGTCCAATTACTTGGAGCATTTTGCTGCAGCGAGGCCAGGCCCATCCTTCGCAATACCGGGGACAGGTAGAACTTAAGTACGTAGTGTCACTTGGTGTTTGCATACCAGGGATCTATGCACAGCTTGATGCAGCCACACACAAAGGTGGCCATCAGGGTGAGGGTGGCATTGGGTGTATTTTTTCCCCGTTGCCCAGATCTTTAGACATCTAGTCCCTTTGGACCTGGTCCATCTTTGATCTCCATATAAAATGGAAGATGTCTCGGGTGACTGCAACGGCACAGGTTCTGTGAATAGGCCAGACCTGTGCCATGTATAACAGCAATGACAGTGCCTCACATCTGATGACCAGGTTTTTTCCCATGATGGAGAGTAACTGTAGCTTCCATCTGCCCAGTTTCTGCCTCACTTTGCTGATACGCTCCTCCCAAGACTTGGCGCATGCCCCAGCCCCCCCGAACCAAATACCCAGCACCTTCATGTGGTCGGTCCTAACGGTGAAGGGTGATGATGCCTTTCCTCATGGTACCTGCCAGAAGCATACTGACATACACCTCCAGCAGGTCCTGGCCAATCAAGTCCCACAGAGCAGAATAGAGCTCAACCGGTAAGCCATCGCTTCTGGGACTTTTATTCTTTTTGAAGGACTTGAGGGCCTTAGTCAGCTCGTCCAGAGATATCAGCAGGTCCAGCCTTTCCCGTGTTCTGTTGTCTAAGACCTCCATGATAGAGGACAGGAACGACTGGGAGGCCCCGCTGTCAGTTGGCTTCAAGTCATACAGGCTGGCATAAAAGGATATGCTGATCCTCATGACGTCACCCTGGGATGACGTTATTGAACCATCTTCTTCCTTCAGGCTGCTGAGCACGGAGCTCTCTTTGTGCATCTTCTGGAAGAAGAAATGTGAGCACATCTTGTCCCACTCCACAGAGTGGATCCTGGACTGGAAGATTATCTTGGAGGCCCCGAGGCAAAGCGCCCTTCACCTACTTGACATCCTCCGTGGCATCGACCCCCATCGTCTGCAGCAGGAACAGGTTCTGCATACTTTCCTGGAGCTGGGACAATTTCTCCGCCTCTCTCTCTCTCACCTCCTGAACACTTTTGAGGATGAAGAATCTCGTGATGTTCCCTTTTACTGTTTCCCACCAGTCTGCTGGGGACTCAAAGAGGGGCTTCACGATTCTCCAATCTGCCTCTTGAGCTCCTCAATGTTTCCCGGGGTCAACAGTTTTGTGTTCAACTTCCACGTTCCCTTACCAGCCTGCCACTCATCCTGTAGGCGATAGTCAGCCAGCAGGAGGCAGTGGTCAGAGAAGAACACCGGCTTAACGTCGGTGGATCTGATTGCCCCTTCTGTATTGACCCTTCTGGTCATCAAATGTGAAGCACTCTCCATGTTGTTGTACGGGTTGCAGACAAACCCTGCAATTTCACTCTTGCATTGTAGTGATCACTTGAGTCCCTTCTGCTTTATCTGGAGGATGAAGACAGATTATGTTTACGGAGATTGTGTTTACACTTTAGACAAAGGTGAATAAAACACACTTAATATAACCCTCATCATGATGGCCATCTTTATGTGGTTCTGCATTAAGCTGTATGTAGATCCTGAGTATGTAAATACCAAGTATCACTGCATGCTGAAGTTCTCTTTGTCTCTGGTATTGTGAAGAATGGATCTGTTCACATTGTTGCACGATACTCCAAATAGTTGTACAGTGCTGCACCATTGCCTCTTATGGAGAGGTTATTGCAGGAAAATACATATTGAGGTACTGTTGGAAAATGAGAAGGTAGATCCTGTCAAATGGTTCTCTGAACTGACTGTCCAAGTCATCAGGCAGTATGCCAATTCCCTAGAAATTACAAATAAGTACCATGACTCAGCTTGGCTAGTGACAAGAAACACCCTAAATAGCAAATACATCCTGCACACCCAGATTCCTACCTCATCTGCACATGCTTTTAGTGATGGGGAAGAGATGTGTTCTTCATTTTGTGAAAAATGCTTTTGTAAAGAATGTCTGGAGAGAGATACAATGGTTTCTTCATGGTTCATCCATGAAGTTTTGTGGGGCAGAAATACATGCATTGTATGGGAGCCACACTGAGAAAAGCATGAACTGCATATGGATGACCATCAACTCAATGCTCTTATATCTGCCCTCAACCGAGTGGTCTTCCAGGTGTTATCATTGACTGAATGTTGCTGACTGTCAGATTCAAGCTGCAAGGCTACATGCTGAGGGATTCATTTGAGGCAGCCATTACAGAGGCACAATAAGGAAAAGTCACTTCCTAAAATCTTTCAGCTAGAGTACACCAATGGGCTGGAAACTGTAGAGCCCCCTGGACAGTGTGCCTTACAAAGCATGTATGCTGTGAATCAACAGTATTGAAAATATATTGAGAACCTAAGAAAAGAACATGATGCATATTTATTATATTTGCTCTAACCTTCAAGGTGGAATCTTTTGCCCACCTGTTGTACATCTGACATGGAATGTATTTTGTTCATTTTAAGTCTATAACAACTCTATTGAGTGCAACATTCTTTATGGGGACAAGTTGAATACTTTTGCAAATTTAGTTAGGGTCAAATGATTTTTTTTGACATATTTAATAAATAAAGTGTATTTTGAGGGGAAGTAAAGAGAGACTGTCAATGCAATGCTAAATTAATAACAAGATTTGTGCCTGTTCCTTGCCCCTTTGGTAACTGGATTAAGATTATCTTATTGATCTCATAGAAAATTGTTGAAGTGAGTCATAAGAGGATGTTTCAATGTCATTAGCCCAGATTATGTTAAAACTTAAATTGCAGTCATCAAAAGATAACAGTGCTGACTTTGAGCACCAGACATTTGTTGTTTGATCAGAGTTTATGTGATGGCAGAAAACCTAAGGTCAGCGCTGAGATGTTTACTTTATCACAATCTCTATTAGAGTAGCTTTAATTTATTCCAGGTTTTTTTTGTTAAATAGAAATTTCACTTTGAACTTATGGCCTAAGAATATTAAATCGAAGTTCTAGATTACTCACCCTTTGCTTTACCATTGTTATTTCAATCCCTGTGAGTTAAGTAAGTAAAAGAGCAGGATGCAATGAAATATGTGCGGCATATATATTAATGTAGTTTATTTTGGAATCTGTATTTTAAACGATCATATGGGAATCATGAAGAGATTAAAACTTAACCAGCTCAGTCTTTCTGGAACCATGACTTAAAGCCAATACATGTTGAAGAACAGGTCTACAGGCCTCCAGGATGAGAACGGAAGCATGCTTATACTGTGGCATTGCCGACAGGAGAGAGAAAACATTCAACTGTCAGCTTTATCAGAATTAAGGATGAAGAATTTTCTAAAATTTTGTTCAAATGCTTTTGTGTTGAGTTTGAAAGTGAACTAAGTAGTGTCAAAAGCAAGTATTGGCTCTCTGAGAAAAGATGTTTGTTCACATCAGTTAAGGAAGTAAGTTACATCGTGAAAGTGTTTAATTTGTGAAACTTAAAGACCTGAAATGTTTGGATAAAAACCTGTGCTGGTTATTCAAAACTGAGAAAGTCTGAGATCTTAGTTGTGTGTATAGTTAAGAGAAAAGTCCTGAAGGCTCATGGGACAACAGCTGAGAAGAAGCACTTGCATCATACCTACACATTTGACAAGGAAGGAAATGTTCTCTGCACTTTCATTTATTATAAAATGTGTTATTGGGGAGTAGTTGGGATTTTCATTTGGCGTAGGTTTTGAAATCGTTCAAACTGTTTCAGCTGGCTTCCAAAGAAGAGTCAGATTGGACTTAAAATGTCAACTTTGTTTCTTCATAGACGCTGTCATCTGCTGAATTGTTCTGGCACTTTCTGTATTTATTTTTATACTTTGATAGCTTGGTTTGTCTTAATTCTTTTTCCTATGTTTACTAAACACCTGTTTTATTGTTGGAAACAAATATGCAATTTTGTGTACTTATGTTTCAGTGAAAGGCATCATCATTTTAAATAAGAAAAACACAAACATGATCTATCAACACAGCTTTCTTATCATGATCCAACTTGTCCATTACATCATAATGGATCATAATAAGGAGATGAGGAAGTGTGTTAGGGCATATGGTAGGATTTGGCAGATGGGTAGGATGGTAGGTGGGTTATGTTGTATTTGTGATGATTGCCATGATTGGTAGCTCATGGTGTCTGCCCACTCCTTTTTGTGTGTGGCACAGTGTAAGTGTGGTTTGAAGCTGCCGTCTGCTACCAATCTTCCTTTGTCTCTACTGTGTCTAGGGCTTGTGTTAATGATTTAATAATATACAACAATAGGTCCTTTACAAAAGGGCAAAATTAACAAGTTGTGACAATGAGTACAACTACGTTACTACTGAATCATAATTACAAAAGATTCTCAGGAGCTGAATTAATACTTCTGCTTCCTGTGAAGGCTAAGCGCAAAACTTAGTATCTCCATCCCAGTAAAATATATGACATCATCAGATTACGTGCAGACAACAAAAAATCAGCATTAGCACTTTCAGAACCATTACTTTCAACAACAGGCAGGATAAAAGGTTGGAACAAGGTTGGGTGAGGGCTGACAGGAAGTCAGGGAGAGATGGGTGATTGCAGGGGTAGGCACAGTCAGGAGGGAGGTTGTAGTCAGGGTGGGCTCTTGAACTGACCATACCTTAAGGCAAATTGTTTCTGTATAACTACAATGCTGACAAAAAGCAAGACAAATTCCATTACATACAATTATCACACAACAGTTTCCTCTCTATGATTAGCAAAGTGACATGAATTGTGGACAGTGGTATCAAGCAGCAGTTACTCAACATGAACCTACTCACTGATGCTTATTTTTAATAGGATGTGAATGTCCTTGAACTCAAGGCAGTATTTGATCCAGTGTAGCATTAAAGAGCACTAGTTAAATAGATTTGAATGAAAACCAAGGGAAAAATGCATCACTGATTGGAGTCATTTGTAGCATAGAGGAACATTTATGCGAATGTTGGACATGAAAGATCACAGATATTGGACATTATTCTCAACTTTATTTAGTTGCATTATTAACCGCCTCCACCCTAAAATCAAGAGTCTGTTGTCACTGAAGATTGCACTGTTTGGTACTATTTACAATTCCAGAGATACTGAAATAATCTGTGTTTATATGCATGAACAAGATCAGGAAACATGCATGGTTGAACTGGAAGTCAAAAAGTGGCACTGGAAAAGAACAACAGGTCAGGTAGCATCCAAGGAGCAGGAGAATCGATGTTTTGGACTTAAGCCCTTCATCAGAATGTGGGGTGGGGGTGGTGGTAAGGATGGAGGCTGAGAGATAGATAGGAGGGTGGGTGTAGGGTGGGGTTGGAGAAGGTAGATGCAGGTGGGAGGTGATGGTGATAGGTCAGTAGGGAGGATAGAGCAGATAGATGGGAAGGAAGATGGACAAGGAGGACAGTTCAAGACGGCAGTGCTGAGTTGGAGGGTTGGATTTGGGATGATTTGGAGGGAGTGGAGATAAAGGAACTGGTGAAATTGACAATGATGCCGTGTGGTTGGCCGGAAGATGAGGCTTTCTTCCTCAGTCACCAGGTGGCTTCGATTTGACAATGAAGGAAGACTTACATGTCCGTGTCAGAGTGGGAAGGGGAGTTAAAGTGTTCAGCCACAGGACGGTGGGGTTATTTGGTGCATGTGTCTCAGAGATGTTCTTTGAAGCATTCCATGAGTTGGCATCCTGTCTCCTTGATGTAGAAGAGACCACATCAAGAGCAATGCATGTAGTAGAAGAGGTGCGCGGATGTGCTGGAAAATGTCTGCTGGATATAAAAAGATCTTTTGGGGCTTTGGGGAAGTGTGGGTGCAGGTTTTACACTTCTTGCCATGTCAAGGGAATGTGCCAGGAGTGGAAGATAGGTTGTTGGGGGAGCGTGGACCTAACAGGGGAGTTGCAGAGGGAATGGTCTCTGCGGAATGCTGACAGGGGTGGGGAGGGAAATAAATCTCTGGCAGTGTGGTCTGACTGTAGGTGGCAGAAATGGCAGAAAATAATGTGCTATATCATAGATAAATGGAATGGAAGGTGAGTTCTTTACTTGTTGTGGTTGGATAGGTAGGATTCAAGAGCAGAGTGTGGAAAGCGGAGGAGATGTGCTGGAGAGCATTGTTGATCACAATAGATTAGATTAGATTCCCTACAGTATGGAAACAGGCCCTTCAACCCAACAAGTCTACACGGACCCTCCGAAGAGTAACCCACCCAGACCCATTCTCCTGCCTGATATTTACTCCTGAACATGGCAATTTAGCAGGGCCAATTCACCCGATCTGCACATCTTTGGATTCTGGGAGGAAACCAGAGCATGCAGAGGAAACTGATACAGACACGGGGAGAATGTGCAAATTTCACACAGACAATCATCCGAGGTGGGAATCGAACTTGGTCCCTAGCACTGTGAGGCAGCTGTGCTAACCACTGAGAAACCATGCCACCCTGGGGAAATTGCAGTCCTTGAGTTAGGAGGTCATCTGGGATGTCCTAGAATGGAATTACTCCTCCTGGGAGCAGATGCAATGGAGGCGGAAGAATTGGGAGTTAATGATCATGTTTTTATGAAGGTGAGGTGGCTGTGGAAGAAAGTGCAGTCCAGGTAACTGTGGGAGTTGGTGGGTTTGAAGTAGATGTCTGTGTTGAGCCGGTTACCGGAGATGGAGACAGAGAGGTTTGGAAAGGGGAGAGAGGTGTCCACGATTGCCCAGGTGGACTTCAGGTCAGGGTGGAAGGTGTTAGTGAGGCTGATAAACTGTACAACCTCCTCGTGGGAGCATGAGGTGACACTGATACAGTCATCAATGTAGTGGAGGAAAAGGTGCGGGATGGTGCAGGAGTAACTGCGGAATATCTGCTCACTGTATGGCAGACAAAAGTAATGAATGTAAAGGAATATTCGTGACTATATGGGAATAGCTCCCACAACCTTCAAAACTCTTGGTAACATCCAGGCCAAAACAACCTGCTTGATGTCAACGTTGCCTAGTAATTCAAATATTCACTCTTTCTCCCACATTTGCATAATAACAGCAGTGCATAGATCACAGGATGCACTGCAGCAATTCATTGAGCCTCATTTGACATCACCTTTCAAACATGTGACCTCATCCAACTTGAAGGTCAAGGGCTGAAGTTACATTGGAAAACCACTTGGATGTTTACCTCCACATTACACTGATTTGGAATGATATTGCCAACCATTCATTGCTGTTGAGTTAAAAACCTGGTATTCCCTTCCTCATAACTCTGGATATACCGACACCAACTTAAATGCAGAAATTCAAGAAAATTGATCACCATGACATTCACAAGTGTAACTGTAAGTGGACGACAAATATACAACTTGCCAGTCATGCACATATCTGAAGACATAGAGTTTCAGATGCACAGTTTTTATTGAATATGGAGTCGCAGGTAGACAGGGTGATGAAAAAGGTGCCTTTATTAGTCAGAACATTGAGGAGAAGAGCTGGGATGTCATGTTGTAGTTGTGAAGGACATTGGTGAGGCCACTGTTAGAATACAAAGTACGATTCCAGTCGTCCTTTCATAAGAAGGATGTTGTTAAACTTTACAGGATGGTAGAAAAGATGTTGCCAAGACTGAAGGATTTGAGTTACAGAGACAGGCTGAATAGGTTGGGACTATATTCCCTGCAGCATCAGAGGCTGAGGGGTGACCTTATAGAGATTTATAAAATCATGAGGAATTTGGATAGGGTAAGTAACCAAGGTATTTTTTTCTTAAGGTGGGGGAGTCCAAAGCTAGATGGCATAGGTTTAAAGTGAGGGGGAAAGATTTAAAAAGGAACCAAGTGGTAAGTTTTTCATGCAGAGGGTAGCGTGAGTATGGAACAAGCTGCCATAGGAAGTGGTGGAGATGGGTACAATTACATTATTTAAAAAATATCTGGATGGGTATATGAATATGAAGGATTAGATGGAAAAGGGCCAAGTGCTGGAAAATGGGACTAGGTCAGATGGGGAGGTCTGGTTGCTATGGATGAGTTGGACCGAAGGGTTAATTTCCATGCTGTATGATTCTATGACTCCTTTGTACTAGTTCAAAAATAAATTGGACTAGACGTAGTCTTCACCTACCCAATTAACCAATTTCCCACAGAGATTCAGTAAGAATTTTAATTAACTATGCTTGTTTTAAGGTTTGAAAAAAGCTCTGTGAATGAAGACATTTTTATACACTTCAACTCCCCCTCCCACTCCACCAAGGACATGCAAGTCCTTGGACTCCTCCATTGCCAGACTATAGCAACACAACGGCTGGAGGAAGAGCGCCTCATCTTCCGCCTAGGAACCCTGTAATCACAAGGGATGAACACAGACTTCTCCAATTTCCTCATTTCCCCTCCCGCCACCTTGTCTCAGTCCCAACTCTCGAACTCACACCACCTTCCTTACCTGCAATCTTCTTCCTGACCTCTCTGTCCCCCCACCCCCACTCCGGCCTATCACCCTCACCTTATCATCCTCACTTTAACCTCCTTCCACCTATCGTATTTCCAACGCCCCTTCCCCAAGTCCCTCCTCCCTACCTTTTACCTCAGCCTGCTTGACACACTTTCCTCATTCCTGAAGAAGGGCTCATGCCCGAAACGTCGATTCTCCTGCTCCTTGGATGCTGCCTGACCTGTTGCGCTTTTCCAGCAACACATTTTCAGCTATAATATGTCCTCGGCCAGCAGGGTTAAGAAGAATCCCAAGTCATTTTATTCCTATATTAGGAGCAAGAGGGTAGCAAAGTAAAAAGTAGGCCCACTCAAAGATAAGGAGAGAGGTTATGTGTGGAGACAGATGAAATGGATGAGATCTTTAATGAGTACTTTACATTGATATTAACAAAGAAAAGGATGTGAGGGATGTTGAAATTGGAGAAACGTGTGTGAATACTCTTGGGCAGGTCGACATAATGAGGGAGGAAACATTAGGTGTCTTGAAATATATTGAGATAGGCAAGTCTCAAGATCCAGACAAGATCTATCTCAGGATACTGTGGGACACAAAAGAGGAAATAGATGGAGCCTTCACAGGCATCTTTGCATCCTCTTTGGCCTCAGGCAAAGTTCTGGAAGACTGCAGAATGGTTAATGCTGTTCCTTTGTTTAGGAAGGGAAACAGAGATAACCCAAGTAATTATAGCCAGTAAACCCGATGTCAGTGGTGGGAAAGCTGTTTGAGAAGATAATGAGAGACAAGATTTACTCACATTTGGAATTGAATTCACTTGTTCGTGAGAGGTAGCATGGGTTTGTGTTGGGAAGATCATATGTCACCACTTTGAGTTTTTTGAGGAGGTGACAAGAATGATTGATGAGGATAGGGCAGTGGATGTTGTCTACATGGACTTTAGTAAGGCATTTAATAAAGTACTCAGGTACACAAGGTAGAATACCATGGGATCTGGGTGAGTGGCTAGATGGACACAAAACTGGCTTGGTTATAGAAGACAGAGAGCAGCGGCTGAAGGGTACCTTTTGGAATGGAGATGAGTAACTAGTGTGTTCCACAGGGGTAAGTGCTGGGACCTTTATAGTTTGCAATATATATAAATAACCTGGGAGAAAATGTAGGTTTGGTAAATTTGTGGATGACACCAAAATTGGCCGAGCTACAGATAGTGAGGATTATCAAAGGATACAATGGGATAGAGATAGATTACAGACCTGTACAAAGAAATGTCAGATAGCGTTTAATCCTCACAAATGTGAGGTAATGCATTTTGGAAGATCAAAATCCAGTGCAAATTATGTAATAAATGGCTGAACCTTTAGTAGCATTGACACGAAGAGGAATCTGCGCATACAGATCCCCAGATCCTTGAAAGTGGCAACACAGGTGAGTAAGGTGGTCAAGAAAGTATGCATCATGCTTGCCTTCATCGGTCGAGACCATCAAATATAAAAGTTGGTAAGTTATGTTGCAGCTGTACAAAACTTCAGTTTGGTCACATTTGGCATATTGCAAGCAATTCTGGTTGCCACACAACCAGAAGGATGTGGATGCTTTGGAGAGCTTGGAGAGATGGTTTACCAGGATGTTGCCAGGTCTGGAGGGTTTTAATTATGAGATGAAATTAGATAAACTCAGATTGTTTTCACTGGAAAGATGGAGGCTGAGAGGAGACCTGATAGATTCAAGAGTGTGGTGCTGGAAAAGCACAGCAGGTCAGGCAGCATACAAGGAGCAGGAGAATCTATGTTTTGGGCATAAGTCCTTAATTCATGATGAAGGGCTTATCCCCAAAACATTGATTCTCCTGCTCCTTGGATGCTGCCTGACCTGCTGTGCTTTTCCAGCACCACACTCTTGGGTTTTGAGAAGATTTGTAGCTCAGCTTGAGGTTCTGGATATAGGTTTGCCCACTGAGCTGGAGGGTTCATTTCCAGACAATTGTTTTCTTTACTCTACTAGGTAACATATTCAGTGGGCCTCCAGGCAAAGCACTGCTGATGATTCCTACTTTCTATTTATGTTTTGGGGTTTCTTTGGGCTGGTGATGTCATTTCCTGTGGTGATGTCATTTGCTGTGGTGATATCATTTCCGGTTCTTTTTTACAGGGGGTGGTAGATGGGTTTTGCTTGTTATCTGTATATTTCATTCACAAAATACCGTGCTAGAATAGTAACTAAAAATACATTGAACAAACAGGCAGAAAACAAGCCACCAGGATAGATGAACTTCAACCAGCCACAAAACAACATGACTCTCTCTCACTAGTATAGTTACATACAGATAAGGAAGAACACCACTTCAATCCATCCTCGGACAAGCCAAACAGAGATACGCATGAGAATTCCGAGAAGCATGGCATTCCAACCGGAACTCTAAAAACAAATATATCAAGTTAGACCCCATCTACCACCCCCTGAGGAAAAGAACAGGAAATGACAGCACCATAGCAAACGAAATCACCACAGGAAATGACATCACCAACCCAAAGAAATCCAAGCATATAAATTGAAAGCAGGAATCATCAGCAGTGCTTCACCCAGAAGCCCACTGAAAATATTACCTAGTCGGGTGAAAAAATGTCTGGAAATGAACCTTGCAGTTCAGTGAGCAAACCTACATCCAGAATCACACTCTTGACTCTGATCTCCAGCATCTACTGTCCTCAATTTCTACGAGACCTGATAGATGTATACAAAATTATGAGAAGAACAGAGAGGGTGGTTAGTCAGAAGTTTTTTTCCCAGGGTGGAAAGGTCAACTACAAGAGGGTGCAGGTTCAAGTTGAGATGGAGAATGTTTCGGGGAGCAGTGGAGTGAGAATTTTGCACACAGAGGGTGGTTGACATTTGGAATGCACTGCTGGTGGAGATAGTAGAAACAGACATGTTAGCATCATTTAAGGCATACCTTGATAGGCACATGAAAGGGAGACAAGCACTGGGATAGAAACCATGCATGGGCAAGAAATAGCAAGTCTAAATAAGGATTAGAATTGGTAGGCCAAAGGGCCTGTTCCTGTGTTATACTGAATTGTACTATATTGTATTGTATCCATACATCAAACTTTATAGTAAATTTAAAGAAATATTTTTGAAACAAAATGCATATTTTTTAAAAAAATCTTTAAAACACTACCCAATTGAATTGATTTATGACAGTTGTTGCATTCAACAAATGCAAATAAATTTGAGTGGAAACTTGAGGAAATGAATCCACTGAAACAGACACAATTTTAAATGCAATTTGTGACCAAAGTGGTGAAAAAAAGTCCACTTCGCCAACAAACTCGAATTCAGATGTCAAAAGTATGTGCAGAATTTTTGACTACTCCTATCACCCTGTGAATGTGACAGTACAGTGCACAATGCAAAAAGGAATATGAGCTGCCAGAACCATTGATACTATAAATGGAACTCTACCTTTTAATGTAGAATGACTAGTGAAGCAGGATAAGTTATCCTTGCACTATGCTGGTGGAATACAATATTAGTGACAGCAGAACATACGACTAATAAGGTCCAATGGAGGAAGTTATTAGGTTTCTGAGGCATTTGGAATAAGCGTTTAGGGAGCTGTGCATCATTTCAAACTTCCAAAGTGAACTTATTTCAAAAGTATATGTCTAATGAAACTCCAAAGACATAGGAGGTATGCATAGGTTCTGATCCCATTTTAATGAGAGAAAAAGAATTAATAGTTCTATTCTATTTGTTTACTTAGCTTTGTCTTGTATTATTATCATCTCGAGAAAGGACTTGGAAGGATAAAATCCATTTTAACTACATCAGAAAAGTTTGTTGATTGTAAGTGCAGGATTTGAACACATAAAAATACAACCATAACTATATGCTTTAAAAGAAACATAAAATGTTTATGCATTTGATTGACCTGGAAGAGTTTTAGCCCTCGTGAGTCCTGGAAGATGGCGTGGGCAGGTGTGGTAAATAATGTTGTTGACTGGCTTATTAGTTTCCCAGCTCCAACATATGGAACATTTCTCTGGTGGAGTAAAAATGTGAGTAACAAGATAGAATAACATGAACATTCTGACCCAGTTTACCTTCCCATTGCCTGTTGTTACAAATAAAATTTTAATAACATTGCATATGTTGCCAAATGTCATGAACAAGGTTGAACTCCAACAAAAAGATTCATTTATCACTCTTGTGCACACTCTGCCAATCTATGAATGTTGTATATTGGGGCCTAAAATATCAACCCTGCAATCATTCTTTCAAGACTGTGCTGTGTATGAAAAACAGGAAAGCTCTTGTTTTCGTGCTCCTGTCAATTTAGATGCAGGCGTGTTTTCCTCATGTTGCCAGTCCAGGTTAAACAGTGAAGATGCATGACTGCAACAAAGAAAATCACACAGTTATTGTTGACATTCATGAACATGTGTAAAACCTTCAGTGGAGGAGATTCAAGTTTAGCTTTCATTGTCTAGGTTCATTCTGAATAATTGAAGGGAATTGAAACCTTAGGAATTATGTGCTCGGAACATTCAGTGCCTTCAGAATAAAGGTAAAGAATATTAATACATTTTTTTAAAAAGAAAGCATGAAGAAATATTCTTGTTTATGCATTTTCATCACCAAAATGCAGATGCCAATTTATCAGCTTAACAGGAAGGTGCTATGTACTCACTATTTAACAAGCACTCCAGTACAGAAGTAGCCAGACAAATGAGCAGTTCATTTGAGAGGCTATTAGTACTTTATAAGGTATAAGGTATGCAAAGGGGCCTCATGAATAAGAATGAGAAAGGAATAACAGCAGTATAACAGGTTACACAGAATTTAATTGAGCACTTTTACTTGGCCTAGATAAAAGCATCATACTTCACGCTTAGCCAACCAGTTGTTATCCCAGTTTCTAATTGTAGTCATAAAATTACATACTTAAATTTTGTCCTTTAGCATTATTTTTTGGCAGTGGATATTAGAAAACAAAATATATGAAAAACTTACACTATTGAGATTGTTTTGCACAGAAATATAATTAGACTGCACTGGCGTCCTGTGGACATTGTGGTCATGCTTTTAGTGATCCTGTTCTCATAATTTCTTCAATTTCTAAAGACTGATTTTTTTTTTGGACTGTGGACTAAGAACTAGAGAAAAATATTTTTCCAGTAAAACTAGAAAATAAGGAAATTGTAGGAATGTGTTGCAGTATTTGAAATGAGTTACTGGAATTCATTGTGAGTTGTATCTTCAAATTTCTCTTATTCAAGCAGTGGGGAGAAAATGATGGATTTGTTAGATCGGTATCCGTATGTTTCCAGAGCAGTTTTGCTGAGAAACTGTTTTGACTGCTTTTTTCAATTGACCACTTATTGTGTGCTCAGGCAGGCTCAGCATAGTAATGGCTGCTTTATTTACTCCTGAGCAAGTGACTACTTCCTTGTATGTGGACAATATAGCAAGAAAATCTCATCTGTAAAGAGAAAGCACCTTATTCTCTATGCCTCCCTCTTTCTTTTGTTCCTTGTGGAGAAGTAACAGAGCATCTTACAGTTGCTACTCTCACTCACCATTTTTCATAAATTACTTTCTTGGTAAATTGCCTGTTGATAGGACAAAGAGGTGAAACTATCTTTGAAAACACTAAAAAGGGAAAGTTCTCAACAAGTGCATTAAAAACAGCATCAATGTGTAAAATAAAATGTTGTCTCATGAGCAAATAACTCAAAGGAAGTGGAAGGAACCAAAATAAAACAACTTATCAACTACTGTGGTTCAGTTTGGGGCTGTTAAAATGCTTGTTCTTGATTTTGTTTTCTTTTTTCCACATTTAATATCTTGTCTCTTTTTCGGTTCGTGCATAGGAATTTTAATAAGTTTGTTTAATTTACAGAGCTGTAAGTTATCAACTCAAGCTTCTATTTTGATAGTACTTGAAAACAGCTTGATTAGAGTAATTAATGATTTTCTTGTTAATGAAAAAAGCTGATGTACATATTCTTTTAAACTGAATTAGGTTGTTAGGTATAATTGGGGAATTTGTAGTTTAGTCAAGTTTTCATATTTGTGACACCTCTGGAAATAGTGGAGTTTGATTTCCAGTACATTCTCCCAGAGTAATAATCATTTCAACTAGTGGTCAGGACCAAATAACTATGCCCCAGCAGATTTTCATTTTTTTTGTGTGATAGTTTTCCTGATTTAATCACACAGAAATGTAAGACTATGCAATGCAAACTGCATAATGGTCCTGCACTTGTAAGTATCTCTCTTTTTATTTTTGCCAGTCGTTAATTACAGGCTACAATTTTACTTGTGGTGAATATTGACTGTCTCTGAGCTGAGATGAACAGCATGCTCCAACTACTTTTCCCAAAAATCTATCAACCCTTCACCTCCTTCCAAATTTTTCACCTCAGCAATGTCAGGTCCAGCAAAATTTTAACTCATGCTGATCACAACATGTCAGTTGCCTAACAAAGCAGACAGGAAAAAGAACAGCAAACAACAGCAGACTGTTGGCTGTCACTACAGAAGTAGTCAGCCAATTAGAAAGGAGAGTTTGGAGATTTATTGAAGGGTGGATTGAAGTGTGTATACTTCAATGCCAGAAGTATAAGGAATAAGGTAGGTGAACTTGCAGCGTGGGTTGGTACCTGGGACTTCGATGTTGTGGCCATTACAGAGACGTGGGTAGAACAGGGACAAGAATGGCTGTTGCACGTTCCAGGGTTCAAATGTTTTAGTAGGATCAGACATGGGGGTAAAAAAGGGGGAGGCGTGGCATTACTTGTCAAAGATAGTATCACAGCAGTGGAATGGACGATGGAAGAGGACTTGCCATCTGAGGTAGTTTGGGCTGAGGTTAGAAATAGGAAAGGTGAGGTCACCCTGTTAGGTGTTTTCTACAGGCCTCCTAATAGTCCTAGAGAAGTAGAGGATAATATTGCGAGGATGATTCAGGAAAAGAGTGAAGGTAGCAGGGTGGTTGTTATGGGGGACTTTAACTTCCCAGATATTGACTGGGAGAGCTATAGCTCGAGTTCATTAGATGGGTCGGTGTTTGTACAATGTGTGCAGGAGGGTTTCCTGACACAATATGTCGACAGGCCAACAAGAGGGGAGGCTATATTGGATTTGGTTCTAGGTAATGAACCAGGCCAGGTGTTAGACTTGGAGGTAGGTGAGCACTTCGGGGACAGTGACCACAACTCGGTGACTTTTACTTTAGTGATGGAGAGGGATAAGTGTGTGCCGCAGGGCAAGAGTTATAGCTGGGGGCAGGGAAATTATGATGCAGTGAGGCATGACTTAGGATGTGTGGATTGGAAAAACAGGCTTCAAGAGAAGAAACTAATGAGATGTGGGGATTGTTCAAGGAGCAGCTACTGCGTGTCCTCGATAGGTATGTACCAGTCAGGCATAGTGTAAAGGGCCTTGTGAGGCAGCCGTGATTTAGTAAGGAATTGGAGTCCCTTGTGAAAGGGAAGAAGGCGGCATATGTAAAGATGAGGCGTGAAGGTTCAGTAGGGGCGATTGAGAGTTATAAGGTAGCCAGGAAGGAGCTAAAGAGGGAGCTAAGAGAAGCGAGAAGGGGACATGAAAAGTCTTTAGCTGGTAGGATTAGGGAAAACCCAAAGGCTTTCTATAGGTATGTCAAGAATAAAAGGATGACTAGGGTAGGTATCGGTCCAGTCAAGGATAGTAGTGGGAAGTTGTGTGTGGAGGCGGAGGAGATTGGAGAGACATTAAATCAGTACTTTTCATCAGTATTCACTCAGGAACAGGACACTGTTGCTGATGTGAATATGGAATCACAAATAATTAGAATGGATGCCCTGGAAATATGCAGGGAAGAGGTTTTGGGAATATTGGAAAGAATGAATATAGATAAGTCTCCTGGGCCTGATGGCATTTACCCCAGGATCCTATGGGAAGCTAGGGAGGAGATAGCAGAGCCATTGGCCTGGATTTTTATGTCGTCATTGTCAACGGGAATAGTACCAGAGGACTGGAGGATAGCGAATGTGGTCCCATTGTTCAAGAAAGGGAGTAGGGATAGCCCTAGTAACTATAGGCCAGTGAGTCTGACTTCAGTGGTGGGCAAAGTCTTAGAGAGAATGGTAAGGGATAAGATTTATGAACATCTGGATAGGAATAACGTGATCAGGGATAGCCAGCATGGTTTTGTGAAGGGCAGGTCGTGCCTCACAAACCTTATTGAGTTCTTTGAGAAGGTGACTAAGGAAGTGGACGAGGGTAAAGCAGTAGATGTTGTGTATATGGATTTTAGTAAGGCGTTCGATAAGGTTCCCCATGGTAGGCTAATGCTAAAACTACGGAGGTATGGCATTGAGGATACATTAGAGGTTTGGATTAGGAATTGGCTGGCTGGAAGGAGACAGAGGGTAGTAGTTGATGGATTATGTTCATCTTGGAGCGCAGTTACTCGTGGTGTACCACAAGGATCTGTTTTGGGACCATTGCTTTTTGTTATCTTTATAAATGATCTAGAGGAAGGACTTGAAAGCTGGGTAAGCAAGTTTGCGGATGACACAAAAGTCGGTGGAGTTGTGGATAGTGAGGAAGGAAGTGGTAGGTTACAGCCGGATATAGATAAGTTGCAGAGCTGGGCGGAAATGTGGCAAATGGAATTCAATGTAGCTAAGTGCGAAGTCGTTCACTTTGGTAGGAATAACAAGATGATGGATTACTGGGCTAATGGTAGGCTACTTGGTAGTGTGGATGAGCAGAGGGATCTTGGTGTCCATGTACACAGATCTCTGAAAGTTGCCACCCAGGTAAATAGTGCTGTGAGGAAGGCATATGGTGTACTGGGCTTTATTGGCAGAGGAATTGAGTTCCAGAGTCCTGAGGTCATGTTGCAGTTGTATAAGACTCTGGTGAGGCCTCATCTGGAGTATTGTGTGCAGTTTTGGTCGCCATACTGTAGGAAGGATGTGGAAGCTTTAGAACGAGTGCAGAGGAGGTTTACCAGGATGTTGCCTGGAATGGTAGGAAAATCTTATGAGGAAAGGCTGAGGCACTTGGGGCTGTTCTCATTGGAGAAGAGAAGGTTTAGGGGAGATCTGATAGAAGTGTATAAGATGATTAGGGGTTTAGATAGGGTAGATACTAAGAACCTTTTACCGCTAATGGAGTCAGGTGTTACTAGGGGACATAGCTTTAAATTAAGGGGTGGTAGGTATAGGACAGATGTTAGGGGTAGATTCTTCACACAGCGGGTTGTGAGTTCATGGAATGCCCTGCCCGTATCAGTGGTGAACTCTCCTTCTTTATGTTCATTTAAGCGGGCATTGGATAGGCATTTGGAAGTTATTGGGCTAGTATAGGTTAGGTAGGATTCGGTCGGCGCAACATCGAGGGCCGAAGGGCCTGTACTGCGCTGTATCCTTCTATGTTCTATGTTCTATGTACTCTCTGAACTCCCCACAGAAAATAATAATATATACATCGGCCATCCATTAGCCCCAACACTTTTAGTTTTGGGTTCTCTGACAGTAGAAAACCATAATAAACCCCATGTGTTGGCCAGTCAGAAGCTTCATCAGTAGTCTGGCCTGTATGATGACATTATCAGGACCCAACAAAATATTTTAATAAGGCGCTTTCTAGTGGTTACCCTTCTCATGCACAGAGCAGAATGAGTTAGAAACTGAAAATTCATTTGAATAATGTTTCTGCTGTACAACGGAAATAAAGGGATGTATTTCAAATTCAACAGGCTCCATAGCTAGATGATATCACAAAGTTATGGATAGAGAGCTATTGAGTTGGCATTCTGACAGTGGACCAATAACATTCATTTCTTATTAAGACTGTTCTGTAAAAGTATCATTTGATGTCCACTGGTTCATTTTGGACCTTAAGAGGCAGGAGCAGTATTAGGTCATCAAGGCTGGTTCACTAATCAATGAGATCATGGCTGATTTGATAGTGCTCAACTCCATTTTCCTGTCCTTACCCCAAAACCCCTGATTCTCTGAATGATTAAGCATCTATTTCAGTCCTGAGTATATTGAACAAAACAGCCACAATATCCATCTGTGTTAAACAATTACACAGAATCACAACTCTCTGAGAGAAGACATTCCTCTTCATCTCTGTCCTAATTGGTGACTGCTAAATTTGCATATAATGTTCTCTGGTTCAAGACTCTTCCAGAATGGGTAACAACCTCTCCACATCTACACTGTCAAGCCCCGAAGAACAGTATATGTTTTAATAAGGCTTCCTCTTGTTCATCTAAATTCCAATGAGTACAGCCCCAATCTACTCACTTTCTCTTCATAAGAAAATCCCCCCAAACCCAAGAACAACTGAGTGAACCTTCTCTAGATTGCTCTGAATATCAGTGTATCTTTTTATGGATCGGGGCCCAAAACTGTTCACAATAATCCAGCTAGGGTGTGACAGGTGCAATGTGTAAATTTAGCAAGATCTCTCTACTTTTATAATCCATTTATTTGAAATAAAGGCCGGAATTTCTTTTTCATTCTCTCTTAGCTGCTGAAAACTATGTTAACTTTTTGTGCACAATAATCTTCAATTCCTTCTGCTTGTAGCTTTCTGCAGTCTTTCTTTGTTTAAATAATATTCAACACCTCAATTCTTCCTGCCACATTATATTCCATCTGTTAAGTATTAACCCATGCAATAACCTGTCTCTGTCCTTCTGTAGACTTCTTGAATCATTCACTTCACTTGTCTTCCCAGTTTGTTTCGTGTCAACTGCAAACCTGATGACAGTGCATTCACTTCCAACATTCTAGTCATTAAAATATATTGTAAATAATTGTAACCTCTGTACTGATTATTGTGGCATTCCACTACTTACAGTTTGCCATCTGAAAATACCTCTCATATCCTAACTGTCTGCCTTCTGTCAGTTAGACAACCCTCTATACATGCTAATATACCACCTGCAACACCATGGGCTCTTAGCTTATTAAGTCATCACATCTGTGGTATCTTGTTGAATGTATTTTGGAAATCCAAATATATCACATCTGCTGGTTCCCCTTTAGCTATCTTGTTTGTTACCTCCTCAAAGAATTCTATTAAATTTGCCAGGCAAAACTTCTCCTTCTCGAACCCTTGCTACTCTGCTTGATTATATTATACACTTCTGAATGCTTTGTTTTTGCATTCTTGATGTTATACCAATAATAGGCTTTAGGCAAATTAGCCTGTAGTTACCTGTTTTATTTGTTTTCATCACTTTCTGAGTAAGGGTGTTACATTAGTACTTTTTTCTATCCAT
The DNA here is from genome assembly GCF_020745735.1 of Hemiscyllium ocellatum. Classification (NCBI taxonomy): domain Eukaryota; kingdom Metazoa; phylum Chordata; class Chondrichthyes; order Orectolobiformes; family Hemiscylliidae; genus Hemiscyllium; species Hemiscyllium ocellatum. Next base: position 34,831,092 of record NC_083411.1, on the reverse strand, counting down.
ATAGTGCTTTCCAGATTCTAAGGATTCTGGAATGATTACTAACAGGATATGTACTTTCGCCACAGCTATTTCATTTAATATCCTCAGATGCAAATAGACAGGTGTAGAAACATATCAAACTTTAGCCTCATTTGTTTCCCAAGTTATTCTATTTATTTTTTCTCTTGCTTTTGCTCCTTAATTAATTTGAACTATTATAATGCTATTAGTGTCTACTACTGTGAAGACTGATGCAAAATATTTTTGAACTACTCTGCTATTTCTTTGTTCTCTGTTATTACTTCCCTAGCTTCATTCAAGAAATATAAAATTACTATAGCACAGAATGTTTCTGTGCTTTGGACACTTTGATAAATTTATGCATTAAAAACACTTTACCCAAGTGCTCTTGTTGATGAGACGGATAAAACTAGAGGGAATTTGATTTTATTAACTGAATATTACTGGTTAAAAATGCCATGTGATTATTTCCTAAATTCGCATACAATATTTCCCCTTTATCTAGTTCTATTCAATTGAGAAAGGCTATTACTTGCAACCATGTGTTTGAGCTGGAGTCTCCTTCCTCTCTGACATAGGGTTATTTCAGTTCCATGAAGGCAGATCTTCTCCTGGGTGTTTTTGGGTTGTCACATGGCCTTCTACCAGGAGTCTTGCTGTGAGACATGGCTGACAGTGTGGCTTCCAGGTGTGTGTTTTTATCCCTGCTCACACTAGACCTTCCCAAATGTTTGTGGCCTTTAACCAATGGGGTCATGAGGAGGGTTCAAAGCTTTCAATATGGTTGCGTCAAACACCATTCACTATTGCCATGCCAGTAAGGTGTAAGACATTGGTTGAAATTCAAGATGCGAGGAAGTCTGATCAATACTCTTCTAATACATAACTCTTGGGTTGGCTATAACTGCTTCCCCCTAAACCTCATGACTTCTTTGACCTTGTTTTCTGTAGCTGATAGCTACTGACTGTTGTTTAATTTTGTATGTCCGATTTTCTGTGAGGATTGATTTCTCTAGTTGTGGCTGAAACTGTGTTGCTGGAAAAGCGCAGCAGGTCAGGCAGCATCCAAGAAACAGGAAATTCAACATTTTGGGCATAAACCCTTCATCAGGAATGCCCGAAATGTCGAATTTCCTGTTCCTTGGATGCTGCCTGACCTGCTGCGCTTTTCCAGCAACACATTTTCAGCTCTGATCTCCAGCATCTGCAGACCTCACTTTCTTCTCTAGTTGTGGGTCAATTTAGAACATCCATATTTGGGCCTGTGGTAACTTGACTGCAGTGTCTCCTGATCCTTTGAAGTATCGAACCAGGATGGGATGACAGGCTCCAACCATGCTCCCGTTCAGGCATGTGTCAAGTTTCAGATGGATATTTTAACTCCCCAAGTATCAGGGTTTCCTATTGTACAGACAACTGTAGTATCTTCCTTATGCACCTCATTAAGTTTAACAGTCATAGACACAAATAACACACTATATAAATTAAGAACCAGACACTATATGCAGACACTGGCTTGCCTTAAGCTTCTTCAGCAATTAGCAGTGTATGATAGGGTAAAATTTATACCACATAACAATGTATATAGTCCTTTCATGACACAGTCTGGTTTCATTAATTTTTTGGCTCGTGCTGTAGGAGCATAGAGTCTGTAATTAGTTTCTAGATGAGTTCCTTCTTCCAGCAGGTGAGTTTAACCATGAGGGCATTGAGACAGATCAAGGTAAACAGGGTGAACAACTCTGCCAGGTGTGATAGGAGATGTATCCACAGGCGTGTCTGCATGTTTGAGCCCCAGTTGAAGAAATCCTCTCACCAATCAGTCACTTTGATTTCTGTGATACCCTTTTGATTTTTTTTTTTGTCTGCTGAATTACAGTAAGAAAAAGCTGTATTTGCCAATAAGTTTGGCTATTTGTCAATTATGTCTGGTCTTGCTGTGATTTTTTCTAGTCAGACCTCATATTTCTCTAATAATGCCCTCAGGTTTATCTGAGTTTGTCACTGACATTGACAAAGCTCTCACTCCGCCTGTGGATGGTCCGTGAGCTTGATTAGATCTACCTGGAGTGGTATGTGTAGCCTAATACAAAAAGTGGTGTTTTTGATGTTACGTCTGAAGATTGCATGCTAGTAATGTTTTAGGGAAGTTGTGATGCAGTATTTTTCTTTCCCCCTATATGCTATCCGTGTGATGTCTGTGTACAGGCTCCAGATCTCTATATGAAAATTTAGAATGATGTTTGTCCAAAAACTACATAAGGTGTGTTCATTTGAATATACAGGATAGTGGTGTATATTTATTTCTTTTAACTCTTGATGTTTATGCACAGTGGTACCTACAAACCTTCCCTCTTTCTCAACATTGTGTAGAAGGGTGCCATTGTATTCCAATCATACTCCCTCTCAGATAATGCCAACATTTTCCATCTCGAAAACTTGTAACGCACATTTTCCATCTCGAAAACTTGTAACTCATGAATGGGATCACCAGTATCAGCCCCACAGCCTTTCCTGAGGTTCCCTCACAATCATCATGAAACCAGACCTTGGTCAGCTGCCATTAAAGGACAATTTGAAATATTGAGATGTCTCTTCCCTTGGAACAAGTGCTCGATATGCTCATCACTGATCCAAGATGGGGCCTTACCATGATTAGCCTGCTTGATTTGGAGATCACACAACATCAGGTTATAGTCCAACTGGTTCAATTGGAAGCACTAGCTTTCGGAGTGCTGCTCCTTCATCAGGTTATTGTGGGAGTGGTGCTCTGAAAGCTAGTGTGCTTCCAATTAAACCTGTTGGATTATAACCTGGTGTTGTGTGATTTTTAGCCTGCTTGAGGTTTTCCATAAATTGTCCAATCGTCCCCTGGCCATAGATGCTGCACAGGGTCATATTCTGCTGTCTACTGTCATCATTTATCTTTTCCCCGATGATTTTGTTTATGATTCTGGTATGCCCTTCTAACATCATTGCCAAGTATTGGTGTGTCTGATTTTCTTTTATTCCCCCTCAGCATCTTGCTGACTGTCCAGATTAATTTTACTCAGGGTGTCTTCACTTTGCTGAGTTAAAAGTTTGAGCTTATTATCTGTACAGTCTGGTCAGGAAAACTCTTTGAACTTTTATGACCTCATTGACCTTGGTTTTTACCTTTTTCTGTAGTCAAAAGCTGCTGGCTGTGTTTAATTTAGTTTGGCCAATGTTCTGTCATTCCCAATTTCTCCGGCTCTGAGTCATAGAATCATAGAATGAAAACAGACCCCTCAGTTCAACTCATTCATGCCAACCAGATATTCTAAATTAGGCTAGTCCCATTTATCAACATTTGACCCATATCACTTGAAACTCTTTCTATCCATATGCCCATGAAGATGTCTTTTAAATGCTGTAATTGTACCAGCCTTCACCACTTCACCGGACAGCTCACTCCATACACATACCACCCTCTGTGTGAAAAAGTTGCTCCTTATGTCCCTTTTAAATCTTGTCCCTCTCACATCAAAGCTATGCCCTCTAGTTTTGGACTTTGTTACTTGAGGAAAGAACCTTGGATATTCACCCTATCTATAGAACATAGAACATAGAACATAGAACAATACAGCACAGAACAGCCCTTCGGCCCACGATGTTGTGCCGAACATCTATCCTAGATTAAGCACCCATCCATGTACCTATCCAATTGCTGCTTAAAGGTCGCCAATGATTCTGACTCTACCACTCCCACGGGCAGCGCATTCCATGCCCCCACCACTCTCTGGGTAAAGAACCCACCCCTGACAACTCTCCTATACCTTCCACCCTTCACCTTAAATTTATGTCCACTTGTAACACTCTATTGTACCCGGGGAAAAAGTTTCTGACTGTCTACTCTATCTATTCCTCTGATCATCTTATAAACCTCTATCAAGTCACCCCTCATCCTTCGCCGTTCCAACGAGAAAAGGCCGAGAACTCTCAACCTAACCTCGTACGACCTATTCTCCATTCCAGGCAACATCCTGGTAAATCTTCTCTGCACCCTCTCCAAAGCTTCCACATCTTTCCTAAAGTGCGGCGACCAGAACTGCACACAGTACTCCAAATGTGGCCTAACCAAAGTCCTGTACAGCTGCAACATCACTTCACGACTCTTGAATTCAATCCCTCTGCAAATGAACGCTAATACACCATAGGCCTTCTTACAAGCTCTATCCACCTGAGTGGCAACTTTCAAAGATCTATGTACATAGACCCCAAGATCCCTCTGTTCCTCCACCTGACTGAGAACCCTACCGTTAACCCTGTATTCCGCATTCTTATTTGTTCTTCCAAAATGGACAACCTCATACTTGGCAGGGTTGAACTCCATCTGCCACTCCTCAGCCCATCTCTGCATCATATCTAAGTCCCTTTGCAGCTGAAACAGCCCTCCTCACTGTCCACAACTCCACCAATCTTCGTATCATCTGCAAATTTACTGACCCACCCTTCGACTCCCTCATCCAAGTCATTAATAAAAATTACAAACAGCAGAGGACCCAGAACTGATCCCTGCAGAACTCCACTTGTAACTGGGCTCCAGGCTGAATATTTACCATCTACCACCACTCTCTGACTTGGACCGGTTAGCCAGTTTTCTATCCAATTGGCCAAATTTCCCTCTATCCCATGCCTCCTGACTTTCCGCATAAGCCTACCACGGGGAACCTTATCAAATGCCTTACTAAAATCCATGTACACTACATCCACTGCTCTACCCTCATCCACATGCTTGGTCACCTCCTCAAAGAATTCAGTAAGACTTGTAAGGCAAGACCTACCCTTCACAAATCCGTGCTGGCTGTCCCTAATCAAACAGTGTCTTTCCAGATACTCATAAATCCTATATCTCAGTACCCTTTCCATTACTTTGCCTACCACCGAAGTAAGACTAACTGGCCTGTAATTCCTGGGGTTATCCCTATTCCCTTTTTTGAACAGGGGCACAACATTCGCTACTCTCCAGTCCCCTGGTACCACCCCCGTTGACAGTGAAGACGAAAAGATCATTGCCAACGGTACTGCAATTTCCTCTCTTGCTTCCCACATAATCCTAGGATATATCCCGTCAGGCCCGGGGGACTAGTCTATCCTCAAGTTGTTCAAAATATCCAACACATCTTCCTTCCTAACAAGTATCTCTTCTAGCTTACCAGCCCATTTCACACTCTCCTCTTCAACAATACGGTCCCTCTCATTCGTAAATACTGAAGAAAAGTACTCATTCAAGACCTCTCCTATCTCCTCCTATCTATGCCCCTCATGATTTTATAAACTTGCATAAGGTTACCCCAGCCTCCACAAAATGTCTAATTTTGGGCCTCTGGTCACTTGACCACAATTAGGAGATAATTTGGCCTTTCAAGCCTGTATTAAGTTCTTCAAACAGTTCTTCTTCTGCTCTTGCCTCTTATCCTTGCACATCACATATCCAAACAAACCATCTCATGTTTCCTTAAACCCTCAATTCAACCTGCCACCACAGCTCTTCCAGTGTGTGGATTCCACACACCAGCTATTCGCTGAGTGAAAAAGGTTTTCCTCACATCATCTTTACTTCTTTTGTACACACTTTAAATCCAAGCTCTCTATTTTCTGTTATCTTTAAGTGTTCTTCCTACCAAAATGCCTTACCCCACTTTTGTGCATTGAATCTCATTTGCCACCCAGTTGTCTTTCTACTAACCACTCCACCAACTTGTCAATGTCACTTTGGAGTTCCACATTATATTCCTTCCAGTTCATAATTCTTCCAAATTTTGTGTTATCTCTAAGGGGTCTTTGGTTATGGCTTCTCTCTTCCTTTTATATGTCTAACAAAGTCCTTACTATCAGTTCTGATATCATTGCTTGTTTAAACTCAAAGATAATTTTCTTCCTTTCTTGGTCATTTTTTTGTAGATTTATAAGCATTCTCATTCCTCTGGCTGAACGCTATTCTTTGCCACATTATATGTTTTCTTTTCTTTCAATGTGATGCTGTCCTAACTTCACTGGTTAACCATTATCAGAGTCTCCCCTTCTCACAGTCCTTCTTCCTCACTGGGATATGTGTCATGAGCTATTTTCTAAAATGTCTGCCATCGTTCCTTAACTGTTATTTCTGCTAAATGTATTTGTCCAGTTAACTTTGCTCTCATTCCTTTGTGCTTATCCTTATTTAATGGTAGTATTGTTGTTTCTAACTGAAATTTCTCATCTTCAAACTGGTGGTAAATTCTGCTATGTTTTGTCAATGTTTTCTGGAGGAATCATTACTCTGAGGTCATTTATTAGATTTGCTTCATTTCATATTACCAGAATCAAAATATGGCTTCATACACGACATATTGTTTGTTCACTTTCCAATGGAAATACTTAATTTTATCATTTAGATTTCGGTTTGATAATTTTTGAAAGAATTCTTATACAAAGCTGCAAACACCCCCCAATTGTATTCAAGGATCCATACATTTCAAATAAGAACACATCAGCATTTCATTAAATTGTACATATGGATTTAATTTTCAACAAATAACTATGAAAAGCAGAAAATTGTGTTATATGCTCAAAGTTTATTTGTACAAGTGATCTTGTGTACTTCCAATGGTTCAGGTGATGTTTATAACTGTTGTAGTTATAAACGTGCACAATCATACCTCTAACCACCTTATCCAAATATTTCACAATTACTGTGGTGATAAATGAGAGAATGAAGAAATTTTTAAAACTCTTGTTTTTACTTTGGATTTTAGATCTGCAATATCAATCAGTCAGTAGGAAGGACATCATCATGGGTGTAAAGCAGGGAATTCTGTGAACACAAGCTCAATAGCAGAGGTTTAACAGCATGTTTACACTTACTGTTCCTTGGTTCATTTTCAGCCCTGACAAGTCAGAGAACTGCTAGCTGAGGTAGAAGGTAGAAGGCCACCTGGGGCAAGTAGGAAAAGATTGAAATGTTGAAGTAGGGCTCAGAGCATGGCAGTGAGCTAGTAGACTGAGATCGGAGATCTGGAGTCCAACTTCTCTCACCTCCATTCAGCTGCTGAGTTCCTTATTGAGTCTTGATAAAACTGGGCAGCTAGAGTTAAATGTGGTGGAGTTGCCACATCCCTATCATTGGTTTAGGTCTCACCTATCCTGGAAATACAATCAAAAAGGGGACTAAAAATAATTTTACAGGATTCTGTGGCAGAGTGGGAATGTCTATACCTCTGAGTTAGAAGGTCTGGCTTCATTCCCATCAGCCACAAGACTGTTTTATAACATGTCTAAACAGGTTGATGAGAAATAGTTTAAATTTGACTCCATCCATATTTACATCATCGAGGCCTAATTTAAATATTAAATTAAAGAATCCTGTACTTCCACAGCAGGAGACAGAGAAAGACCATACAATCTGCACTGTCCAAATGGGGACAGACAGGTGAGTTCATTGGCTGGTATAGCTGAATGTGATTTTTACATTCAGAACCTAATCCTCTCCCATCTGCTGTATATTGACTTCATGCTTGTCAGAAGTCTCAAAGTACTTCACGTGCCATGAATTATTTTGAGGATCAGGAATGTCGTTATGCAAGTAAATTAAATAAGCAGCAAAATCCCAGAAATAGCATCTAATTAAATGATAGACTAATCTGTTTTGACTGTTGGTGTTTTGGGGAGGAATGTTGGCATCAGGAGAATTCACTACCTCCTCCTAATTGTGTATGGAATGTTTACTCTTCATCTAAATCTCTGAAATGAACAGATGGAGCAACACTTCCAGATCTTAGAGGTCTAACATCTAAGAATAGAGCACTATTATTAGCATTGAACTAAAGCCCCCATCAAGACGACATTCTAAAGTCTCAAACTGATGACCTTCTGATTTAGAAGTGAGAGTTCAATGACACTTCGAGAAGGATTGTAGAATACCTAATGCAGGTAGACTGGGAATGAATAGGTCAGGTGTGTGAAATTTCACTTTGCTGCCTGATTAACCATTTTCCTAGCACCACATTACCCAAGGATAATTTTACTGGGTGGGATGGACAACAGTGGAATTACAGATTATGGCACACCTCTGTGGCAGATGGGACTTTAACCCAGACCACAGCTATTGCACCATTAGCACCTCCATAACTCAAAAAACCTGGGAAGTCTTCATCAATTTTGAACTCATAAATTTAACCCCATGCCCCTGATGACAGCCTTAGTAGAGGGATTACCAGTCTACAAATGGGAAGATGCGAGAATAATTTGCAGCCTATTCTGAGAGCCGGAGTAAAATTCTTCGGATCCCTGGAATTAGCAGGAAGTGGTGCAACTCTCTGAAGGTGGCCTCCTGGCAGCAGACAAGAGGACAGTGCTGCAGGCAATACTGGAAGCCCCAGGCTGCCTGCCTGTATTCAGTTGCAGATCCAGTGAAAGAATTTCCCCTTCCATCTCTCACCATCGTGACCACCAGGCTGCTGTGGGAACCTTTTTATTTTATACTCAAAGCAGTTGGAGAGAAGGCATCACCTACCTCATTTTCCTGGAAGGGCACTGTGCTGCTGTTTCCGAGCTGGAGGTCCTGATGAACTGGATGGTGAGACCAATTCAGGAAAAATTCTTTATTGACTTTTCTTCACACAGGCCTGGCTTCTGAACTCATTCTAATACATGGCTGTGGGGTTCAGAAGTCAGCGAGAATAACCCTGCTATGGGGCTTATTTTCTGGGAATTACTGCACACTGGTGAAGCTCCTTGAACAGTAATAAAGGTAAATTCGTCATCGTCCAACCAGACTATAGGGCTGTCCTTTCATTAGAGGCAGAGGAAGAAATGACTGATAGTAGTTTAACCTGAAGGTTACCATACTTCACATGTGGGAAGAGGTTGAGAAGGAGAGTTCTTCAGAATAGCCAGAGCTGGTGCACAAATTGAACCCATGACGTTGGTAAATGTTGGTATATAATAAATGTAAAAACAGTGAAATGAAACTGGACAGACCACCTGGCATTGACCTAGGCAACGGAAAAGACTACATTGACTCACTGGAGGAGGAGGATCCACAAATATCCTTTTCCTCAATGATGGAAAAGTCCAACTCATTAGTGCAAAAGATAAGGCCGAGCATCTCAGCCTTCTCCAATGGTCCACAGAAACTAGTCTTCAGCCAATGCAATGTACTGCAGTAATAGCAAGAAATGGCTGGAGGCACTGGACACTGCAAAGGCTATGGGCCCTGACAACATTCCAGCAACAATACTAAACATTTATGCTCCTGAAATTGCTGCTTCATTAGTCAAGCTCTTCCAGTACAGTTAAAACACTGGCATCTCAACAACAATGTGGAAAATTGCACAGGAACGTGCTGAACAGAAAAAGCACGACAAATCCAATCAAGCCAATTCTGCCCCATCAGTCTACTCTCGATCATCAGTAAAGTGATGGAAGGTGTCAACAATGCTATCAAGCACCTGCTCAGCAATAACCTGCTCAATGATGCCCAGTTTGGGTTCCACCAGTGCCACTCTGCTCCTGACCACATTACAGCCTTGGTTCAAATACAGACAAAGGAGCAAAATTCCCCGGGGGGGGGGGGGGGGGAAGGAGGTGAAAGTAACTGTCCTTGATGTCAAAGCTGTGGTCAACTGAGTATGACATCAAGGTGCCTTAGCAAAACTGGAAACAATGGGTATCGGGGAAATGTCTTCACTGGTTGGAGTCATACCTGGCACATAGGAACATAGTTGTGGTTGTTGGCGGTCATTCATCTCAGCTCCATGATATCTCTGCAGGAGTTCCTCAGGATTGTGTTGTCGACCCAACCATCTTGAGTTGCATCAACAGTAATCTTCCTTCCAACATAAAGTCAGAAATGGGGATGTTTACTAATGAGTGCAAAACGTTCAATGCCACTCACAACTCCTCAAATGCAAAAGCAATCCATGTTCAAATGCAATAATTTCTAACAATATCCAGTCTTAGGCTCACAAGTAACAAGTGACATTTGTGCCACACAAATGCCAGGCAACGATCATCTCCAATAAGAGACAATCTAACCACTGCCCATTGACATTCAAGGATGTTAACATTGCTGAATTCCCCCACTGCCAACATTCTGGCGAGTTACCATTGACCAGAATCTCAACTGGACTCAATACATAATACAATGGTGACAAAAGCAAGTCAGAGGCTAGGAATACAGAGGAACCTCAATTATGCGGGCACTATTTTGTTTGGATAATTGATTATTTGGATAATTGATTTTACCTTAAACAAAGGAAGCCATACTGATCTAACACTGTGGTCTACCAGAGAATTTGTTTAAATCTATAATTTTAATGAGACTGCGATTTAAGTGAGCTCACCTTTGCATTCTCCGAGTTACAAGTTAAACTGAGAAGTACCTACCATCACATAAATATTGTATGTGAAATCCCAGCACTAAACAAGGTCCCAAACAGCTTCTACGATCACATGAACATTTGTCAGTTTCTGGGAGCTCAGTAGAAAGCCAGAACCTCCGCCTAGCACATGTGTTTACCTTCTCGGCCATATCTTTCACGAACAGCCCTGTAAAGTGACAAAATACCCTGTACAGTAAAACACATACTTTTGCAAACCCTTACCTAAAAAATATCCAGTAGCTGATGCTGGAGCTGCTTGTGTTTCTTTGTTTTTGCCAGCATTTTCACATGTTCTTCAGTACAGGTAAATCAAATACATTTAACTCTGATGCGGGACCTTGAAATCTTCCTCAGAGAATCCAAAATTCAGATAATCGATATTTGGACAATCAAAGTCCCTCTGTACTAAGAGTAACTTGCCTCCTGACTCCCCAAAGTTTGCCCACCATCTATAAGGCACAAGCCAGGAATGTGATGGGATTCTCCCCAACTGTATCTCCAATAACACTCAAGAATCTTGATACTACCCCAAACAATACAAGACAGCCCACTTGATTGACACCATATCCACAAGAATACATTCCCTCCACCACTGATGCTCAGTAGCAGCAATGTGTACTATCCACAAAATGCATTGTGGCAATTCATTAAAGACCCTTTGACAGCACTTTCCAAATCTATGATCCTTCCATTTAGAAGTACAAGGGCAGCAGATATATAGGAATCCACAACCTGCAAGTTCCCCTCCAGACCACTTATGAACTTGTCTTGGAAGTCTATCACCCTTTGTTCAGTGTCACTGGGTCAAAGTCCTGGAATTTCTGCCCAAACAGCATTGTGGATCAACATGCAGCAGTAGTTCAAGAAGGCAGCTCATCAATATCTTCTGCAGGGCAATTAGTGACAGACAAAAAATATTGGCCATCCAATATTTTTAATCTAGTAGGTTTAAATACAATAAGTTATATCAGATCAAACATAGATTATAGAACATAGAACATGTCCTTTGGCCCACTATGTCTGTGCGACCATGGTTCTAAATGAATCCTATCTGCCTGTAAGTGGTCCATATCCTTCCATGTTCCCTGCCTATTCATGTGTCTGTCTGAATGCCTCCATAAATGTTACTGTTATATCTGCTTTTCCCACATATCCACTAATGTATTTGAGGCACTTACCATCTTCTGTGTAAAAACTTGCTTTGCATACCTCGATTAAAGTTTCTTCTTCTGGTATTTCATTTTTCCATGTTGGGAAAAAGATTTCATCTATCCACCCTCTTCATAACTCATAATTTTACATACATGCATCAGGTTGCTCCTCAATGTTCTAGCATAAACAGTCCAGAATTGTCCAAACTCTCCTTATAGCGAATCCAATCCAGGTAACATCCTGGTAAACCTCTTTTGCATCCTCTCCAAAACCTCCATATGCTTCCTATAGTGCAGCAATAAAAAAAAAACTGAATGCAATACTCCAAATATGACTTAATTAGTTTTATACAGCCGCAACGTGACTTGCCAACTTTTATGCTCAATGCCTTGACCAATGAAGGCAAGCATGTTAAACGCCCTCTTTGTCAACTTATCCACTTGTCTTTGCCACTTTCAGGGAACTATGGAAATTAAATTAATGCCAGGTTATTGACCTAAAAGCAATTGAAAGAACTTATTGAAAACAGAAGGAAATGTACATTACAAAAGGAAATATGAATGTCTTACATTTTTACAAATCACCGTTATATTTTCTTCTATGAGCAGTAAAGAACTATAAACTGTGCACACATTGCCAAGTGAGCAAAGTTACAAGATAAAAGTGTTTAGGGTGACAATTGATGACTCTACAAGTAGGTTTGATGCACTCTCGGGGGAAGATATCAGATCAGGCAAACGATTCTAACACAGAAATAGGGAATGTACAGTTCTCTGACAAAAAATAAACTTTAAGAAAGAAAATGTTAGATAATATTACTTCAGAAAAGGGATTAACTCTTTACAGGTAAATACAAAGGGAAGAGATAAGCAGGATCGTATCTGGAATCACAGGATACTTCATGAAATCGCAATTTCTGCAAGTATACACAAACAATGTGAAAATTTGTTCAGTTTCTTTTGAGATAAAAAAAAAGGGATGTCTATTCAAGAGATGAAACATGGCAATAGAAACCAAATTAAGAAAGATAATACATGATAGACTTGAGAACTTTTCTTATTCAAGCCTTTTGATATCTCTTTCTATTTTCCATTCAACTACAATTATATATTTCAAATTAAAATTAAACAATGACAGGTTTTGAAATCTTGACTGTGATGACTTTTGTTTATGAACCTAAGGCAATAATAGCAGTAACAACAGTTCACACTTAAATAATAACTTTACCACTATAAAACAGCACAAAACTCTGGAGCCGAAGTGTTAGGAAATTCTTTCCTTGCTCTTCCTTCTTCTTTCTCGGTCCATTTTCCATAAGACCATAAGACAATGGAGCAGAAATTAGGCCATTCAGCCCACTGAGTCTGCTCCACCATTCAATGATGGCTGATAAGTTTTTCATCCTCATTCTCCTGTCTTCTTCCCGTAACCCTTGATCTTCTTGACAATCAAGAACCAATCTACCTCAGTCTTAAATATACTCAATGACCTGGCTCCACAGCCTTCTGTGGCAATGAATTCCATAGATTCTGGCTGAAGAAGTTTCTTCTTATCTCTGTTCTAAAACATCTTCCCCTTACTCGAAGGTTGTGCCCTCTGGTCCTAGTCTCTCCTACCAAACATCTTTCCAACATTTACTCTGTTGAGGCCATTCAATATTCTGTCAGTTGCAATTAGTTCACTCATTATCCTTCTAAACTCCATTGAGTATAGTCCCAGAGTACTCAAATATTCCTCATATATGAAGCTTTTCATTCCTGGGACCATTCTCGTGAAACTATGCTGAACATGCTCCAGGGCCAGCCTTCCTGAGACATGGGGCCCAAAACTGCACACAATTCTCCAAATGCCTTAGACATACATCCTTGCTTTCTTATTAAAACCCTCTCAAAATAAATGCTATCATTGTGTTTGCCTTCCTTACTGCTGATTCAACATGAATGTTTAACTTGAGAGAATTCTGGACTAAACCTCCCAAGCCTCTTTGCACTTCAGACTTCTGAATTTTCTTTCCATTTAGAAAATAGTCCATGCCTCTATTCTTCCTACTAAAGTACATGACCTCACACTTTCCCACATTGTACTCCATCTGCCATTTCTTTGCTCACTCTCCTAACCTGTCTAAATCCTTCTGCAGCCTGCTCACCTCCTCAATGCCGCCTGTCCCTCTATCCATCTTTATATCGTCTGCAAACTTAGCCAGAATGCCCTCAGTTCCTTCATCTAGAACATTAGTGAAGACAGTTAAAAGTTATGTTTCCAACACTGAGCCTTGCGGAACACCACTTATCAGTGGCTGCTATCCTGAGAAGGAACCTTTTATCTCCAATCTCTGCTTCCTGCCAGATAGCCAAGTTTCTATCCATGCTAGCACCTTGTCTCAAACACTATGGGTTCTTGTCTTACTTAGTAGTCTCCTATGCGGCACCTTGTCAAAGGCTTTCTTGAGGTCCAGGTAGATAACATCCATTGGCTCTCCTTGGTCCAACCTGCTCATTACTTGCTCAAATAATTCCAGCAGATTTGTCAGGCATGACCTCCCCTTGATGAAACCATGCTGACTTTGCCCTATTTACCATACTCTTCCAAGTATTCAGAAATCTCCTCCATATTTCTCCATCTAAAGAAAGCAGCTGATGTGAACTGTCATCTGTTAAGAACTTCCCACAGTATCCAAGCATCTTTAAATGCTATATTTCTAGTGGCTGTAGATTACCAAATATCGCTCATTTGTTTGAAAATTTTAAAATTGATTAATGCAGTCACCCAAGATTTAAAATAAGTGCTCAAAAGTTTTTTTATAAGAAATAAATTTACAGTTCATTTTAAAATCAGAGGCAGAGAGGGAGAGGTGAGGAGGTTTCTTGATGGATTTCCAAAACTTGGAGCCAAGGCACTAAAGGCATGTCTCCAGTGGAACTTTTGATATCAGTGATGTGTAAAAGGCCATGATTGGAGGAGTGCAAGTGTTTTGGCTGGTTGTAGGGCTAGAGGAAATTATATAGACAGGGAGGTGCCAGATCAGATCATGGAGAAATTTGAAGAAAATGATCAAAATTTTAAAATATAACTATAGCTGGGTTATGATAAGTGAATTGGTTTGGTGTAAGTTAGCGGAGTTTTGGATGGCCTCCAAGTTCATGTTGGAGAGAAAATAGAAGGCCAGTCAGAGAACATCTGAATGAGGGATTCAGCAGGAGATGAAGTGAGACAGAATTGAATTTGAGTGATAATACAAAGTTGGAAATATGTAGTCAGAAACTCATCGCAGATATTGAGCAGTCTGATTCAGTGTTACATTGTATCAGGGTAAAGGGTGAAGCTAATGGCAAGGGGATCATGTTTGCCGTGAGACAATATTTAAACCTTCTGCTCATTTGGTACTGGATGTCAGGCAAATAGTGTGGAACATTAGAGCCGGTGATGCAGGGAAAAATGGTGGTGAGTTGGGTGGAATGGGAATTACTGCTGGTGGTGGTGATCAAGAGAGATGATGATAACTTGATCCTACCCAAATAGATGGCAAAGGAAACAAATGATTCCATTTGCCTGACTTTCAGCTCACTTTACCTTTCAGCTCACTTTACTGTGTTTCTTTTCACTTTGTATTTATTTGTCCCCTCCATTTACACCACTTCAAGCACTATAAGGCTTCACAGAATGCTTTTAAAATCAATTTCCATTGCTAGACTGAGCAATGTATTGTGTTTAAGAAACCCATTATAAGTGCCAATCTCACATGGTTAAAATGCAAGATGGTTATGTCTGACAGATGTGCCCAGTAAACCCACCTATAAGCAACTATTTGAGTGCTTCAAACTTCAGACGCACCTTATCAAGAACCATGTCAGAATTATCTAGGTACAGCATTTTGTGGAGTAATATTTTACAATATCAATGCACAAAACCTAAGTGCATGAAATCACTTAGCTTTTATACTGGTCATTGTTCTAAGTTAAGCGAACAAGATATTTTATTTCTTAATTGGCTGTATTCAATATCACACTGAATAATTTGTATGCTTCCATAAATGTCTGTTTTTATTACATTCAATCAACATTGCTGCAAAAACATGATTTTTTTGAATTGCTCTTTCTTTCCAATATAAACATTTTTCAACAGTGATTTATTTTGCACTTTGTATCCTTTGTATGATGTAGCATATGGAGGAGTAAGTTATTATTTACAAATGGTTTGCTGCATATCTATGAGCTTAATTTTTATTTAAGGCATACTCAACAAATGTCACCACAAACAATTTAAATTTGCCTACAACAATGTTGTACATTTTTCTCTCATTCTCAAAGTTAGGAATATTGTGAATCTATCAGCTTTTTGTTTTCTCAGGATGTCTTTAGCAGATAATATAGTAAACCTGTCAGTAAGGTCATACTGGGAAAAAGATTATGGTGAGAAAAGGGGAATCAGTACAACTGATGGCACATTAGTGAATATGTAAAAGAATAAATATGTTAATTGGATAGAAATTCAAGATGTGCGGGTCAGGTGAATTGGCCATGCTAAAATTGCCCGTAGTGTTAGGCAAGGGGTATATGTAGGGGTATGGGTGGGTTACGCTTCGGCGGGTCGGTGTGGACTTGTTGGGCCGAAGGGCCTGTTTCCACACTGTAAGTAATCTAATCTAATCTTAAATTTTTCTATCTATGTCAATTGCAGTTACTTCCTTTGATTGTAGCACAGCCAACACTCACAGTTCACTTGCAAGTCCAATAAATTTGCTTCAACAACATTTATAGCCTTGTAAATTGCTGGGTCAATAAACATTCTGTCAATTCTGTACCATGCCTTTTTGATGAGGATGCTGTGAAAACGTTTGCGTGCAAGCAGTGAAAGCATTGGCATGGAATCCTTCCAGCTGGGGTTCGGTAATCTCATTCCAGCTTTTCATGGACAAGCTCATAAATGTCCATAACTCAGTTGATATTTAATAGGATCTCTGAATCAAAAAGTTAAATTGAAACAACAAAGTTTCTCAATGATTTGGAATTTAGGCTTTCCCATTGGCTCAGAATTTGTGGCTGTTATGATAATAAGACTTTATGCATTCGCCACTGTTTCTGTGCAAAACTGACAGCAACTTCTACCATATGAACATGATGTAAGATTTTAGATTCAGGGGCTACAGGTATCTGAGATAGGCAGTCAACTACTTGTAGGTAATTTTAAGATCATTTGTTTAAATTTATTAAGAAACATTTAGCTAGGGTATATCAGCAATATTGACAGGGAAGATTTGCAACCAGTAGCAGTTGAAGGTGGTTTACTGACAACAGAGGACAAACAGATGGTTAACATAGAAAATACTTAGAACATATTGGTTTTAATAGCTTGTGATGGCAGCATCCTGCGCCCGAGCTGAACTGTTAGCCAAATCTAATCCTTGGTTTTCCTTAATCTTTCCTGGTCTATTTTCCACCTTAAAAAGGTTAATGCCTGACGAGCACTCTCACTTGTCGAGGACTGCCCCTGTCTCCAATATATTTAATTGTTAATAAACTTTATCTCTAGCACCTGCTCATGTAGCCTACAAGAATCATTCACTTGAACCTTTCTAACAAATTAGTACAGTGTAGGTATCTAGGATATTAGAGTAGTCACCTACATTGAGCTTACATCATGCTGAGTATTATTTCCTAGTGTTTTCTAAATATTTTGATAGATGGGGGGGTATACGAGTGCCTGCTTAGGAATGTCCTTACCTGATCCAAGTGGCCTTGCCATTTCTGGGGACTGTTTAAGTGTATTTCCAGAGGAAAAGAAATTTAATGCTCTATCAGCCAATTTTGTCAGAATTATTTCAAAATAGTTCACAGAAAACATTATTCATAAGCACCCCTAATTTATGATATTAATAAACATGAAAATTCAGAACATGCTTTTATAGTGTTTGTCCATTGGGTGTGATGCTGTAGTCTTGACAGATACAATCAACACAAAGTTCAACTGTTTAAAAATGAACTTCAATTTTGTTGCAATATTTTAAATAGTTCTATGTCATAAGATGTAACTGAATTTTTGTTTAACAATGTGTGGCCTTAATTTTAAGGCCGCTGCAGTGGATTGGAAGGCAGGTTCCATGGAATATTGACTCCATACAATGCCTGGTGCCAATCCACTTGAGCATGTCCTCTTTGCAACTATACACAGCATGAGAGAGATATTGGATGACTCACTTGCCCTTGTGCAAATTGAAACCTTTAACTGGCTGATTAATGACTACTAAAGAGCCTCATCCCACCATGACAGATAACTTTATCCACAGCAGGGGAAAGCAACATCATCTGCATGACCAAATAGATTTAGCAGCTTACAGTTATGTCAGGCATGGATGGAGAGGTGACGTCTGAAGCCCATTGGAGATCTCCCAAAGCCAAGATCATTCCTTTCTCTTAATCCTTCCCTGGTCTCTCAAACCCAGATACCAAACCCCTGCAGGGTCCATCAGCCTGCCTGGAGATTCCAGACTTTTCATTGAGGCCTGCATCCTGTTCATTACAGTTATAGACTTTCAGTTACTCAATTGGTCAACAGCTCTCATATCCTTCCACACAGGGGCAGAAATCCCACCTTCAACTACTTAAAAGTATTTGCAGCATAAATGGCTGTGGGGCAGTCAAGCTGTGGGAGAGCCATTGTTATGCTTTCCCCATGAATGTTGAGCTAAGAGTGTTTAGGGGTTACTTCAATCTAGTCAATAATTGTGGGTGATCAGCCTCTCTCCACCTCAACACTACTTTTAGAAGTTTAGAGTTCTTCATCAAATTTAAGAGATTTTTAATTATTCATTAATATTTGTGTATGATATTTCATCTTCGATATAAATCTCTTGAGAACGTCCCAACTTCCATTTTGATTTCTTTAAAATGACTAAACCATGAATGGCAATTGATGTATTTTATGTTCTGGTTTTCTGTCACTGAAAATTCCTTCATTTGAGGGGCCAAAAGATATACCATATTTCCAGGACTCCAGAGGTCTGTCATAGATAGCACAATAATGAATCCAACATTGTTGTAGGGGAACTTATTTTTACAGAGCTCATTGGATCTTGAGTTTCATTTCACTGATCACAAAAGCTCATCCATCACAATCAGAAAATGGAGAATAGAGTTCATTGCACCTGTCCTTGGTTCCATGCCTACATGTTATCTGACGTTTTGCTGGAGACATTTGTAAAAATAATTGAAATAAAGTTACGCTTTGAAAAGCAGATTCTTTTCTCAGTGTCTTCAGCATGTTTGGTGATACCTGCAAAGGAGATGTGAAAAAAATAAAGATTGTGCAAGACAACAACAATGCTTTACATATAAATAAAGTGATAGATTTTCAACAAATTGAGTCCAGGATCAAATTATGTTTTATTTTTGAAACAGATTCCTTAATTTGATCTCTAAAGATCTCTTTACTGTAAAAGAATAGATAAAATGCAGAACTAGACATGCTACACAGATATATGTGATGTGTCTTTACTTAAAAGCGAAGTCCCATTGTTAAAGCAGGGATGATACATGCATAGTTAATACAAGCCCAAAAATGGAGAAAAGACTAGAACAGTCCAGGTATGTTAACATCAGATGACCCTCATTTGACATGTAAGACCCCACAATCCCCTTCAGTTTGGAATGTTACAGCAGAAAGTTGCAGTCGGGTTCTATATGACTAAATGTTGACAGTTGGGGACTACACATGACACTAGGAAGTTTAGATTAACAGACGGATATTGAGGTACTTTTCCACAGATCTCTGAAGGTGGCAAGACAGGTGAATAGAGTTGCTAAGTAGTCATACAGGCACTTGCCTTTATCATTCATAGCATAGATGTAAAGAGCAGGCTAGTTATGTTGGACTTGCACAGAACATCGGTTAGGCCACAGATGGAGTAGTGTATATTGTTCCGGTTTCTACACTATAGGAAGGATGTGATAGAACTGAAGGGGGTGCAGAGGAGATTCACGAGGCTGTTATCTGGGATCGAGCATTCCAGCTTGAAGAGAGATTAGATAAGTACTGATCATTTTCTTTGGAGCAGAGAGTGTTGGAGGGTACTGATGGAGTTCTATAAGATTATGAAGGGAATGGACAGTGTGAATAAAAGGGTCAATAACAAGTGGGCATAATTTTGAAGTGAAAGGCAGTTCGTTGAGAAGGGATTTGAGGAAAAATCACACAGAGGATGGTGAGGGTCTGTAATACACTGACCAGGAGGCATGTTAAGGTGAGAAACCTCACAACTTTTAATAACCACATGGGTGAGCACTTGAAGTATCATAACATTCAAAGCTATGGGCCCAGTGCAGGAAAATGGACTAATAGCTTTCTCGGCGGTACAGACTCAATGAATCGAAGGGCCTTTTCTGTACTGTAAGATTTGCTGAGGTGGGGTATGAGGAGTCGAAGATGACTGGAAACTGGGGGCAAGATTTTGCCACAGTGGAGTAACAAGGTGCTTCAAGTGTAAGATTTTAAATGGAACAAAGGCACAAGAATACTGTGTACAACTCGCAGCATCTCATAGGAATGATGTAAACAGTTACATTTAATATGCAGTGCTAGCAGGGAGAAGGGATTATGGACAGATTAAAATAGGAATCTGAGTGACATGCGCTTTGGCAAAATATGTGGCGCAATATCTGGCAAGGAATTTTGATGGTGGGCATGTTTAACTCCAACTTTTATGCTTTATGCTAGGCAGTGGAGAGATGACAACTAAGTGGATTATTGCTTGTTAAATACCTTATAAATGGCCCATCTCACCACATTAGTGTCAGCTTTCTATCTTGCCAAACCCACCAAATATGTTAGATTTTGAGAATACTTGACATATGAACCAGTGCAGGTACCTGAGAAATGCAGCTCACCTCTTGCTTTGAAGGAGCTCCATGTTGGCTGGAGTGCTGGAGTGCAGATTGTTGAGCCTCTTCAGCCAACTCTGAGTGTGCTGGGTTTGGTTCTTTAAGACAGCTACCAACCAGTTCATGAATGCACCTGGGTAATTGCATGACATGATACACCATTGCTTTTTCTGGCAATAAGGGCCATTGCCTACCACATAGCCATCTGCCTCCCTATGTAAAGTGGATGAAGTCTCTTGACTGCCAACACCATAGAGTGCTTTTTGGGCCTGAGCAGGTGCCTGGTCTCTGGAAGTCCTCTGAATGTCAATGACCTGGGTTATTTCTTCCTTGGTAAGCTGAAGAAATATTGCAGTGAAAGGCTCACCATATTGTGGTCCTACACTTCCTAAACCTAATGTTGCCACCAACGTGTGCATATCAGAGGTGGAGAGGTGGGAAGGAAACAGCCTTGCCAATGCCTTCTTTGAAGCCTCAGTAGTCTTGTTCTTTGGATGTGGCTTCTATGAGAGTTGGCTGTTTTACTGTAGAATTGGTAAAAATGCTGGCAGCACTTGTGAGACAAAAGAGGGAGAAAGCGTCATAGCTAATGGTAAAAAGACTTGTTCAATGACTGAGAATGGGTTTAATGTGAGAGTTACACTGAGATGATTATTCTTGCTTACTTGGTTGGTGGGACAGAGATATCTTGGCCTGTCTGGTCTTCTCCTACAGGATCAGGATTCTCTTCTCACATGGGATGAGGAGCCTAATGTCCATCAACCCTCAACCCATATGGATTTTCTCTGCTCTGTGTATAGACTTTCTCCTCTATTTGAGAGAAATAGGGATTGGGTGAGATGAGTAGGGTTTGCTGTTAGTCCTGGTGGATAAACAGTGGTGAGGTGCTCTAAGGTATGAGGAAGCAGCACAGAGGTCATGCAGATTTAGTGCTTTTGGAGATTGGAGATGGTGAGGTGGAGGAGGAGAGGAAGGGATTGGCAGCCAGAGTGGAAAGATGTCACAGGCAATTGTGAGAGTGGCAGAGAATGAGCCTTGGTGGGCGAGTCATGCAGTAGTGGAGACAGAGTGAATGTGAGGAAGCTGAGGGAAAACTTTGTCTGTCAAAGAATAGAGTGCACTGCATATGCAAGAGACGTTGATCCCTTTTAGCAGATACCTGATGAGTTTGAATTGTCTGGGGAACAGTACATGGTAGGATAAGGCTGGAATCAAGCATGAGGGACATCATAGGGTCAGAGTAGATAGTTAATGAGATATGTTTATTAAGGTATAATGACAAAACTCAGAAAATCTTACAGCAAACCAACCCACCAAAGCACTCAACCCAAATCCAATTTTGCCAGAAAAGGTAAGATTCTGTCCTTCGTTATTAAGAATAATTTGATCATCAAGATTACGAAAGATTTTCAAGTGATGGTTTGTCACTGTTGGCTAGTGCCACAAAAAGAAGAAAAAATGGAAATCAAAATTATATCCATATACTAAGTGTTGTTAAAGGTTGACACTGTTTGTCACAAACTGTTGCAGATGCAAAACTTGTAAATTACTGTGAAAGAAAATCATAGAACTGTTCAAGAGTGAGAAATGCAATAAAACATAATGAAAGTAGCCTTGGAGACTTGTTTCGAGGAAAACACAAGCTCAGACTTGATTGACCAGTTTTCTTTGAGCATTATCAATTTCAGCATGACCGTGAAACAATCAAAATCAGATTGTTCACCTTTTACCTTTCCTGTTTGATTTTTCAGTCCAAAGAAATCAATAAGAAGGAAACTCTAACAAGTTGCATAATAGACAACCAGTTTGAAATGGCCACCTTACACTTCACCATTGTTGAAACTTCCATCAGTATGCCTCCTGTATTGTATATGGTTGCATTACATCATCAGCATTGTTATGCCAAAATTACTCCAATGTATCCCCCACTACTCGTAATGGCTTTATTCAGGATAATTACACTGGAGAAAAGCTTGTTTTATTATCTATGAAGGTTTTGCCTGGCTATGGATGCATGAAATCAGTTACTTGCTTGGCTAGTTTTACATTGGTATTTCTGATTGATTGTACACACAAGGCTGAGAGACTGATGATAGTGGTCTGGTAAACAAGATTGAAAGAGAGTTTGGCTGAAATATTGGGAGTGACAATGAGAAAGGACTGAAAATTATGAAGAATAGCTAATTGGATGAGGTATTGAAATGCTGATAAGATTAGGAATCATACCACTCCTTCCTATCAGAAAGATGTTGTGAAACTTGAAAGGGTTCAGAAAAGATTTACAAGGATGTTGCCAGGGTTGCAAGATCTGAGCTCCAGGGAGAGGCTGAACAGGCTGGGGCTGTTTTCCCTGGAGCGTCGGAGGCTGAGGGGTGACCTTATAGAGGTTTACAAAATTATGAGGGCGATGGATAGGATAAATAGACAAAGTCTTTTCCCTGGGGTCGGGGAGTCCAGAACTAGAGGGTATAGGTTTAGGGTGAGAGGGGAAAGATATAAAAGAGACCTAAGGGGCAACTTTTTCATGAAAAGGGTGGTACGTGTATGGAATGCGCTGCCATAGGATGTGGTTAAGGCTGGTACAATTGCAACATTTAAGAGGCATTTGGATGGGTATATGAATAGGAAGGGTTTGGAGGGATATGGGCCAGGCACTGGCAGGTGGGACTAGATTGGGTTGGAATATCTGGTCGGCATGGACAGGTTGGACTGAAGGGTCTGTTTCCATGCTGTACATCTCTATGACCCTATGACTCTAAGTATGTCACAAAGGCAAAATAAGGTTAATGTTGGAAATCTGAAGCAAAACCAAAAACACAGCAGGCTGGTAGCTCACTCACTAGAGAGAGAAGCAAAGTTAACATGCTGAATTTTCCCACCAGCTTCAGGACCCAATGTTGAGACTGAAAGATAGTCCAGAATCCCCACTTGTTGGCAATGGGATCAGTTCTTCAATTGGATTTCAGGTGTGATGTGACATTTGTGATGTAGCTTCTTTTATATATGTCCAATACTAGAATTTAGAATACAGATAGATATGGTTAGTCCTTTTTTTAACAGCAGCAGAAGAAAAGAATAAGCAAACAAAATAGAACATGGTAAATACTACAAATCCACGATATGAATGATAGCCTTAAAGAATGAAAACTATTGTGAATAAATGGTGGGCATGGGAAGGGAAGATAAGATCATTTACATCTGAAAGGAAGCTTTGTTATGTGGTGAGGATCTAATACTACTCGTATAGAGCAGAATTACTTTTCATGGTGGGCACCATAATGTCAGGTTACCTTCTGTGTCCCAACCGTATTGTCTCAGTGTCAGACAGTGGTGAGATATTTGTAAGCATGAATAATGAGTAACCAGGGAGTGTGCTTGTAGTCCATTTAAGGACAGTGGGCTGACTTTCAAGGATGGTGGGCCAATCACAGGCTTCTAACTCTTAAAAAAATAGGGAGTCAGGACTCCAACAAAAAGTTGAAGCTGCTGATGCATGTGACAGAGGGAACAAGGACTTCTGAAAATGGAGGTGCTCACTGAAGATTTTCTTCAAAGGTGAGAATAAAATGAGCCACTGCTGCCAATCTCCAACTATGAGTAGGGAACCTCACCACAGGGCAGCTGCTGAACCTGATACTTTTCACTGCTGGTGAGTTAAATTGCTCCAGAACCATGAACATCCAAATGAAGCAGTGTGCCAGCCAGTGATGGGAGACTGTGGACCTGTTCATTTATGTTCCTGCCTTCATGGCTGTTTATGAAATCAGTCCTAAAGATCCACTGTTGTACCTTTCAAACCAAAAGGAAGTTTAATAGCTTGCCCTGTTTTAAATTCTAAAATATTGCTTTGATAAAATTGTTGTACTGGTCGGTGGTGTATACAGTCATCACATTGTGGCAAGCATTAGAAAATAGAATCCAAACCTGGATTGTCAGGAATAACAGCCTGGAGATATCAGCTTAGATAAATTAAAAATCCTTTCTTGAAATGTCATCAATCCGAGCATTGTCAAATAAAAATGTGTAGCTAATTCTAATCATACAGTAAAGTGATTTCAATGTGCCGATATAAATGTTAATAGTGATAATCTCTGGTGAACAGAGTAAGGAACTTTATCAGCAAGATGTAGTAGCCAGGTTAAGCATTAAGTTGATAGCATTCATGCACTGAGTATGTGCCTATTCACCAGCCAAGTGCTAATGGTCTGAGTATATTGGATACACTCTGGTCGATCAACTTGAGAACATTTGATGCTGCATAAAACCAGCTCTATCCTGTTCAAAGCATGCACTCTCTGCAGGTACATTGGTTCAGTGAACATTTTAATTATACTGCCAGAGTACACATGACTAAATCACAATGTTCTCAAATCTAAGAGGTATGCTTTGATTTTCAGAAAATTGATGGCACATTTTTTTCATGCAGTGCAGCGTTCTGGGTGCATCACTCCCTGTATTTGGTGAGTAATTGTTCTGTGGATTCAGAAATGAATAGAAGCTTGGAACATAACCCATGATAGGGAAACAGTCATTTGTAACACGAACACATTAAACCTGCCTGTCTGATCCTGCATTCTCCACAGGAGCAACAGCAATTAGAGGTATCCTGACTCTTTTAATTGTCTACATTTTGACCACTGAATTCTGTTTTACATGACCACAAGGTATCCAACTGAATTGCATTTTTATTCCAGTTAATAATAAAATAAGATATGTTAGCCAGAATCTCATTAAATTTACAGTATTCATATTTATTGAGTATAAATAGAAACACGTGAATTAGTTTTGCATATTGTGATATAACTACATTTAATTAATGTTATCATTATATGTTGGGAATAGTGTCAGGGTGACTATGAATGCATCTAAATTCTAATCATATTTTCAAAAGAAAATATTTATATTATGTAGAGGTTTAGGAGTTTGTTATTTATCCATGAAATAAATCAAAGTAAATACTTTGGTTTAATAATTAACAATACTCTAACAATTGTACTTGATTTTAATCAAATGAGCAGCTACCACAAAATTAAAAATCAAAGTGAAAATATCACCTGGATGTCTCTTCAGACCTACCATCAATACATGCAAGTAGTATTGTCTAAATCTTGAGGCATGAGGCTACTGCAAAATTAGCCATTATATCTTATTTCAAGTCACTTTTTAAAAAAATTAAACTTGCCTTGACTGCACCTGCCTGATGAATGTTAGGAATATGGTGCAATCAAGAATGAAAGGGTCAATCCCTATATAATATATATTCCTTTCGGCTTGACAGAAACTATCTTTGAAAAAGATTTTACTTGGTCGTTCTAGTCCAGTGGCTACTAAAGGATTCTGAACACAGCAAAGCTGACTCCTCCTTTGCTCATTGAAACAAACTCCTTCATGGAGACCTAATAAGGATATTCAACCTCTCATTTTGTATGGTAGGGCTTAATAACCGATTGAGGCAGCCAGTAAGAATGCCTGACGATGCTTGACCCAGCAACTAAATGGATATCTTTGAAAATCTTTTGGATATGAGATGTCAATTGTTGAAATTGGCTTCATCACATGTTTTTGACTTGTAGTTTCCCCACGTTTAAGAATATAGGTAATATGATTATTTTTAATGTAATGGTAATTAATCTCTTGAGATCAACTATGGAACAGATCAAATTGCTGAGTTTCTCTTGTTTGAGCAAGAAAATCAAAATTAAAATTATCATTTTGCTCTTTTCCATTCTGTCTTTTATTTCTCTTTTAACTCAATGTTTCATTTTATCTTTCCATTTCTGACTGTCACTGATTTGACTGTATATAAGTTACTCCAACTTTTACTTATGTTAATTCTTCAATTTCTTTCTTCATCTATTGGATATGGACATACATTGTTGTCTCTATTGTTCACGAAGGGTGCAAATCAAGTTCAATATTCAAGATGAACAGGACAGGATGAAGTCAGATGTTATATACCAAGTAGAGGCACACTCCAGAAAGCTATGCCCACTTGCAACTGGAAAATAGCATAATATTCATCATAAAGGGCCATTTTAAATGCCTCTTGGTTTCAAATCACCTTCTCATTGAAACACATCTAAATTACTTCCTCAACCCACTTTCATGTTGCTTGTTTTATTGCCTTCTCAGGTAATTTATTCCATAATTTCAACACTTTTGGATAATGTTATTCTGTCTCAAAGTCCTTTGTTACTCCAAACTAATAGTTTTTATTGCATTTGGAAACTCTGTCAAATGAACACCTTAAGTGTTAAATAAAACACCAATATTATCAGTTGCCTTTAAAACTTGAATTTGATTCGTTTTAAACCAATGAAAACAAATACTATCTCTCAACTCAGAATAACACAGTAAATATGGAATTGGGAAGCAAGTACTTAGGACATAGGAACATTTTTTTGAACGTCTTTCATCAGCAGTGGATGGAAGGGTGCAGGGAGGCAATGGGATCAAAGATCCTTTATAAGGAAAGTTACAAGAGAAAGTGGCTCAGTGAAAGGGTTCTAGGCAGCCAACACTGGCTTTTACTGATGAAACAGGAGAAATCAGGTCACGAGCAGTAAATGTAACCTCACTCAACAAATCTGTGAGGCGAAAAGGCTAGAGAGGATTATATTTCAGTTTGTGTTTTGTAGTGAGTATTATTGGAATAGTGGATTCCCATAACAGTTATGATCTGAAACTAGGCTATTATATTTCTTTCATAAATCAAAAATTGATTGGAACAGTTCAATGAGGAGATTTTTCACAGGAGCAATATTTATGCTTTTGGTTGGGTGTATCACTCAGCAAGAACACATTTTGGAATTTTGGGTACCTTGCTTACAATATTTGTAATCTTTTCACACATTAAGATTGAATGAAGACTTTGACGTCTCAAAATATTTGCGAACATGATATTCTGATCATCTTTATTGGAATTAATTTGGTACTTCATTTTAATTCTCTAACTACTTATAATGTTGCTTAGTTAGTGTTAGTATTTTATTCATATTATACTTTCATTGTAACAGCTATTCATTCAAATCATGTTTGATAGATATTAAATGAGTGTTCTTATTAAATAATTTATAAACTGCAAAATCTAGGATTTACGCAGTGGAAATATGCAAGCTGGGCACTCCTGGAACAGAAGTGCCAATGAATTAAAAATAACGTGAATGCAAACTTTTGATGAATGATTATGATGTGAATGTTAACTCTGTTTGCCACTCCACAGATACTATCAGGTCTGCTGAACAATTTTATGGTATTATTGCAGATATTCTGTTACTTTTTTTATTGAAATAAAGTATGTTTCAGTGAGTACGTTAAGATGACTCTGGAATTAGATCTTGATCTAAACACAAAATGCCAAGTGCTTTGAGATCCCAATTTTATGATGGTATGCTAGCCGGTAATATATAGGAAGACTGTAAGAGTTTCTTTAGATATATAATTTTCAAAAGAAAGGGAAAAGTGGACATTGGACCATTGGAAAATGACACTGGAGACATAGTAGTGGGGAACAAGGAAATGGTTGAGGAACTGATTAATTACTTTGTGTCAGTCTTTACAACGGAAGACACGAGTAATATCCCAAAAATTCAAGAGGAACAGGGACCAGAGCTAAGAATGATGACCATCGCCAAGGAGAAGGTGCTAGAAAAACTGAATGACCTGAAGGTGGATAAGTCACCTGGACCAGATGGACTACACCCCAGACTTCTAAGAGCGATAACTGAAGAGATAGTGGAGGTGTCAGTGATGATCTTTTAGGTATTGCTGGAATCAGGGGGAGTTCCAGAGGACTGGAAAAATCACAAACGTGACACCCCTATTTAAAAAGGGAGGAAGGCAAAAGACGGAAAATTATAGACCGATTAGCCTAAAATTATTCATGGGTAAGATGTTGGAATCCATTGTGAAGGACGAGATTTCTGAATAATTTGAGGTTTATGGTAAAATAATGCAAAGCCAACATGCGGAAGTCATGCCTGACAAATCTGCTAGAATTCTTTGAGGAAGTACCAAGCATGGAATATTGTGTGCAATTCAGGTCTTGTTCCTCTTGGAAGGAAGGTTGTGAAACTGGAAAGGTTTCTGAAAAGATTCACAAGGATGTTGCCAAGGTTGGAGGATTTGAGCTAAAGAGAGAGGCTGAATAAGCTGGGCCGTATTTTCTGGAGCATCGGGGGCTAAGGGATCACTTTACAGAGGTCTATAAAATCATAAGGGGTATGGGTTGAATAAATAGACAAGGGGTGGGGAGTCCAGAACTAGAGGGCATACATTTAGGGTGAGAGAGGAAAGATATAAAAGGGCAACTTTTTCATGC
The DNA here is from genome assembly GCF_020745735.1 of Hemiscyllium ocellatum. Classification (NCBI taxonomy): domain Eukaryota; kingdom Metazoa; phylum Chordata; class Chondrichthyes; order Orectolobiformes; family Hemiscylliidae; genus Hemiscyllium; species Hemiscyllium ocellatum. The sequence goes on along the minus strand of NC_083411.1, from coordinate 34,802,362 downwards.
AGAAAGTAGTGCGTGTATGGAATGAGCTGGCACAGGAAGTGGTGGAGGCTAGTAAAATTACAACATTTAAAAGGCATCTAGATGGGAATATGAATAGGAAGGGTTTAGAGGGATATGGGCTAGGTACTTGCAAATGGGACTGGATTAGGTTCGGAAATCGGTCAGCATGGATGAGTTGGGCTGAAGGGTCTGTTTCCGTGCTGTACACCTCTATGTGATTGCTGGGGAAATCCGAGATGGAGAACGGTAAACATTTCTGGTTGTAACAGCTGCTCATTTATTGAGACGTATTTTAGGTGTTGGAGGTGAATTCTTCAAATTCCAGTAGCAGTAATTACTATACTTTATGCTGTTGTATTGTTTGGAAGTTTGGAGAAAAAAACAAGTCAAGACAACATTTCCTTTAAAAGGGAGAGGAACAGATAAAGGAAGCACATGGTGAGGTCAGTGCAGGGGGGAGAGAGAGAGAGAGAGAGAGAGAAGAAACCCACACTGACAGAGCAGTGAACCTGCACAGTTACTTCTTTGATTCACGAGAGAAGAAGAAAAGGATAGCCAACTCCCATTCCTAGAAGTGATAGTACAGAGAACACCGAACGGAGAATTCACCACAAGGGTACACAGGAAAACAACACACACAGACCAAGTCCTAAACTATGAAAGTAACCACCCCAACACACACAAATGAAGCTGCATCAGGACACTATTCAAAAGAGCCACAACACACTGCAGTACACTAGAACTGCAAAAAGAGGAAGAGGAACACCTATACAAGGTATTCGCCAAAAACGGATACCCGCGCAACTTTATCAACAGATGCCCAAGAGACGGACCACGGAACGAGGACATGCCACAACCAAAAGGACTAGCCACACTACCATACATCAGGAGCGTTTCAGAACTGACAGCCAGACTACTGCGACCCTTAGGACTCATAACGGCACACAAACCAACAGCCACGCTCAGACAACAACTCACGAGAACAAAGGACCCGATACCCAACATGAGCAAAACTAATGTAGTTTACAAAATACCATGCAAGTTCTGCACAAAACACTATATAGGACAAACAGGAAGACAGCTAACAATCCGCATACATGAACATCAACTAGCCACGAAACGACACGACCAGCTATCCCTAGTAGCCACACACTCAGACAACAAGCAACATGTATTCGACTGGGAAAGTACTACTATCATAGGGCAAGCCAGACAGAGAACAGCCAGGGAATTCCTAGAGGCATGGTATTCATCCACAAACTCCATCAACAAACACATCGACCTGGACCCAATATACCAACCACTACAGCGGACAGCTGAAACTGACACTCGGAAGCGGCAAGGACAGACCACTATAAATACCGGAAGAAACATCAAAGAAGCGCTTCGCAGGAGGCTCCAGAGCACTGATGATGTTGCCTAGCCAGGGGACGAAACATTTGCAACAAAAACTTCCAGCTCGGTGAACAGAACCACAACAATGAGCACCCGAGCTACAAATCTTCGCACAAACCTTAAATTCATGTATTGCTCAGTATCGGAGTGTGTCTGGGAAAATTAACAAACAGTGAAATTCACAACTGATCTTGGAGGAACCTGTTTGGGAGATCACTGCAGAGAAACAGGCAAGTGGATATTTTAAGCGTGGCCTCAGAGTAAGTCTCCAGTAGTGAGTAGAATGGATTCTTTCTTGATTATATGTTTTATTGATTAAATTTAAAATATAAGCCATAAATCTGAATTTAAACTGGAGCAGTGTTTTTTTGTTCGAGGAGTACAACAGTGCTATTTTCTGGGTCTATGGACTGAAAGAAGCAAAAATGGCCCTTAGTAGAGTGATATGATCTTCTTGTCGGATGTAGGAGTTTAGGGAGAGTTTTTGGGTTACAGAGGATTATATCTACAAAAACTGCCATTGTATGCAAACCTTATCAGATTGAATGGATCAGTTGGAGAGACAGTTAGAAGCAATGAGGAATTTACAAGAGCAAGGGAATATGATGGATGGCAGTTATAGGAAGAGGGAAAAGTCACAGATACAGCCACATAGATGGGTTAACTGTAGGAAAGGTAAGAGAGGTAGGCACCTAGTGCATGTGTTCTGTGGCTATCCCCAAGTATGCTGTTTTGGAAAATGGAGAAGATGATGGATTCTCAGGGGAATGAAGCATGAACAGCCAAGTTTCTGGTATTGAGACTGGCTCTAATGCAATGAGGGGTACGTCAGGTACCAAGAGATCAATTGTGTTAGGGGGCTCTCTAGTCCGAGGTATTGCAGATGTTTCTGTGGCCAGCAGTGAAAAATCAGAATGGTGTGTTGCTTCCCTGGTGCCAGGATCAAGGATGTCTCAGAGAGGGTGCAGAATGTTCTCAAGGGGGAGAGGGGCCAGCATGAGATCAGTATACACATTGGAACTGACGACATAGCTAGGGAAAAGGTTGAGATTCTGAAGTGAGATTACAAAGAGGCAGGAATTTAAAAAGAAGGCCCTTGAGAACAGTAATACCTGGATTACTCCTGCTGCTAGGAGCTAGTGAGGGCAGGAATAGGAGGATAGAACAGATGAATGCATGGCTGAGGAGCTGGTGTATGGGAGAAGGATTCACATTTGTGGATCATTGGAAGTTCTTTTGGTATAGAAGTGACCAATACAAGAAAGATGGTTGCACCTAAATTGGAAAGGGACTAATATACTGGCAGGGACATTTACCAGAGCTGTTCAGGAGATTTAAACTGGTAAAGTGTGTGTGTGTGTGTGTGTGTGTGTGTGTGTGTGTGTGTGTGTGTGTGTGTGGGGTGGGGGGGCGGGCAGTGTTGGGGGAGTGGATGTGATGGACCCAGGGAGATAGTGAGGAAAGAGATCAATCTGAGACTGGTAGGGTTGAGAACAGAAGCAACTCAAACAGTCAGGGCAGGCAGGGACAAAACAGAGAACAAGGTAGGACTGATAAATTAAACTGCATTTATTTCAATGCAAGAGGCCTAACAGGGAAGGCAAATGAACTCAGGGCATGATTAGGAGCATGGGACTGGGATATCATAGCAATTACAGAAACATGGCTCAGGGATGGGCAGGACTGGCAACTTAATGTTACAGGAAGGACAGAAAAGTAGATAAGAAAGGAGGGGGAGTTACATTTTTGATAAGGGATAGCATTACAGCTGTGCTGAGGGCAGATATTTCCGGAAATACATCCGAAGTTATTTGGGTGGAACTGAGAAAGAAGAAAGGGATGATCACCTAATTAGCCTTGTATTATAGACCCCCTAATAGTCAAAGGAGATACAAATTTCTAAGGAGATCTCAGTTATTTGTAAGAATAATAGGATGGTTATGATAGGGAATTTTAACTTTCCAAACATAGACTGGGACTGCCATAGTATTAAGTGTTTAGATGGAGAGGAATTTGTTTTCTGATTCAGTATGTGGATGTACCTAATGGAGAAAGTGCAAAACTTGACCCACTGTTGGGAAATAAGGCAGGGCAGGTGACTGAGGTGTTGTTTAGGGAGCACTTTGGGGCCAGTGACCATAATTCTATCAGGTTTAAAATAGTGATGGAAAAGGGTAGACCAGATCTAAAAGTTGAAGTTCTAAATTGGAGAAAGGCCAATTTTGACGGTATTAGGCAAGAACTTTCAAAAGCTGATTGGGGCATATATTCGCAGGTAAAGGGACAGCTGGAAAATGGGAAGCCTTCAGAAATGAGATAATGAGAGTCCAGAGAAAGTATATTCCTGTTAGGGTGAAAGGGAAGGCTGGTAGGTATAGGGAATACTGGATGACTAAAGAAATTGAGGGTGTGTCAGGTATAGACAGATTATATCGGTGAATTTTTAGAAGAGTATAAAGGCAGTAAGAGTATACTTAAGAGAGAAATCAGGAGGGCAAAAAGGGGACATGAGGTAGCTTTGACAAATAGAGTTAAGGAGAATCCAAAGGGTTTTTACAAGTACATTAAGGACAAAAGGGAAACTAGGGAGAGAATAGGCTCCTCAAAGTTTAGCAAAGCAGCCTTTGTGTGGAGCCGCAGGAGATGGGAGATACTAAATGAGTATTTTGCATCAGAAAGCAACATGGAAGATATAGAATGTAGGGGAATAGATGGTGACGTCTTGAAAAATACCCATATTACAGAGGAAAAAGTGCTGGATGTCTTGAAACTCATAAAAATGGATAAATCCCCAGGAAATGACCAGGTATACCCTAGAACTCTGTGGAAAGCCAGGGAAATGATTGCAGAGCCTCTTACTGAGGTATTTGTACCATCAATAGTCACAGATGAAGTGCTGGAAGACTAGAGGTTGGCTAATGTGGTGCTACTGTTTAAGAAAGGTGGTAAGGACAAGCCAGGGAACTATAGACCAGTGAGCCTGATGTCAGTGGTGGGCAAGTGTTGGAGGGATCCTAAGGGACAGGATGTACATGTATTTGGAAAGGCAAGGACTGATTAGGACTGGCTTTGTGCATGGGAAATCATGTCTCACAAGCTTGATTGAGTTTTTTAAGAAGTGACACAGGATTGATGAGGGCAGAGCAGTAGATATGATCTATATGGATTTCAGTAAGGTGTTTGACAAGGTTCCCCATGGGAGACTGGTTAGCAAGGTTAGATCTTGTAGAATACAAGAAGAACTAGCCATTTGGATACAGAACTGGCTCAAAGGTAAAAGACGTAGGGTGGTGGTAGAGGGTTGTTTTTCAGACTGGAAGCCTGTGACTAGTAGAGTGCCACAAAGATCGGTGTTGGGTCCACTACTTTTCATCATTTACATAAATGATTTGGATGTGAGAATAAGAGGCATAGTTAGAAAGTTTGCAGATGACGCCAAACTTGGAGGCACAGTTGACAGCAAAAAGGTTAACTCAGATTACAATGAGATCTTGACCAGATGGGCCAATGTGCTGAGAAGTGGCAGATGGACTTTAATTTAGATAAATGTGAGGTGCTGCGTTTTGGGAAAGCAAATCTTATCAGGACTTATACACTTAATGGTAAGGTCCTAGGGAGTGTTGCTGAACAAAGAGACCTTGGAGTGCAAGTTCATAGCTCCTTGAAAGTGGAGTCGCAGGTTGATAGGATAGTGAATTAGGCATTTGGTATGCTTTCCTTTACTGGTCAGTGTATAGAGTATAGGAGTTAGGAGGTCATGTTGCGGCTGTACAGGACATTGGTTAGGCCACTTTTGGAATATTGCGTGCAATTCTGGTCTCCTTCCTATTAGAAAGGTGTTGTGAAACCTGAAAGGGTTCAGAAAAGATTTACAAGGATATTTCCAGAGTTGAAGGATCTGAGCTATAGGAAGAGATTGAATAGGCTGGGGCTGTTTTCCCTAGAGCGTCGGAGGCTGAGGGGTGACCTTATAGAAGTTTATAAATCATGAAAGGCACGGATAGGATAAATAGACAAAGTATCTTCCCTGGGGTGGGGGAGTCCAGAATGAGAGGGCATAGGTTTAGTGTGAGAGGGGAAAGACATAAAAGAGACCTAAGGGGCAATGTTTTTACATAGAGGGTGGTACTTGTATGGAATGAGCTGCCAGAGGAAGTTGTGGAGGCTAGTACAATTGGAACGCTGAAAAGGTATCTAGATGGGTATATGAATAGGAAGGATTTGGAGGGATATGGGCCGGTTGCTAGCAGGTGGGACAGGATTGGTTGGAATCTCTGGTTGGCATGGACGAGTTGGACCAAAGGGTCTGTTTCCCTGCTGTACATCTCTGTGACTCTGTGACTCTATGACTCTAAGTTAGACCAAGGAGAACCAATGGATGTTATCCATCTGGACTTCAAGAAGGCCTTTGATAAGGTAGTGCACAGGAGACTGTTGAGTAAAATAAGAGGCCAAGGTGTTAGAGACAAGGTGTTAGCATGGTAAACACTTGGCTGTCTGACAGGAAGCAGAAAGTGGGTCCTTCTCAGGATTGCAGCTGGTGACAAGTCGTGTTCCATAAGGCTCAGTGTTGGGATCACAACTTTTCACTTTATATACTAATGGCCTAGATGATGGAACTCAGGGCATTCTGGCTAAGTTTGCAGATGATACAAAGATAGGTAAAGGGACAGGCAGCATTGAGGAAGCAGGGAGACTGCAGTATGATTTGGACAGGTTAGAAGAGTGAGAGACAAAAAAACTGCAAATACAGCAATCCAAAATAGATAGGCAGGATGCTGGAAGAACTAGCAAGCCAGGCAGCAGCAGGGGGTGGAGAAGTCAACATTTTGGATGTATCACTTCATCAGGACTGGGGATAGGTGTCGGGGAAACTCCAGATAAAGGGCATGGTGGGGACAGGGTGGTGAAGTGGGGATAGGTGTAAATAATACTGTGCAAGTCTGGTCTCCTTCCTATCAGAAGGATGTTGTGAAACTTGAAAGGGTTCAGAAAAGATTTACAAAGATGTTGCCAGCATTGAGCGATAGGGAGAGGCTGACTAGGGTGGGCTGTATTCTCTGGAGCATTGGAAGCTGTGGGATGACCTTATAGAGGTCTATAAAATAATGAGGAGCATGGATTGGATAATAGGATTCTAGGACCTGGTTGGTCCAGGGGAGGAATGAATCGGTTGGTGGCAGGGAGGAATGGAAGGGGGAGAGGGGCTGACAAGGGAAAGAAGGTTATTAGAAATTGGAGAACTCATTGTTGAGCCCTCTAGACTGTAGGCTACCCAGGCAGAAGATGAGATGTTATTTCTCCAATTTTGCATTTGGTTCATTGTGGCAATAGAGGAGGCCAAGGATGGTCATGTCGGAAAGGGAGTGGGAAAGGGAATTATAATGAGCAGTGACTGGGAGGTCCAGTTGGTCCCTGTGGGCCTAGCTGAGATGCTCATCAAACCATTCCCTAAGTTTACGTTTGGTCTCCATGATGTAGGGAAGATGTCATTGGGAGTACCTGCTATAGTAAACTAGGTTAGGAGAGAGGCAGGTGAACCTCTGTCTCATCTGGAAGGACTGTGTTGGGGCCCTGGATGGAGGTGACGGTGGTGGTGTACTGGCAGGTTTTACATCTGTTACGGTTGCAGGGGAAGGTACCTCCCAGACCACAGATGTATTCCTCTGCAGACAGTGTTTTTTCTGAAGACAGTAGGCTGACATCCTATTCACACAAAATGTTTTGAACATTTTCATGAAGTGTATGTGTCAGCATTGAATTGCTGCATAATCAATATATAACAATCAGGAATACTATTTTTTCATAGTGTTCATCAAGGCAAGGTTAATGCCAGTATTAATGCCCTACAAAAGGTATTTGGTTTAGAATAAAGCATCTGCTATTTTGCTACATCCTCAGAAGAATACTATTCACTCTTCGCAATGTAGCATTTTATATTTTCCACAGCAGGTTCCTCTGAGTAAGGCTGCCAGTTATTTTCAATTTATTTTCTATTGAGAACAGGATTGAGATTGAATATGCTCATTACTTGAATTTTTAAAGCCAAGGAAGGTGGTAAAATTTCACCCCTTCTGAAAGGTCAGTCAGCCAAAATGTTCTCAATCAATTGTCACAAGCAAAATTGAACAAGTTTAGATTTAAAAGCAGACAGTTCTCTAAATAGGCTGTCTAGCTCTCAACATTTGGTAGGAGATACAGATTACACATATTGAATCAAGTGCAGCCCATCTGTTTCCAAGAAATGATGCCTCATATCTAAACAGTGACTTTGGAACAGTTCATCTTACTTTGAAATCGTCTATTTAAAAAAATAGTCTATACTCAGGGCATGTAAATGAATAATTGAAAGCGTTGATCTGCAGTTGTCTTGTCTTTTTAATACATTTAATGAAGTAAATATGCCATATTTGTTAGAGATACCTATTTTCCTGGAAGATGAGATAACGTATATCTGCTTGCATCCCAAGAGATGTTCATTGGTTGCAGCCAGTTTTCAGGGCAAGAAGTTCACCAGTGTTCTCTATTTCTGAGGCAACTAACATCTTTAAGCCTGTGTGGGAATCTCTGACATAAGGTTCTTGATTGAAACCATGAATGCAGAAGCTGTCAAACTTATTCAAAAACTTCTTGATCATTTCCACATATTTTCCACTTGGTTGAAGTATGGAATATGGAATATTTTTCCTGGAAAAATGTGTTCAATATGCATTTTGAAGTATCAGTGGGATGATATTGACTGCAAAGTGCTGCAAATATTTACAGGAATATTTTCATGATGTGAAAGGCATTTTGCACAATTGTACAGCACTTAATTTTGACTTATCAGTCAATGACATTCTCACTTTAGAGTTGCAATATATATATATAGATCCTGAAATAGCGTTTGCAAACAGAGAGGTAGCTGTCCTGGTGTTTTGGCATGACATCAATAAGTACAGATTGATTAGTCATTCGTCACTTTGAAATTTTTGGGATCTTTCTGTATGAGGCATGGCCCCCTATATTTTCTAATTTAACAGCAAGCATTTTGAAGTAATGCATTACATCTGGAATACTTTAAGACATTTCTGTGAGATAGGAGATTTCCCCAGGCTGAGGGAGGTGGGGTTGAATTCTTACAGGGTGTTAAATTTCCAAAAATGAATCACAACTTCATCCTACCATCCTATTGAAGTGGGATTATCAGCAAAGTTGCTATCATTTTAGCAACACAAGTGTTTTATGAGTAACCATTTGGTAACTTGTGTGCATGTGAGGCAATTGGTTCTCCTCTCTCCTGCCTGCTCCAATATTGAAGGTCAAGCCCCATTAGGGTTATCATCTGCCATTGAGTATTGAACTCCAAGGTCAGTTCCCTTCCTACCCTTACGTTGTGCCTGATGTCATTAATGGAGTGCAAATTTCATCCCCAGCCCAAATAAGGGCTTTTGTGTTAAAACAGTATTGTTTCAGTGACACAACTGCAGTGCAAGGCTGGAGTCTGGAAGTGATCCAGGTTCTCAACTTTGGTTGGAAATCAAGCCTCAAGTATTGGTAATTCCACCTTGACTTGATTTTACTGTGAGTTTTTAATAACCAATGTATGTATTCTAGTTTGACATCCATCCTCCATAATCTCAAAATTATTCAATATCCTGTTGTCTGTATCCTTACTTGTGTCAAATCCTATTCACCCATCACAAATGCATTGCTCACCTATATTGCTTCATGGTTAACCAACGCCTCAATTTTAATATTCTCTTCTTTGTTTTCATTGGCCCCAACAACTTCCAAACTCTGATCACATCTCATCACACAACTTCTGAGCTATCAGTGCTCTGTTCAATTTTGTCTCTTTAGCATCTCTGGTGTTAATGCCCTATCTACAGCAGGCGTGGTTTCAGTTATCACTGAACTGAGTTGTGGAATTCTACATCTAAATATTTTGATCTTGTCATCCCTCCATTCTCCTTTATGATATACCTTATGATCAGTATTGCTACAACAAGGACACTAGGCTTTGAGAGACACTCACACAGCTCATATAAACTGGACCAGGCTGTATCTCCAGTCACTTGTTTGCTCTCAGTGTTCACTCACTTTGTGTCTGTCTGAATGCTTTTTGCTTTTCTGTTTTGTCTTGCCTTACCTTGCCTTTCTGCAGCTTGTCTCTCATCTAGATATACCAGGCTGATGATATTGTCATATAGCTGTGTTGTCTAACACAGACACAAAGCTAAGAAACTTATCATGATTGTCAGCATTTCTCCATCACATCAATGAAGAGACCCTTCAATCAGGGAGTTCTGGGACAGTAAGCCAAAGACACACTTTGAGACTAGTCCAGGGGCTTAGATGCACCAGAGTCAGAATCCATTCCTCAAAAGAGATAAGGAGTCAAATGTTGGGCAGTCCTCCACACATCTTGTCTCTTTCTATCCAACTGAAGGATGTTTGCCTCTTAAAATGAAATAGGCAGGTATTACGGGTAGTGAAAATGGATAACACAGCTGTTACTGTTAGTGCTGGTGGGAGGTGTTCTGAATGAGCGAATAGGCAATACACTTCCAGGGTGAGGTGTGTCAGGGGTTGGTTTTGGTGGCAGCGATTGAAGAAAGATGCTGTACATAATAGTGAGTGTGATAGAGTGGGAGGTGGTGTGAGCAGAGATAGAGTGAGTGATCAGACAGAAGATTCTGGCACTTAACCTTGTAGAGTGGAGAAGGTAATTGATCTTCTTACATTGCTATGCCTCCCAGACTGCACTGATTACAGAACAGACTGCAAAGGTCTGGTGCTGTGGTATTTTCTGCCAGTCCTGGTAGTATAGGACATTCTGTCTGAGCACCACTCCATCCTCTGGGACCTTCAGGTCTCTACCCACAAAGCGGGGCACCATGTTACCCTTCTCTGGGACAAATGTCTGGAATCCTGCAGGACAGCTCCAGGCTGACAGAGCTTGTTTGGGTACACAATAGACTTTTAAGCATGGTACAGGCACAAGCCATGCCAATCCATTCCAGGGAATCCCAGCAATGTTGAGTGGTAGAATAAGGTTCAAATTGGATGAGAGGAGCACCATAGGTGTAGGATAGTTAGTGAGATGAGTTCAGTAAGATACAGTGAGAAAATTCAGTAGGCCACACAGAAAGAAGCCCTTCAGGAAACTGAGTCTAAACCTGAAGTTGTATGATTTAACCCCTTTTTTTCATCTGTGAATAATGGACACACATATGAAGTTGGGACATTAAATTAACCCTGATCAGATCCATGTATGTAGACACGAGTCAAAAGCCCAGATACTTTTCTCTGAGATCAATTTTAATGTCCCAACTTGTATCCCAGCAGAGATCTGCTGCCAAGGCAGAGTCTGGGACTAGAAGCTAAAAGGTCAATACTATGCAGTAAAGTACATTTATATAGTCAGCTAATAATTAGTCAACTTCCTTTTTTTATTACAATTCATTTTACCATAATAATTCACAGCATTTGTTTCTTCAGGTGAAAATACATTTTCTAGATTAAAATTAACTTCCTGGAAATCAAACAACTCATAATGTCTTTAATTGAAATGTTGCAAAGCACTTTAAAATGGATGCTACTCACATAAAATTTCACACAAAACTACATTAAGATTTATTAAGGTAACACCTGTATGTTCAATGAAATGTCAGCAATGCAACCTGTGTTCCCTGAGTTGTGGATCCTGTCCCTCTACACGCATAAAGAAGGTCAACTCTGGGCTGCCAATGCTTGACCAGGTGCCCAGCTAGGCAGCAGATATATTTCTAGTGCTAGGCATCCTTGGTTATCTGGGAAGTGGAGGGTGCTTTTTCCTTTTATTGTTCCTTGTTGTTGGCAGTGACTCATGTTGCAGGACATTCTGGGTTTTGGTTGCTGTCCATAAGGTGTTTAAATGTTCTCCTTCACGGATATGGCTTTCACTAGTGAGTAAAAACTGCAAATGTGTTGCTGGTCAAAGCACAGCAGGTTAGGCAGCATCTCAGGAATAGAGAATTCAACGTTTCGGGCATAAGCCCTTCATCAGGCACTAGTGAGCACAGTTACAACCTGAAAGGGTCAGGTTTTATGTAGGTGGAGATGAAATTCTGTTTCTATACCATTGAGGTTAACGAATTTTCATTTGCAGTACATTCGCCAGCTGGCTCTTGCCTCAGGCAGCTGTCACCATTACCTTATATAACCTATTTTCTAGAAATAATCCTCGAGGAATTGGAATGATGAAGACAACAGCAAAATGTTGCAGAATCATCCAGAAAGTTCAGTAGGGCCTATCTCAATGTCAGGAGAAACTCAAAGCATCTTTTAACTAGGTTACTGGCATTGAAGTAGGCTTTTCACTAAGAAGCAATGAATTACCAATTAAAGGGAACTATTGCTTACAAATTACTTTGTTAACTGCAGATATTTCTTCATTAGTATGCAGAATTCTATCCTACCACCCACCATAAGCAAACTAGATTCAGAGAATTCTTTATATAGAAGTCAGAGTTGCTGTCTGAACATGTCTGCTTGCCACTTGCTATCATGGACCTCACTGTTGGTCATCAGACACCCATATCTCAGGGTGTGCTTTACAGACACTGGCCGCATGCATGCCACTTCCAAAGACTACGCGATCTGACATGTGTTAGCTTCTAAGAGTCCTCATGGCAGATCTCCCACACACTTTCAGGGCATTTCTGCATTTCAGTGCGACTCCATGGGAGCACAGGTTGCATGACTGATACTTCATTGAATATACAGGTGCATAGTCACTTCTATCACTGTGTCGGATCAAAACCACACAATTTAATCATCCTTAGACTTATCCCATCTTACAACACTGTCAAAGTCAGTGTTACTCAATCTTTAACGTCGAGTGTAGCACAAATTCGTAACTTTGCTCAATGTGGAATTATCACATACAGTGAAGTTGTCAAATGGTTCAAAACAGTCACTTTTATTCCACAACAATAGAAGCAAACAATATAAAAATCTGCATTTGCATCCTGGGGCAGAAATGGACTGTATGCCTTTCAAGCACGAACAAATTTACAGCCAATGAATAACCACTGCACCCAGTTCTCACCCCCTGGAACCAGATATCAATTTAATCCAATCTGGCTTGTGTTCAATGTCACATGGCTCTGTTAAACAGAAGGTGATATTCTTCTTGTGCAATGTCCTGATCTTTGTCCTCAGCAGACTGCTCCCACTCTCTCAGTCTTTACTTGCACCAGTTGTACAGAGCATAGAATGCTCAAATTATGCATTCAACTTTGTTTGGATTGGATTGTAAGCATTGCCATCACCCCCTCTTAAAAAACTGAACCAAACATCAGAACCTCATCTTCAAGATGATAGTTGAATGCTTCATCATGTCCTTGATCAGATAGTAGACCGCAACAATTCAGCACTTTGCTTCAGTTAGTGAACGACACACCGGTGTTGTCAGTCATGGTCACAAAGTGTAGCTGTTGCTTCCCTGTAATCATCCTAGTAAGGTCTCTGGCCCTTGAAACAAACCAGGAACATGAGAGCTCTCCAGCATGCGGACATTATGGTGACTGCCAGCATATTTGGTGCAAATGATCACAGATGAAATACATATTGATGGAATGGAGGATTTTCTCATTGATTAATTCAGCTGTGGTTTTTCCGACATGTCAGGAATTGTCAGTAACTAGTTTCTATCCAGCAGGTGGAGGACTGGGAAACTACATATTAATTCAGTAAGATTAAATAATAAAGAGATGTTAATATATGCTGAAGCATGCAAATAAGCCGCTAACCGTTCATTAGTGAGAATTGCCTCTTGCCTGTTCAACACTTAGTTTGAAAATGAACTCTTCGCTTACAACTCAAGAATTTCCTCATCAATCTCACGTAATTTTCCCAAACTTCTTGTCAATGCCCAAGTCAGTCAGGAGCTGGGAAAAGTCTGCCCATGCCTGTATAATTGCTGAGTTAAAAGTCACATAGCACCAGGTTATAGTCCACAGGCTTTTTTGGAAGTAATAGCTTTTGGAGTGCTGTTCCTTCATAATGAAGGAACAGTGCTCTGAAAGCTAGTGCTTCCAAATAAACCTGTCAAACTATAACTTGGTGTTGTATGGTTTTTAACTTTGTCCAGTCCAAAACCAGCTCCTCCACTTTGTTTATAAATGCTGTTTAACTAAAGTAACTGCCGCAACATAAAGAGCAATATGAATTTTAAAAATGAATAATATGCCTAAAGATCAAATGTCCCAACTAACAATGAACAGATCTAATAGAAATAACAAGAATATCTGATTTTTGGGTTTTCAATTTAATTCAATGTTCATTCTTGGTGGTTATTGGAAACCAGGTGTTCACAGAAAATGAATGCACAGTGAATGTGGAAGTTGAACAATTTTATATTATAAACTAATCATCCACAGGAGCTACTTTTTTTCCCACTATCTGAAAGGACAAGCTGTCCATTCCAAAATTGCTGACACTTTCAGTTTAGAATGATTAAATTGATTATATTAACATTCGTTATGCATATTCTTCCGATTTCACTTTCATCAAGCCTGATTTCAGAATTATGGCAGTGTGATCCTTTCCTCTTTTATACTGCCAAGCGCTTCAAGCAAATCACCTTGTAATTTTCCCTTCGTCTAGTCATTTATAGTGCAATTACGCACTGGGTGCTTGTTGCCTTTGATCTCTCAGTGAATAATTTTCTGCAAGAAATATGGGATATATATTGTCAAAGCTTACTGGGAGCAATTTACCTTATCCAGCCAAGACTAAAATGTATGATCTATTTAAATAATAAAGGTTGTTCAGTATTTGTCAAAATTTAAATATCTAGAAAGAAAGTTCGACACAGATTACAATCAAACTTGCTGACTCAAAGGGGAAAGATTTAATTGTGAAAGTACATCAGAATAAAATGATTTATAGGTACCACATGTTCGTAAAATAGTTTAAGTTCATTATCAAGTCTCGGTTAAGGGCCTAAACTGATATCCAGAAGACCTGAAATTGAAAGCAAAGCAGAAAGATGAGCAAATCAAGCAATCATAATCAGAGGAAATAATGATTTTCCAAAAAGAAGTAGAATGAAAACTATAGGAAAATGAGGATATGATGAAAGGTAAGTTAGTATTGCAGACTAAATAATATGAAAGATTGTGTCGGTCATGATTGTATGTTGGGGGATTGAACTTGAGTCTCGATCTCCCATTCCAGAAGTTGTGATTAAACCCCTAATAGTCTTTTTTTAAAACAGCCATGTCCTTAGTTCTGAGGAAGGCTCACTCGACCCGAAATGTTAACTCTGATTAATTTTCCATAGATGCTGCCAGACCTGCTGAGTTTTTCCAGCAATTTCTATTTTTGTCTTTGATTTACAGTATCTGCAGTTCTTTTGGTTTTTGTTCTCCAACACTGAGCCTTGAGTTGGATGCAGTAAAGAGCAAGAGGATGACATATTTGAAATCAGAATGAATTGTGATCAGAGATGCTGAAGAATGTAGAGAAGAAGAAGAAGTAAGAATGTATGTTGCGAAAGTAAGAGTTTGAAGGCAAATGATGAAAAGACAACAGATACATTATCACTTGAAATATCAAACTACAGAGACCTAAAAGAATGTAAAATCTTGAAGATGTGTTAACTTCTGTCATACTGCAAAGAGCAGTATTTATATTTTCTTAATAGGTTTATTCTAAAAGAGAATAGAATCACAGAGTTGTTGCGTGGTGCAGAATGTAGCAATATGCCACTTTGTGTCTGCATCAGATCTCTGAGCATTTTAACTTTATGCCAAACTCCTGCCTGTTCACTGCAACACTGCATGTTGTATCAATTAAAAACACATTTAATAATCATTCTGTTGAATGCTTCAGTTGAACCTACCTTTACCCTGTTTCTAGGCAATGCATTCCTGGCTCTATATATTCCCAGTGTAAAAATGCCTTTTTCTCTCACCTTGCATCTGTTTCTTTTTCAAAACACCTTAATACCATGGCATTTAATTCTCAATCCATTTCCAAGTTGGGCCAGTTTCTTTCTATCTCCTCTGTCCAGATGTCTCATGATTTTGAAACTCCTATCAGATCTCCTCTTAACCTTCTCCACTTTGGGAAAACAGTCCAATGTCTCCAATTTATCTCCTTACTGAACTTCCTCATTCCTGAAACCACTCTCATAAATCTCATCTTCACTTTCTCCAACTCATTCACATTGTCCTTGAATATGACACTCCAATTTGCATACAAATACTCCAGCTAAGGTCGGAACAAAACCTTATAACTTCTTTGTAATCTGCTTTGTATTCAGTGCAGCTTTTTATAAAAATCAGAATACTATATGTTTTTTTTAGGAGCTGTCTCACTCTGTCCTGCCATTTTCAATGACTTATGTACATATACAGAGGAACCTCAATTATCCGACATTCAGTTAGCTGAATTTCACATTATCCAGCAAGATCACAAAGTCCCGATGCTTGACTGAACTTTGTTATCCGGCATTCAATTAGCCGGAATTCGATGAACCAAACAAAATACTGCCCCCCCAGCCCGTGTGTTTCAGATAGTTGAGATTCCTCTCTACACAATGTTTCTCTGCTCCCTCCCTTTAGGAGGGTATCCTTTCATTACACTGGCTCTGAGTGACCTTTGAATCAAAGTGTATCACCACACATTTCTTTGCATTGAACTTCATCTGCCACCTATCTGCACACTCCACTGTTTCAAAGTTCTGAAGTTCACCACTGTTCCCCTCACAGTTTGCAATTAGTTCAAGTTTTGTGTTATCTGTAGACTTTGAAATTGTTCCCTACACATCAAAGTCTAGGTATTTAAATATATTTCAGGAAAAGCAAAGCTCCCAGGACTACTCCAGTGAACTCCACTTCAAGCCTTCTTTCAGCCCCAAAAATACCCATTAACCATTACTTCCTGTTTCCTATTACATAGCCAATTCTTTACCCACATTAGAACATAGAACATAGAACACTACAGCACAGAACAGGCCCTTCGGCCCACGATGTTGTGCCGAACATCTATCCTAGATTAAGCACCCATCCATGTACCTATCCAATTGCCGCTTAAAGGTCGCCAATGATTCTGACTCTACCACTCCCACGGGCAGCGCATTCCATGCCCCCACCACCCTCTGGGTAAAGAACCCACCCCTGACATCTCCCCTATACCTTCCACCCTTCACCTTAAATTTATGTCCCCTTGTAACACTCTGTTGTACCCGGGGAAAAAGTTTCTGACTGTCTACTCTATCTATTCCTCTGATCATCTTATAAACCGCTATCAAGTCACCCCTCATCCTTCGCCGTTCCAACAAGAAAAGGCTGAGAACTCTCAACCTATCCTCGTACGACCTATTCTCCATTCCAGGCAACATCCTGGTAAATCTTCTCTGCACCTCTCCAAAGCTTCCACATCTTTCCTAAAGTGAGGCGACCAGAACTGCACACAGTACTCCAAATGTGGCCTAACCAAAGTCCTGTACAGCTGCAACATCACTTCACGACTCTTGAGTTCAATCCCTCTGCTAATGAATGCTAATACACCATAGGCCTTCTTACAAGCTCTACCAACCTGAGTGGCAACTTTCAAAGATCTATGTACATAGACCCCAAGATCCCTCTGTTCCTCCATCTGACTAAGAACCCTACCGTTAACCCTGTATTCCGCATTCATTTTTGTTCTTCCAAAATGGACAACCTCACACTTGGCAGGGTTGAACTTCATCTGCCACTCCTCAGCCCAGCTCTGCATCATATCTAAGTCCCTTTGCAGCCAACAACAGCCCTCCTCACTGTCCACAACTCCACCAATCTTTGTATCATCTGCAAATTTACTGACCCACCCTTCGACTCCCTCATCCAAGCCATTAATAACAATTACAAACAGAACTGATCCCTGCGGAACTCCACTTGTAACTGGGCTCCAGGCTGAATATTTACCATCTGCCACCACTCTCTGACTTCGACCGGTTAGCCAGTTTTCTATCCAATTGGCCAAGTTTCCCTCTATCCCATGCCTCCTGACTTTCTGCATGAGCCTACCACGGGGAACCTTATCAAATGCCTTACTAAAATCCATGTACACTACATCCACTGCTCTACCCTCATCTACATGCTTGGTCACCTCCTCAAAGAATTCAATAAGACTTGTAAGGCAAGACCTACTCTTCACAAATCCGTGCTGGCTGTCCCTAATCAAGCAGTGTCTTTCCAGATACTCATAAATCCTATCCCTCAGTACCCTTTCCATTACTTTGCCTACCACAGAAGTAAGACTAACTGGCCTGTAATTCCCGGGGTTATCCCTATTCCCTTTTTTGAACAGGGGCACAACATTCGCTACTCTCCAGTCCCCTGGTACCACCCCCGTTGACAGTGAAGACGAAAAGATCATTGCCAACGGTACTGCAATTTCCTCTCTTGCTTCCCACATAATCCTAGGATATATCCCGTCAGGCCCGGGGGACTTGTCTATCCTCAAGTTGTTCAAAATGTCCAACACATCTTCCTTCCTAACAAGTATCTCTTCTAGCTTACCAGTCCGTTTCACACTATCCTCTTCAACAATACGGTCCCTCTCGTTCGTAAATACTGAAGAAAAGTACTCATTCAAGACCTCTCCTATCTTTTCCGACTCAATACACAATCTCCCACTACTGTCCTTGATCGGACCTACCCTCGTTCTCGTCATTCTCATGTTTCTCACATACGCATAAAATGCCTTGGGGTTATCCTTGATCCTATCCGCCAAGGATTTTTCATGCCCTCTCTTAGCTCTCCTAATCCCTTTCTTCAGGTCCCTTCTGGCTATCCTGTATCCCTCCACTGCTCTGTCTGAACCCTGTTTCCTCGACCTTATGTAAGCCTCCTTCTTCCTCTTTACTAGACATTCAACCTCCCTCGTCAACCAAGGCTCCCTCACACGACCATTTCTTTCCTGCCTGATAGGTACATACATATCAAGGACACGTCGTATCTGCTCCTTGAAAAAGTTCCACATTTTCACCACATCCTTCCCTAACAGCCTATGCTCTTAGGGAAGGATGTGGTGGAAATGTGGAACTTTTTCACGGAGCAGATACGACGTGTCACATTGCTACTGTTCTTTTTATTCCACAATTTTCCTCACAAATTTGTTGTATTTTGTATTGAACACCTTTTGGAAGATTATCAATCTTTCCCTCCTCAATCTTTTCTGTTAGCTCTTCAAAAACTCTACAAAATTAGAAACAAAAACAGACAAGACTAGAAAAACTCAACAGGCCTGGCAGCTTTTGTGGCAGGGTCACTCAAATGTTAATTCTGATTTCTCCTCACAAATCCAAAGACCTGCTGAGTTTTTCCAGCAATTTCTGCTCTGAACATAACATAGAACATAGGAAAGCACAGCACAGATCAGGCCTTTCAGCCCATGTCCAGCAGGTGCTTAAATGTCCCTACTGACTCTGCTTCCATCACTACCACTGGCAAAGCATTCCATGCATTCACAACTCTCTGTGTAAAGAACATTCCTCTGACATCTCCTCAATACCTTCCTCCTAACAATTAAAATTATGACCCCTCATGCAAGTCAATCCTGCCCTTGCAAAAAGTCTCTTGCTATCTACTCTATTCATACCTCTCATTACCTTTAGTACCTCAATCAGATCACCTCTCTTCCTCCTTCTATCCAGAAAGGAAAGTCTGAGCTTAGTCAATCTCTCTTCATAAAATAAGCCTTCCAATACAGGCACCCTCTCCAAAGCCATTGTATCTTTCCTATAATAGGGCAACCAGAACTGGACACAATATTCCAAGTAGGGTTGCACGAGGGTTTTGTAGAGCTGCAGCAAAACTTTGCAGCTCTTAAACTTGATCTTCCTATTAATGAAAGCCAAAACACCATATGCTTTCTTAACCACCCTATCCACTTGGGTGGCAACTTTGAGGGATCTATGCACTTGAACACCAAGATCCCACTGTTCCTCCACACTGCCAAGAATCCTGTCTTTAATCCTATATTCAGCATTCAACTTTGACCTACCACAATGAATTACTTCACATTTACCCAGGTTGAACTCCATCTGCCATTTCTCAGCCCAGCTCTGCATCTTGTCAATGTTGCACTGCAGCCTGTAATAACCCTTGATACTATCAATGATACCTCCAACCTTTGTGTCATTGGCAAATTTACTAACCCACCCCTCAACCTCCTCATCCAAGTCTTTTATAAAAACTATGAAGAGCAGATGCCCAAGAACAGAGCCTGGCAGGACACTGCTTATCAACCAAATCAATATTTCCATGTGATTATGAACTGTTTCCAATGCATTCACATCCTTTAATAAGTATAGTGACCAGCAGATAATTCTTCAGACATAATCTCATCAATGCCCTATATAATTGAAACAAGACCTCCCTACTCTTGCTTTCAATTCCCTTCTCAATAAAACATAGATCTGATTTAGAATTATTTAAAATGATTTCACAACTATATCAAGCAGCCAGAGGAGGTATTCACTCCACTGAGGTCAGGTGTGTCTGATCGCATGCAAATCTGTAACCCACTTACACTACCTAGTCATTACTAACATCATGATAACATGCTTGATGTAATGTATGTGGCTATAGTATAGGAAACTCAATGTAGCAAGGGAGTATTTCATTTGCTATGCTAAAAATCAATTATATTTTCAGTAAGAATGTACAGTGATTTAACATTGTGGCTAAATATACACATCTCAGACTGAAAGCATCAATTTTTCAGTATATGTGGAATGAAACACAGTTAAAATTCAGGAGTTGCATATCACCAAACTTTTTGCTCACTGTCAATTGTGATTTGAAGAGTAGTCACCACTTACTTATTCATCATTTGTGTGTGTATTATTCACCTTCTGACATTTATCAAATTTGTAGGGAGCTAATTTCTTATATGCATTTTAGATCTAATATTCCCAGTGTGGTCCTTTGACATTCAGAAAGGAAACCAATTCCTTTTTTTTTCACATTTGAAATGGTCTTTTGCAATTGATCTTCAAAAGGCATTTGCAAAACAGTGCAAAAAAATCATATAATGCAAGCTAATATCCAACCTATTCAGAAATTCAATGTAAGTGCATTTCAAACAATTAGTCTGCATTCCCAGTTGTTTTATTAAATTTCAAATGCATGAAAGTGAATAAGAGACATCACAGTCCAATTCTAAAGGTCACAAATGAAAATGAAGGAAAGTTTAATTATTATTCATATTAAAATCCAATTTTGCATTAGTGAAATGCAGCCTTTCTTCATAATTCTCAATACTTTTTGATGCGTATAACACAATGAGAATAATTTTGTGCCATAGTGTAAAATGAATGACAACTCATTTTATGTCTCTCCTGATTTTTATTTCTTTCAACTTTAAATAGAAAATAGATGAGTGAATATGGTGAGAACATGGATATTGTTATGACCGAACTGATAATAATATTGAACAAGAGTGAAATCTGGCTTGAAATTTAGTTATCGTAATGGTCTGTCACTGAACACATTCACACAGGGCTGTCAATGCAATTTTAAAACAGAACATATGTTTATTCTACAAAAGAAATAAAGACAATTTGGAGAGATCTTAACATAAATATTTAACAGAAAGTTTCAACTCATTTTCCCAGCAATATCTTTTATAGACATTCAATCCCAATAAACCATTACTTCTGTCTTCAATTTAATATTTCTTACAAAACTGAAAAGGTGATGAGTGTTTCTGCACTTTGACCAGATGTGATTCTCTTCATTTCTATTCCTCCTGAGACACATAGCCACTCAGGCCAACTCACTGACATTTTTCACTGAAGACTAAGAAACAAAGCTACCGAAGCTGTTGAATTTGGAATTGAATTAACTTTATTATCACATACTCAGATGAGTACAGTAAAAAGTTTATAAGTCACCACTTACAGAATCATCTTAGGTACAGAGGTACCTAGGTACAGCTTCTTCAGTTAGAAGATTAGTTACAGCGTAACAATGTCACCAACAAAAAATGTCATCTTAGGGACACAGTACCTAGCTGCAGTCTTTAGTTCCAGAATAGAGAAATTGGTCCTTTCTTTAAAATATGATCTGGTTTTCTGTAGATTATAAATGCTCAACGCAACAATAAATGGCAATTATTCCATCAGGCAGCTTGTTGAATAATTTATCTTAAAAAAGGTTCTTGGAAAGGCTACTTTTAGTTCACCATTCTTAATAACATTTTTAAATTATTTCTTTAATTTAAGAAAAATCATCCTTTCACAATGTCTAACATCAAATACTAATTTACATCTACTTTAGAACCAAGTTCCCAAATGATAATAATATATTGTAAACATTTAGCAAAGTTTCAGCAAGGTCTTTGACAAGATCTCTAATATAGAAGGTAAAAGAACATGGGATCCAGGATAACTTGACAAGTTAGTTCCAAAATCATTTTGGTGACAAAAGGAAAAGGATGGTTGTAGGCTGTTTGTGTAACTGGAGTCCGGTATCCAGTGGTACATCACAGGAATCAGTATTGGATGTCCTTATTGTTTTTGATATATCTGATGCTTCAGTTGAGTATGTGGGAAGTTAGTAAGTAGGTTTGCAGATGACACAAAAAATCAACTGAGTGCTTCACAGAGAGGAAAATGTTTTTAAATTATAGGAAGATATAAGTGATTGATCAGATGTGCATATTAGTGTCAGATTTAACTCTGACAAGTGTGAAGTGATGTGTCTTGGAAGAGTGACACAACAAGAGAGGACTCAATGTATGAGTAGACAAATTCTTGAAAGTGGCAGTGGAGAATAATAGGGTTTTTAAGAAGATTTAAAGGACACTTGCCTTTATCAATCAAGGCATAGATTATAAGAGGTGAGAGATTATGTTGACAGTTACCACAGCTGGAGTGGTGTGTGCAGTTCTGGTCACTGCATTGTAGAAAGGACATGATTGGACTGGAGGGGTTGCAGAGGGATGTTGCTTGGAAGCAGAATTTTGACTATGAAGAATCTAAAAATAGTGTCTAGAATCTAGAAATAATAGAAATATTAAAACTAAGAGATCACCTATTTAAAACAGAAATGAGGAAAAACATCTCCCCTTAGAGTGCTCGGAGCCTTTGGAATTCTTGTCCTCAAAAAACACTGTGGAATATTGAATATCCTTAAAACAGAGGTAGATAGATTCTTGATTTCCAAGGGGATGGGATATTATTAGGGATACACTGGAATGTAGGGTTGAGGTTAAAATCAGATCAGCCATGATATTATTGAATGATGGAGCAGACGTAAAGGGCCAAGAGGCCTATTTTTATTTCTTGTTCATAGGTTCGTAGAAGATTACTGTCGCACTCAATTGTGAGTTCAATTTAATTCACACAGCTCATGTGAAAAAAGGAAAATATCATGACTTCACAATAATGTATTCTATTGAAGTTGGGACAGAGTAGGAGGAATTTAAGTCTAATTTGATTCTGAGGAAGGGTCAGTGGACCCAAAATGTTAACTCTGATTTATGTCCTCAGATGCTGCCAAACATGCTGAGCTTTTCTGGCAGTTTCTGTTTTTGTTACATCTCATTTAAGATGTTTTATGACAATGTTGACTGTTGAAAGTAAGATAGGAGAAAGTGAGTATTGCAGATGCTGGAGATTAGAGCCTAGAGTGTGGTGCTGCAAAAGCATAACGGGTCAGGCAGCATTCGAGGAGCAGGACAATTAACATTTCGGGCAAAAGGTAAGATGCCTCACACAGAGGAGGGTATAATTTCATACAAACAAGTTAATTTAAGGATCAGAAATGATGAATTAAGCATGAAAAGAGTCTCAAATTCCAATGATTCTGCTGAACCAGCTGAAGTGTAGCTGAACAGGACCTTGTTCAGCTGATGTCCAGAAGATCCTATCTGATATGAACATTAATGAGTCCCATGTGGACAATCTGAACAAATCAAGGTGCATCAGCAATGGATGTTCAACAATAAATGAAACCCAGATCACTTTGACAGTCTAATGGTGACCAATGGCTTTGGAATGTTCAGAATGAAGGTATGTTAAAACATAACGATTGTTTGACAACAATATATCGCTTAAACTTTAGATATTTGATTTTTCAATACTTAAATACCATACTCACTCCTGAACCCTTGGCTACCTCTGGAATTTTGTGAGCTTCATTTAATAATGTAGATTGCAAAGGAAATTTGGCTTTGTTCCATTTTACACTTCCTTCTCAGATCAATGGCTGATTTTAAAATCCGGTCAAATCAGAAGTTTAAACATTTCTGGTAGAATTTATGCTTCATGTACAATTGGTGATTTTGGCACAAATTGTATCCAGAATAACACTGATTTTGAAAATGGCTTCTCTTCCTCCATATTTCTGCTCATACTCATTTGCATATCAAAGCATTCATATCCTGCCATGAGCCAGCAAAATAAGGTGGTGTTTTAGAAATGATTGCCATGGAAATATTCATTGATATATTTAAGAACCAGAAGATAGTGAAATTTGATGAATACACCTGTGAGAGGTGGTACTGCAGTTGTCATATCACAAGTGCGGAATCCAATACACCTGGCGAATGATCTAGGTCACATGGGTTCAAATCCTGGCATGACTGATAGTGAAACTTGAATTTAATCAAAAAACAACCTGGAATGAAAAGCTTGCCTAATGATGACCAAATACCTACAGAGGTTTAAAATTAAAAGCCCATTTGGTCACACGCATCCTCTGGGACTTGTGATGTCCCGAGGTGTGATGCTCAGCAATTAGAGATGGTAATAAAAGCTGATCTAGCCAGTGATCCTTAAATCCCATGAATAGGTTTTTTTTAAAATTTAGTTCATCTTTTTAAATCACAATGTCATAATCTGTGAGCATCCTCATTTTAAATAACTAAAAATGACTTTGAAAAATACATAAAACACTTGTAGAATTGGAGTACAGGAGTCATTTCTTGCATAAATTCCAAAAAAAAACCTCATAGCCTTCTTAGAATATACCGTATAGTGCCTTCTTGTCCAAAAGATTCTATTTAATTTTTGAATTTTCCTAACAAGAACACTTAGTTGAAACATTAATGCAGTTAATTCACTAATAGCAACTGTATTAGAAAGGGTCAGCTGCAAATGGAATGCTTTTAAATCAGAATAGAAGCTTTTTAGAACGTAATTTCCACTGAATGAAATCTGCTCTCAAAATTCCATATTGTTTTCAGCTGGTTTGATTGATATCAAATTAATTGTGATGAAAACAAATAATGCAACCTCATGCAAATTCCAAGCCCAATGCTACAGACACCTACACGCTTGTATTTTAAGAAGACCAATTAAGATTAGCACTAATCTGATAAGTTTAATAGACAAATATAAAGTGAAGCATTTTTAGGTAGTTATTTTGTATAGTTCATTAGAGAATGCTGTTAACTATATTAGAGATCTGCACTTTATTTTGAGTTTTGTTTCAGTTGAGTTATGTCTAGTATTTAAATACAACATTACAGCCACAGACTTATAGGCTTGGTGTTTCATTCTCAAGGTGCGAGCCATAAAAATTGTTGCTTGGCCTATCCATTTACGGAGAGAGTACCTGCAAATATGGGATTTTCATTATGGGGTAGGGGGTGTCGTCCAGGCAGATGTGAACCATAGTTGCTCCAATTGACCCAGGGAATGTTTGGAGCTGCAGGGCACTAAGATGCGTCATTTACAATGGCCAGTTCTGTGCTGTGGGACTCTATTCCAGTTATAATGAAGAAAGTAAAGTCCTCTCGCCTTTACCAATTAGACATCTTCACCTCCCTACGTACACTACAAGCTCTGTTTATGCAATTTTATGCAACAAGAAAGCATAATAAGGCTTAGCTGGGAGTCCAGATATCCATTAGAGTGTTGAAACATCAAATCCCCAGCAAAAGCATTGCTCAATTTACATCCTTTCTGTCAATCGTGTGATTTAAGTAAGGTAAAGAGACTTCAAATGCTTTAATTTACTGCTTTGCAATTTAAAGGGCAGAGATTATGGACAAGTTTTATTGTTCTGTAATGAAGAGGAGGATTTTTATTAGGAAAGTCAAAATTTGCTCATGAATGACTGTTTCTTTAATTTTTTAAACACATTTACCTGTCATTTTAGGAATAATTGTTTCCATACCATATACAGTGATTGAATGGGTATAGAAATGAAATGACAGTGTGAACGGCCATGGGTTGGGTAGATGGCATAACTTGGTATGGAAGGGCATGTATGAGGAGTACCTTTTGAGCTTACCTTTCAATAGTTTCCCTCATGTGACTATGGTTCCTGACACTTCTGAGGTGCCATGAAACATGACTGTTTGAAAAGCTAACTTACCTCTTTAAAAATTATGGAGGACAGGGAGATGTCTACCCCCAGAAATGAGTTGGCCTGGTTAGGAGTGTAGGGCGTGGGCTCCAGACCTTAATCAGGCCGCACTTATAACTGGCACTACTGAAAATCAAAAACCCTGGAGATGGAATTAAGAATCCTGAAACTGGGTTCAGATTGCAACTTTTATCACCCCATGGAGTCTTCCTAACTCAATGAAAATCCAGGCCATAATGTCTGAGGTCTTTAGAAAGTGCTTCTTTGACCATATATTTCACAAACTAGCTTCCAGTGTCTAGCAGAAGGAAAGGCTTATTTGACCTGAAAAAAGATATAACGAGGTGTTTAATGATTCATTTCAAATTTGAATTACTTAATGTTAAAATTTGCATTACACATATCATGACCAGCCTCTGTTAAGTAATTCAATGTTTTCCAAGTCAGTAAGTTAGTTAGGAAGGTAATGCAAATTTGTGTTTTTAATACTATTTGGAATGTGATCAATTTGATATTTATCTTCACATTTACATTCCACATCCAATAGTAGGGGAAAAATAATCATGTTTTATTTAACATTGTTCTATTTCTGTTTAAACCATTGATAAGATGAAATAAATTTGTTAGAAGTTGCCAACTGAGTTATTTTCTAAGACCTGACAGTAAATATCCTTTCTGCTTGGTCTATTTTGTTAATGGTTGACTTCTGTGAATCTCATTAATAAATGATAGCATGCGTAACAAATCTAATTCCATTTTTATTTCATTTCCCACTTTTATCCAACCCAAAGCTGGAATAACAAATTTACAAATCAATTGGATATTATATCAAATTATAACAATGTGTGGTTCTTGCAGCCATGTCTACATATTTCAAAACTTTAATTTCTATTATGGGTACTAAATGTTTGAATCATGGTATTGGATTATTTACAATAAAAGCAATATCTGAATGAACATTATGAATCCATTTTGACATTCATTCCGTTTATGTCACAACATGATATCTAGGGGTATTGCAGTGACAACTAACCCATTACCATCTGGAGCCAACTGGGAGTGGTCAAAAAATGCTGGCCTTGGCAGTTATACCCATATCCCAAGAATGAATGATTTTTTTTTAAAAAATGCTTAAACTGAGTCCAGAGACCAGAGCAGCTGGCATGCTCCTTCAAAGCTGTTGTATTCTGTAGAGAAGTGGTTTAGAAAAGCAATTCCTCATGGAATGGAACTTCCAGTGACATTTCAGATGGTAAGGGGGAAGTGAAGCAAGGGTGCATGAGCACTCATGCCAGAGCTGTACCAGCAGGTTAACTGAAATAACTGCACAGGGGCTGGTATCCTGCCACCAAGTCACCCTTTATTTACATGTGTACTGTACATGGGCTGTGACCAGTCAGCTCATAGTCAGTCCCTAGACTGAGAGGATCTTCTGAATTTCCTATTTATTATCAACCAGGGCTCCCTGATTGGAGTAGGTTAACAACCCTAGTCAAGAATCCCATAGTCTAAGATCCACTTGGCCATGTTTCCAATTACTACAGTGACAATGAGGGGAGACAGCTAGAGCAGTCCAACAGACCCGCTCCAGAGAAAGGGTGTCTTTGGGTCAACTTTATTGGAAGAAAGAGGAGATTGATGAAGGATTCCTCCACACAATGCAGACTGCAGGCTTCATTCCATGTAAATGTTGTAAATGCCTCCTTCTAAATAATTTTCTTTATGTTTGTGATAACTTCACGCTAGTGGAATAAAGGATCCTTGCTTAATGATATTTAAACCCTATGTTTTCAAATTCCATGTTATATTTTTATCATAGTTGTCCAATTTCCGCAGCATGGGCATCAAGTTATGGCAGTCTACATTGAAGGCACCTGGCCAAGATTGTGGAGGTGTTAAAGCTGGCAATGTCCATGGAGGCAGAAACTGTTTTAGCATCATTAAAGGCTCAGGTATTGGCAGCGATACCCAGGCCTTTAGATCCAGAGAGAGACTGTTCATGAGTGTTCCTTTGACACTACAGAGGAAGGAATCATTATATGTGGCTGAATGTTCTACTTGCTGATATCAGTTGTCACTCATCAGCTTTTTCACAACATCTTGCTGAAGAGTATGAGCTGGTTGATGTCTCTTTCCTCAGGTTTCTGTTTCATAAGGTTTGCAAATTCTCTATCAGTGCTACATCGAGCACTCCCTATCTGTCCTCAATCTCACTTTTCATTGCTTAGGCTTTCTAGTAGTCTGTGACCCAATCAATATTCTAGTGTGTGTAAGGAAATTGAGAATATCCATGGGGTTGAGATCAAATGTGATGAAGACATCTGAGGAAATATTTACAGTGAAGGTTGCAGATTGCAAATTCAGCAGACAGGATACAGACAGTCCTTAACCTTTCTCCCCATTCTTGAGGCAGATCAGGATGCTGGAACTGTTTAAGAAGCAGAAAATTGGGCTGATGTTTACCTGCCTGCACCATTGCTGTTCTCAAAGGTTCATACAGCTCTGCCTAACTGGTTGACATTAAGCCTTGCTGGAGCATTTTCAGTATATACT
The DNA here is from genome assembly GCF_020745735.1 of Hemiscyllium ocellatum. Taxonomy (NCBI): domain Eukaryota; kingdom Metazoa; phylum Chordata; class Chondrichthyes; order Orectolobiformes; family Hemiscylliidae; genus Hemiscyllium; species Hemiscyllium ocellatum. Next base: position 34,774,073 of record NC_083411.1, on the reverse strand, counting down.
CTTGTCGTAAACATATACTACAAAAAGCCAGATGCTGTTGTTCACTGTGATATAGACAGGAAGGTCTGTTCTCTATAATATGGATAGGGACTGCTGTTTTCTGTAAAACAGAAAATAACTAATGTTCTCTTTAATATTTCTAGGTTCTGCTGCTTGCTACATCATTCATAGTGACTGCTGTTCCGTACAGTACTGCATAGATAGGGACTGTTTTCCCCTCAATATTCACAAGAACTGCAGTTCTTTATACAATAGAGGGTTATTTTGTTCCCTACACCATACACATGGACTGCTGTTCTATATCCTATAGACAGAGAATGCTATTCTTCACAATATACAGATAGACTGCTGTTCTCCCCCATATAAAGACGGACTCCAGTTCTCTGCAAAAGGCACATGAACTGCTCTTCTCAGTAATATGCACATAGACTGTATTTTGTGTAACCTCCACTGGAACTGCTGGTCTCTAAAATATACAATTATTGGATATATGGTGGCTCAGTGATTAGCACTGCTGCCTCACCAGGGACCCAGGTTCAATTCCAGCTTCCCGTGACTGTCTATGTGGAGTTTGCACATTCTCCCCCTGTCTGTGTGTATTTCCATTGGGTGCTCTGGTTTCCCCCCACAATCCAAAGATTGCAGATTAGGTGAACTGGCCATGCAAAATTGTGCACAGTGTTTAGGGATGTGTTGGTTGGGTGCATTAGTCAGGGGTAAATATAGTATAATAGGGTAGGAGAATGGTCCGAGTGGGTTACTCTTCGGAGGTTCGGTGTGAAGTTGTTGGGCTAAGGGCCTGTTTCCACACTATAAGGGTTCTATGATTCTATGCTGTATGTAACAGAGCTTCTACATGATGTAACTGTGGAAGCTGCCCTCATCATTGAGGGAGAAAAGAAGTGTGTGTGGAATCCATGTAGATTGAAGATTTCCGTGACAATGATGTTTACCCCCAAACTAAAATTCCCATAAGTGTCCTTAAAGCTGCCACTGTTGTTATGAAGATGTGGGAGTACTATACCTTTAAGACAGTAAAAGCTAGCAGAGACAGTACCAAGTGTTCTCAATAAGACACAATGTAACATGTGCTCCAACTGCTGGGGTAGCTGGTTGCCTGGAAACAACAAAACAAATTCGAATTAGGCCAATCAGTTTAAATTATACCCTGAAAAGTACCAAATTCCAATCAGGTTTGAATTGAATATATTGATAATCTTAAAAGCCAAAGACACAATCCGATGCTTTGGGGTGTAAGACCGTGGAAAATTGAAGAGTTGGGAGGAGAACTGCCACCAGACCAATAGCTGTAGACTGCTGGTCAGAACTCTCTGAGAGGTACCTGTCTAGTGAAGAAGTTCGCACAGAGAAAAATCTCAACACTGACCTGGAGAGCCAATCTACCGACAAAGCTAAAGAGAAGGTTCGACCGCTGGCTGGTTTTAAAATTTGAATTTTCTATAAATCTTAATTGGGAGTTTTATCAGACTCGTATTATAGAAGGGATGGTGAAAGATTGGTTGGAGGATGGAATTGTAAATAGTTGTTCATTAATTATTCTCTGTTATACTTTAAGAAATGAAGTTATTTTTTTCTTTAAATAGTTTTGGCCACACGAATTTTACAGATTACTTTTCTGTGTTGCTAGTTTTAAATTAAGCAGGAGGGTTTACCCCATGTCGTAATACTGCCATGGACAGTGAACCTTCAGGAGAGGACATCTCTAACTTCAGTTTGCTTACTTTTCCAGAGAAAAGTACAATACTTTAAACACTTTGTTACTTGATTGTACTTTCCAGAGGAAGGTTTGCTATTACTCAAAGTGCATTTCCCAGGTGTTGCTGTTTCCTAGCAGGCCTTCCAGATCAAATATGCAATTAGATACATCTACTATTTATCTTTTATCACAGTTTGAAAGGTGACTGGAGCATTTTGGAATCCGAGTAACAGGGTGTTACACTGGTAGAATCCATTTTGAATTATGAAAATGAAAATTTCTTTTGTGTGGCCAGTCAAGGGGAGCAGCTGGACCCAAAGGACCCTTGGAGCAAAACATTTTGGCAATGTGAGCTGCTTTGCCTACCCTTTCTCTGCAAACTTCCAGCTGGGGTATTAGGTAAATGTCAACTCTGGTCAATGTAGGAGTTCACACAGAGCTTTGTGGAGCAGTCCAGCTTGGGTACAAATAAATCTGAGGTGCTATAGCTACTGCTGCTAAGCTCTAATATTCGCTGCTCCAATCTGTAGTCAATGTCCTCCTGAATCTGGCCCAGCTTTTCTGAGGTTAGCCACTAATGGTGCTGTTTTATGGAAGTGGGCTATCCCATCTCATGTCGAGTTAGGATGGAGAGTTTTCTTTTTGTTTGTGCAAGTGCCTTTAAATGCAATGACAGCCTTATTATTCTGCTCAGTTCTCTACAATTTGATGAACGAATAAAGAGTAATAGAACATATACCATAGAACAGTACAGCACAGTACAGCCCCTTTGGCCCTTGATATTTTGCCAACCTTTGGAACCAATCTGAAGCCTACCTATCCTACACTATTCCATTTTCATCCATATGTTTATCCAATGATCATTTAAATGCCCTTAAATCTGGCGAATCTACGACTGTTGTAGGCAGGGTGTTCCACATCCCTACTACTGTTTGAGTAAAGAAACCACCACTGACATCTGTCCTATATCTATCACCCCTCAATTTAAAGCTATTTCTCCTCGGGCTATCCATCACCATCTGAGGAAAAGGGCTCTCACTCTCTACCCTATCGAACCTGTAAATATCATATGTATCAATCAAGTCCCCTCTCAACCTTCTTCTCTCTAATGAAAGCAGCCTCAAGTCTCTCAGCCTTTCCTCATAAGGCCTTCCCTCCATACCAGGCAACATCCTACTAAATCACCTCTGAACCCTTTCCAAACCTTCTACATCCTTCCTGTAAGGTGGTAACCATAACAATACGCAATACTCTAAAGTGCGGTTACTGTTGTACAGCTTGAACATGACCTTGTGGCTCTGAAACTCAATCCCTCTACCAATAAAAGCTAACACACTGTATGCCTTCTCAATAACCCTATCAACCTGGTTGGCAACTTGCAAGGATCTATATACATGAACACCAAGATCTCTCTATTCATCTACACTGCCAAGAATATCACCATTAGCCCAGTATACTTTATTGTTGTTGCTCCTTCCAAAATGAGTCACCTCACACTTTTCCACATTAAACTCCATTTGCCACCTCTCAGCCTAGTTCTGCAGCTTATCTATATGCCTCTATAACTTACAATATCCTTCAACACTGTCCACGACTCCACCGATCTTAGTGTCATCTGCAAATTTATTAACCCATCCTTCGATGCCCTCATCCAGGTCATTTATAAACATGACAAACAGCAATGGACCCAAAACAGATACTTGTGGTACACCAGTCCAAAGATGTGCAAGTCAGGTGAATTGGCCATGCTAAATTGCCCGTAGTGTTAGGTAAGGGGTAAATGTAGGGGTATGGGTGGGTTGTGCTTCGGCGGGTCGGTGTGGACTTGGTGGGCTGAAGGGCCTGTTTCCACACTGTAGGTAATCTAATCTAATCTAAAAAAACACTAGTAACTAAACTCCAGGATGAACATTTCCCATCAACTACCACACTCTGTTTTCTTTCAGCTGGCCACTTTCTGATCCAAATCACTTAGTCACCCCCTTCTCCCCCCCCAAACCCTTGCCTCAGTATTTTGTGCAATAGTCTACCATGGGGAAATTTATCAAATACCTTACTGAAATCCATATACACCACATCAACCACTTTACCCTTATCCACTTGTTTGATCATCTTCTCAAAGAACTCAATAAGGTTTATGAGGCATGATCTACCTTTCACAAAACTGTGTTGACTATCCCTAATCAACTTATTCCTTTCTAGATTCTTATAAATCCGATCTCTTATCACATTTTTCAACACTTTACCCACAACCGAAGTAAGGCTCACTGATCTTTAAATACCTGGTCTGTCCCTATGCCCTTTCTTGAACAAGGGGATAACATTCGCTATCCTCCAGTCTTCTGGCACTATTCCTGTAGACAATGATGACATAAGGATCAAAGTCAAAGTCACTGCAATCTCCTCCCTAGCTTCCCAGAGAATCCTAGGATAAGTCCCATCTTGCCCAGGTGAATAATTGATTTTTACACTTTTCAAATTGCTAACACCTCCTCCTTGTGAACCTCAATCCCATCTAGCCTAATAGATTGTACCTTAGTATTCTCCTTGACAATATTGTTTTTTTCATTTTTTTTCACATAATTTGCAAAAATTTGCAATTATTAGGCATTTGTTAGCCAAGTTGTACTAAAACAAGGGGTCTCTGACATAATTGCATATCATTCATACCACTACCCCATCCTCTAGATTGGTGGCAATTGGACAAACTAGTACGTGTTTATTCCCTTCTCGGTTATAGTATTACTTTCTCATGCTGATGGAGCCTCTGATTTTTTTCCTTCTGAAGTAGGGTCTCATTTAACAGATTCACTTCCTAAAGGTTCTTTATTATTCTATGCAGGACTCTGAACTTGGCCTCTGAAGGTTCGCCTGATGTTGGTAGGAGTAACAAAATGTTGACTCCTGACTGAATAATTTGGTTCATAGCATGCTTGTCTGACTTTGTTTGAGATGTGATCAAACGTCCAGAGACTATTTTGTATGCTAACGAGAGTTGATCTCAGAACATGACTACATAGTCGAACATGGAGACTTCCGCCCTCCATCTTAAAATCACTGCTTGATCAGTTTCAGAGGCCTGGACACTTGGTGCCCATAATTCAAATACAGCATACTCAGAGAATATATAGTGAGTCCCTGGTGGCATAAAAAAGGAAAATCTAGTTCTTTTTTCCGAGTTGTGGAGGTACATGGAGCTGTGTGCCATAATCATTGTTCTTAAGCTCTGGTGGCATAATTCTTCTTTCTCTTATGATTGCAGGTGAAAACCTTCTGTTAGTCACACACAGATTACACTTGACTTCCAAAAATATTTTTCTTGTGAAATTGAGCCCTGATCCAATCCAATCTCAATACCCAGACCATATGGAGTGAAGAACTAGGTGAATTGCCTTCCCACTGTTGTGACAAATATATCTCGTAAGCTAACAGCCGCTGGAAATAACTAGTCATGTCTATGATTTTAAGGGATCCTACGCAGTCTGCTAACAAGTTGCCAAATGGCTCTCAGGAAAACTGGCATGGGAAACTTATGTTCAGGTTTTATTGCAGGTTGGATTTTTCTTCCTTTATTACCTCCTTGGGATCTTCTAGAATTCTGAAAATGTTTTCAGATCACTTCACCAAATGGTCTTCTGCTTGTCTCCACTGGCTAGGCTTGTCTGGCCACAGACGGTGTGACTGCAGAGCCATGGAAAATGCCAGGCACTTGCTGCTGTAGCTGTTCACTCTCCCCAACTTCAATGAACTTCTCAGAGACCACTGGGCTTTTTATTTCCTTTGATCATACCAGGCCATTGTTGAGAAGAATGTTGATCTTGTCCATAGGCAAACTAAGATCCTATGATCACTAGCCCCAACAGACATCACACTCCAGATGCATTCAGTAAAGGAGCATGGGCATGTACCAACCTTTCAACTCCTTCTACCGTTTTACGGCACTTCCTTCACTCACTGGTGAGAAGGTCACGCCCTTTCTCAGCAGTAGAGTTGGATGGCCCCAGCATTCCTCTGTATCACTGACAGGTTTGTTCTCCTCCCACTGGGAAATGTAACCACTCTTCCTTCATATACAAAATCCTGATAAATCTTTGTTTAACCTCATTAGCACTCACACAAGTACAGTTGCAGATTCATTGATGCAGACAAAGCCATAGCCTGGTCTGCTGTACTGTCTGACTGACTCCCAATTTCAGCATGATATCGTACATGCACTTATTAATTCCAGTGGGGTTTCCTTTAGCCTAGCAGTTAACCCAGACACGCCCAGTTAAAACTGACTGACGTCTTGACCTTCCCTTTTATCTTGGCATCATACTTTATGTCCTAAGGAGGACTCCCAGCATTTCCCTCTTTTGAATGTTGCTCATGGATTTTCTTCTGTCTTATGTGCCTGTGTGCATTGATCAAAAACAAACTGCTTAATCCTTTCAAATTCCAATGACATCTAGTCAGCCTGTTTCCTAAGGGCACAGAATTTTTGATGATATGCTGCAGGCATTCAGTAGTATGCACTTAAGAGATCCTTTTTTACATGCCTGTGGTGCTTTCATCAGGCAACTGGGAATAAATCTTGTATGCTTTCCTCACAAGATTCATGGACAGGAAGAAGGACCATTGTTAGATTGCCCACTTTAATTACTTTGCAACCAAAAGAGAAAATGCTGGAAAATCTCATCAGATCTGGCAGCATCTGTAAGGAGATAAAAGAGCTGACGTTTCAAGTCTAACTTACCCTTTGTCAAAGCTTTGTGTTTTAGTATCCTGGGGCATCATTTAAACTGATTGGTTAAATTCCAATTGTTGTCAATTCCAATTCCATCCATGTTGAACAAGTTGATGGGTATAGCATAGGAAATTTATCCATTATTGTCAGAGAAAATTTCTGTAGATTCTGTTCAAGAGTTATTCAGGATTCCTGAAGCATATAGGCATTGATTTCAAATTGAAGGAAACTATCTAAGCAATCCTAATTATTAAAAGAGGAAAGCTAGCTAATTTTGATCAATGCATACGAGATTTGGAATAAATATCATGCATGACACTTTCAGAGAAATTATTCTCTCAGAAGAATTTAAGAATTCACTACCTTTGGTAATTGTACTCTATATGGAAAATCAGATTTTTTTCAACTGCAGGAATGCAGCAGGATATTATGAAGTTGAAGGCATGTACTGTACCTTTAAGTGAGAATTAATGCTGTTCTGAACTGTGAGCTTCCAAGCACCTGTCACATGACTAACAGCCAGTCTCAGAGTGTACTGGAAAATTGAAAATATGCAACATTTGGCTATGAAATAGATATCTGAGTTTGATGCTGTTTTGAAAATGTGTTGCTGGAAAAGTGCAGCAGGTCAGGCAGCATTCAAGGAACTAGACAGTCAACGTTTTGGGCATGAGCCCATCGGGATGCTGTTTTGACAACAATTGGAATTTAACCAATCAGTTTAAATGATGCCCCAGGATACTAAAACCCAATTGAGTTTGAATTTGTTGTTTTTGCCAACATTGAACCAATAAGACAATCCAATGTTGAGGGTATAAAAAAAGCGGGCAATTTGAAAGCCAGACAGAGTAACTGCCATTGAGAGATCAACTGCCATTTGAAACATTCCCTATCAAATGTATTTTTTTATATGAAACATCTTCATAGTAAAAATTAAAAAAAGACCCAGGGGGATCTTCAGCAGGGAGAAGAACAATATCGATGACAGCCATCAGGAATGAGATTTCTGGGTCGGGGATGAGAGGTAAATATCTCAAGATCACTTGCACAGTCAAGAAAGGATGGTGTTAAGGGTGGAAGTGATAGTTGTAAGCCTAAGTGTTTTTCATTGTCATAAAATTGGAGGTCTTCTTTCAGGATACTGGAAATATATGGTAAGCTCATGTGATTTATTGGGGTTCATAAGGGAATGTATCACAGATCAAATTGTAGCTTTAATGACGACAATGAAATTAAATTAAAATCTGCTCTGAGCAAGGTAGTGATGGATCAGGTGAATAAGAGAAATGAAGGAATTTTGTCTTGAAATGATATTGCTCAATCCATAGTTATACTGAGATAAAAGAGCTACTCCAGCTTTGTGGGAGAAGGACATAATTATTCCACTACAGAATGCTTTGAAATCCGAAGTTTTATTATGTGTGATAAATTGTGAATGCATACACGTATTTTTATGAGAAATGCACTTAGAATGTGACTTGATGTCAAGAACAGTGATAGTAGGAGTTGTTCAGAAATGACCTGTGGACAGAATTAACATAATCCAAGGTGATGATTTGGCTGGGTTAAATGTTATAGCTTTATTGAAATCACATCTGACATGGAGCTTTCATTCCAAACAGCAAATGGGTGCCTTTCCAATATCTCCCAATCCTTGATCACTAAATACAGCTAGAATGTAACTGATGCATTTTCTCCAGATGACAACAGTTTATATCCTGCTGCTTTAAGGATGATAAAGCAACCCAGGAGCAGAGACCCTCCATTATCACTGGTTGATTCAGGGTACTATAGACATTTCTTTCAAAGTGCCCTGTATTCAAATTATGGAGCTTGTCAATCAAATAGGCTTCCATTCCACCAATGCCCAGCTCAGCTGTGAGCATTGATACCAGCTTTTGGTGGTGCATACAGATATTCTGTGAACTGCTATGAGGTATACATTCAGAAGGACTTCTGAAACCCTCAGACGAATGTAGAACAAAGATATGACATTGCCTATTCTTCAACTAGAGGAGGACCATAGCCTGCTTAAATGAGATTTTGATGCATGGACTGTTCCAATGAGGCCTTGCAATATAGCCCAGAAAGGTCGGCTGCCCCATTATTGTGGCAAGCTGTGCCCTTCACAACAGGAGCTGACAAAGGACAGACATCTAGATGCAGAGGAATGGGGAATTAAGAGAAATTCTGAGAATGAGGATCAGGATGGGACATTCAAAAGAGCATGACAGAGCTAAGCACCATCAAGATGAGAGGCCTGACTGAACCTCATAAAAATCCACTTCCAGGGTGCTAAACTAGGTTTGGGACTTCCTTTCATTGTATAAGTGTGTGGTGGTTATATTCAGTCCAAAATACACTTGAACCTGATTGTTTCCACATGCCTTGAACTTTGCTGGTGCCGAATAAATATTTTCTTACCCATATGGTAACTTGTGTGGTATCTTCACGTGTTTCCATGTTCGATATCTGCACATTACTGGTCCTACTGCCATCTGTAACTTTGAAACAAGACAGTAACTTTTGAATGGCACTGATGTTAGGTGGTTGAGAAGCTTCAGTCAGTCAATTATATCTGAGTGTTAAGCAGTGATGTCTGTCATGATAGGCAGCAGATTGTAATCAATCCTAAAGCAGCACTTTTACACCCATCCATCCACCAGCTTATTCAGATCTGTCTCTGTAAAGTAAGAGGCTAGCTTGCCTTCCTGTGCCATGTCTTCAATGATGACAGTCAAACAGCACACTGTGAAGAACATTTTGTGGCTCATCATACCTGAAGTACTGCAGAGCTGGGGTTTGAATGTGGTGTCAGCAACAAGAAAGTCCCGGCTGCAGTGAGCATTTCCAAATCACCTGTCACAGGTTTCCATGAGACAGGTGCCAAAGAGACCAGTTGCATAAATAATCAGCTGAAGAGTGGACAATTACATGAGAAAAGTCTACATGGGCCAGGGCAGACTTCCTGTCATGAATCTCACTCAAACAAATATCACTTAATCAAAATGTTGGAAAGTTCAGTATAAGCTGTGTTAAAAGTGAACAGAAACAGTGCCCAGACCACTTTCAGACAAAACTGTCACCCATCACTGCAAAACTACTGGCCTGAAGGAGCTGCATTTTGCAGCCTTCGAGTTGGAGGTGGCAAAGGCTTGAAAAAAGTTTTTCGACGAAGAGTTGGCTAAGATAAGGATGGAGGCAAATGATTTTGGTGGCCGAAAGTGGAATAATTTGCCAGATTATTTATGAGACACACAGGGTAGAAGATATGTAGAAAAACAGATAAAATATGCAGATGGAAAGAGACATAATTTGTGAAGCAGGTTATTTTCAGGTTACTTCCTACTATTTCATGTGTTCATCACAAAAATCAGTTTCCATAGGCAATGAAACTTGATATTATGCATTAAGTCTCTGAAACAGCTTTGCTGCAGGGTCACAGATGAACAATTTTTTTCTCTGGGCGACGCACTGTGTATAATCTTTGTGTGCTCCTCTTGGAACCAACAGAAAACTTGATACTTGTGAACTATAAATCAGACGAAACACTATTAATCCATATTTATTGCAAAGTCAAATCACACAGAAGCTGGAATATATCAGCCAATTAAAGCAAACTATACGCAGGCTTATTTTAGTTTTTATTAAAAAATAATGTTCATTCGAGGAACTTTTAAATTGAGCTACTGCATTGATGGAATTATTCAGGAATCTGCAGTATGCTAGCATTGTGTGAAATGAACTAATGAGTTAGAAAAATTCTGGCAGTTTCTGTTTAAGAATTGTTCATCAAAATAAATTTCAAGGACATCGAGGCAGCATGTATGATATGAGATTGAAGCAATTTGTGCAGGTCTACCCTATATATATAAAAATAGAGGTTCAATATTTTCTCAAATGAACTGTAAGCTCCAATCCAAGAATACAGAAAATCTTCATTTTTATATAGTAGAATGTAAGTTTAGTCAGTTGCCGGTTTGATAATTTATAATAAATACTTCTGGCAAATACTTTTTGAATCTTTGAACCACTTGTCATATGATGTGAAAAGTTTGGTCCAAAGTAATTTTTTTTCAGCATTTATATACAAGTCCATTCAGTTTTTTATACAATGTATTTGATTTACAAATTGTGTAGTTTGAAACAGAAATGGAAATATTTCATCACTGGTAGCAAACTTCTGTTGAATTTTAACGTTGCTATGGCTCTGGATGAAGAAGTATGATATTCATTGACACATACAAAGTTGACTGTTTCCAGAAATTTTACAGTTACCCTAATTTATAAAATACTGCATACCAAGTGCAGAATCTCTCATGGAGTAAACTGGATTATTCTGCTTTTCTCTAGATAGTAAGAATTGGAGACAGATAGAAGAGAAGATATTCAGGATGAAAAGATTGGAAATCACAAATAGAGGTAGTAAATGGCAAGATTTAAGTAAAGCCTGCTAGCAAGTTAAACTTTTGAAAACTGAGTAAATGAAGATGGACTATTAACAAAATGAACAGGAGGGACAATTATGTGAATCAGGAAGCTCCAGACTGACACAATACCATGTGCTTGAAAAGTAGTTCTGTCTTAGGAGCTAAGTGGTCTCCTTCTGTGTCATAAATTACTCTGAGTCCATATCTCAAGACGTTCACTGACAGAATGTTGTACTCAAAGGCAAGGCTGCTCAGGAAGCTAGTAATGGATGGTCTTGCATTTTATTTTGTCATTGCCTGTTAGTCTCATTCTTACCCATTTCTCTCCATATTCTTTCCTCTTGAAACAGCATTCTTTTGGCTTTCTTCCTGAAACTGTCAAGCGTTCTGTTTTAGTTTTTATTAAGTGTTATGAAGCTATTGTATTCCCAGACATTTATTTTGCTTTCCCACTCAGGTTCATTGTTACCATTTAAAGTTCTATTCTCAGTCACATTATAGTTACCGATCAATTTTTGTTTCTTGGTTGTCTTGTGATCTGCTATTTTTGTTTAATTCCTCAACAACAACCTTAATTGTAACAAACTTTAGGGAATTTACTGTTCTGCACACTTGTTGAAACATATGGAGCAGAAGGTCTTAGTTTAATTTCAGATTATGTTCAAAGTTCCAGGATAATATTGCAATTGGCATCAGTATCACTGTGATAAGAAAATATAATTAGCTACTTCTAAAGTTGCTGCCATCATTGTTCTTCCCTTGACTGAGGCCAGGAGCCTATTTTATTTACAGTAAAAATCTCTAGTGATTCTTAACAAGCTGTACTTAATTTTGTGATTATATTATTGCCAAAACTGTGAGATGACATATAGATACATTTATATAGATTCATATATAAGTTTCCAATTGACTCATGATGTGTGTGCTGCTGATTTAGGCCAAACTTTTATTGCCCTACTCTTGGCTGGAAAGGTGTAGGTAAGATGCCTTCTTGAACCACTACAACCCAACTGGTGTAAGTACAACTGCAATGCCGTTACAAGGGGAGTTCTAGGATCTTGACCTTGCAACTGAAGGACTTTAGGCTCAATCTACAAACTTATTTTCTTTTATGTATGAGCCAAGTACTGCGTGCTCTTTAAATAAAGCAATAAGAAAAGATATTTAATCTTACACTTTTAGTTTTATTCTATCAGTCAGTGGATAAAGTATACAGAGCTCTGGGTCTTAACCTTTCTGTCCCTGACAAACTACTAAGTAACTCAGTTCACAAAGACAAAAGACTATATCTGTCCCTGACCCAGTCTTTTATACCATACAAAACATCATACCATCAATCAAGTGAGATTGTCTTCTAATTGGCCATTGCTCTGACTCCATTCCCCGCCTCCTCGCATTCCCGGATGTCCGATCCCACGTGACCTTCCCTTTTCTGAGACAACAGAACACCACGCGGCCTCCGTTTGGGCGCGAAACGGCAGACTCGAATACTTTCGGGGCGCGAAACGGCCGATCACGTGACCTCCCGGCACTCTTCCGGAGCGCGAAACAGGGAGACCACGTGACCGCGCTCGCATCTCGGAACACCACGTGGTCATCCTCTGCGCACGCATCAGAGGACCACGTGACCTCCGAGCGCTGAGGACACGCCCACTCACAGTCAGAATCCATCCTACCGGTAAGCCTTTTATATATATATTTACAACTCCCCCTTTTGGTCTCATGAAAATGAGACCAACAAACCAGTTTTATGTATCACATTCACTCTCCGACGCATAGTCCTCCCCTCTTGCCAGTGCCATGGTTTCCGCCTCCATCTGTGACACCTGGTCGGGCGGTGGAGCCTTCCCTTCAATTGCTGTAATAATTACCCTGTTCAACAAAGATCTGACACAGGGGATACAACAACATCCCCACAACATGAACACAATGGTCATACCAACGAGGGACATAAACACAGACACAATTAATCCTTCCCATTTCCCTACCCAGGAATCGAAAATGCCTCCTAGAGGGCTGTCAATACTGAATGTTCATGCATTTCTTCAGACAAGGTTCTTAATCCTTCCAGGGCTCCAGCTACCGAGCCATCAGGTGCTGTATTGTTGGGGATGAACGTACAACATTGATCTCCAAACATAGAGCACACTCCCCCCTTTTCTGCCAGCAACATATCTAAGGCCATTCTACTTTATACTGTCATCAATGAGGTCCCTGCCAGTTGTTCAGAGAGTCCCGCCACGGCGTCTCTAGTTTGGTTGGCTAGCCTGAGTACATTGTAACGTACATAATTAATTCGATCAACATTTTTATTCGGTGTAACTGGGAATAAAGCACTAATAATTGGGAGATTCTCAAATCCTGTTGTTACCTGGTCTACCAACTTATATTCATCAGGTACGCTGTGAGGAACCCCTATTACAAAATAAAAGCTTCCGTCATCAATTCCACGTTAAAACTGTACCTCTTTGGGACTAGGGTTAGTGTCGAATCTTGTCAGGGTTAACAAGAGTGGACTTTTTAGCTCTGAGGAATGATCGAGTTGTCCATTTGTCAAGCTCACATGGTCTCGAACTTCCCATCTATTATCCAAGGGTGACAACTTCTTAGGTCCATTGTCCCCCAGTCCATGTTAATCCATCATCCCACGAAGGGCATGGGTCATAGTAAATGGCGTAGATGCAAAGATATACATCATACCCCCTCCAGCTCCCTGTATCTTGGCCACAGTCAATTACTTGGCATTAATCAAACTGGTATATTGTATCACGCTTTTTATCATGTCTGATGTGTACCCGGCTCCCTGCCTCCCTTAAACATTTGTCCCTGTCTTGTCCTATTGATCTCTTATTCCTGGGACTCTCTACCTTGTGTGTGTGTTTGTCCCTCGCGGTTGATCCCCTTATTAATAGTATCATAACACTTATACATAAAATAATGAAAACTCCCAAGCTTAACGGCCTAGAATAACGCGGGCTAATTACTAAAATAAACATAATATTCATTCTACAACAATTAAAAGTTTAAGACCCTTCTACTCTTTTTCTGTTCTTATTTGTTCTAGAGTTCTCGTTGGCGGTTCTGTGGCCGCACACTGGCTCCAATGGTACCAAGTGTCTCCTTTCCCTTGTAGTCGAACCGCATGAGATGTCCTTTCCACCACCTTGTAAGGTCCTGTCCACCGTGGCTCCGACCATTTCCGTTTGATCACCTTCAGCAGGACCCACGCTGTGGCGGATGGCGCCTGGCTCTGTAGGTCTCCCTTTTCCGATCCAACCTGTTTAGAGAAAGCTGAGACCAAAGCTGTTAGTTGATCGTAATAAGGTTTGTACCTTATTGAGACTCCTCCCTCTAACATCTGTATTCCAACTCCTGGTCCCGGAAACTGCTGCCCTGTTGTTAGTTTGTACGGGGTACACTCTGTAATAGAGTTTACTGAGCTTCTAATGGACATTAAGGCTATAGGTAGGGCATCCACCCAGCTTAACTTCGTTTGTGCACACACTTTTCCTATTTTTCCCTTTATGGACTGGTTCATTCTCTCCACTTTTCCCTGTGACTGAGGATGGTACACCGTTCCAAACGCATGTTTCAATCCAAAAGCTCCTTCTAGTTCTTGCAGGTCTTTATTCTTAAAATGTGTGCCATTATCTGACCTGACTTTCTTTGGAAACCCATGCGTTGGAATATATTGGTTTATCAAAAATTTGGTCACTGTCTTTGCATCTTCCTTTTTCGCAGGTATCACTTCTGGCCAACCAGTGTGTGCATCCACTGGTACCAAAAGGTACCTGCATCTGTTTACTCTCTCTACCATGTCAGTGTAGTCAATCACTCTTTCCTGACCTGGCATTCTTGGGAGAGGAAATTTTCCCTCTTGTGGTTTCACTGTTGCTTTTACATTATATTCTGAACACGTTTTACATTCTCTGATATAATTTTCACTCATTACCTGTAGTTCAGCCAATTGAGCTGATTCTTTGCCTGTCACTTTTCCTATCAACACTTCTTCAAATCCCTCACTTGTCTGTCGCACCACTGCCTAGGCTGCTTTAAGTCCCTCAGTTGGATGTCGTAACAGCAACCATCTGTGAACAGCACTTCTTCTGGGTTTACTAATGGAATTGCCTGTAAATCTGGCCTAACTTTGGCGTCTCTCTGTGCCCTTTCCTCACACATATGTGGCTCTCCTTCTCCCATCTTATCAACCATTTTAATTCCTTCATGTGTAAAAATTATAATGTGGTACACTCAGAATTTTCTCTAACCTGATCTGCCGCAGTGGCGTCATTGTAAAGGCTGTTGCGTTCACATAGGCCACTATACTATGTGTCGTCAGTACTGTTAGTGAATGGCCCATGACTATATTAGATTAGATTAAATTACTTACAGTGTGGAAACAGGCCCTTCGGCCCAACAAGTCCACACCAACCCGCCAAAGCACAACCCATCCATACCCCTACATATACCCTTTACCTAACACTACGGGCAATTTAGCAAGGCCAATTCACCTGACCCGCACATCTTTGGACTGTGGGAGGAAACCGGAGCACCCGGAGGAAACCCACGCAGACACGGGGAGAACGTGCAAACTCCACACAGTCAGTCGCCTGAGGCGGGAATTGAACCCAGGTCCCTGCCGCTGTGAGGCAGCAGTGCTAACCACTGTGCCACCGTGCCGCCCTTTTGGAGAATTTTTGCTACCCCTGCTACATGTCTTGTACATGGCGGGTATCTGTCCTCTATTGGGTCAAGGGTAACAATTACATACATCAGCACCTGCCTGCCTCCCCCTTTTTTCGGAAAAAGAACACCATTTATTGTGTGTGCTTTTTCAGAAATATCGAGGAAAGATGGCTCTTTATAATCCGGGACCGCTAAATCAGCAGCCCGCGTTAGGGCCTGTTTAAGAGATATGAAACTTTTGTCTACCTCCGTGCTCCACTGCAAATGGGCCGACAAATTTCTCATGCCTTGCTCATTTACCATGGCCCTTAGAGGAAAAGTAAGCTCCCATATGAGGGAACAAATTGTCTACTGTACCCTGCCAACCCAAGAAGTGAAAGCATGTCTTTTACAGTGACTGGTTTGGCATGATGCAGAATAGAAGATCTATGGGATGGAGACACACCTGTTCCCTTACTGGAAATAACTCTGCCCAAAAAAGACACCGTTCGTCTGCAGCATTGTAATTTAGCCCGTGAAACTTTGAAACTGACGTTATACAAGGGTAACAGCAACGAGCATGTAGCTGCCAAACAAAAAACATGGTCGGGTGCTGCCAAAAGAATGTCATCCACATATTGGATCAATACTACCCCTTCTGGGAGCATCAGATCCTTCAGCTGCTGTCTCAGTACCTGATTCAACACCCCAGGTGACAAAATAAACCCCTGAGGGACCTTTGTATAACAAAGTTGTTGGCCTTTATAGGTGAACGGAAAAATGTCCCTGAAATAATCAGCTAGGGGCTAACAAAAGAACGCGTTGGCCAGATCAATGCACGAGAACCACTTATGGTCAGGGTCAGCACAGACATCGCAGTATAGGGGTTTGGGACTGAAACTGTTGGAGTAGAAACGACACTATTGATCCATCTAAGATCATGCACCATCCTATATTTGCCTGTATTCTGCTTCTCTACGGGTAAGATAGGAGTGTTCCAGGCTGACTGAGAGGGTTCTAGCACCCCTGCTTCTACCAATCCTTCAATTGTGTTGGCGATGCCGGCTTCAGCCTCTGGTTTGTGTGGGTATTGTCTCTGCCAAATCGGAGTGTGGTCTATGAAATCGAATGTGAGTGGTGCGACGTGTTCGCAGTAACCAACGTCCGTCGAACCTGCTGACCACAAGGCATCCGGTAGTGTATCAAGCATCGCTGCAGCCTGTGGATGGTCCGTCTTATCCCTGCCATGAAACCTTTCAATCTGCCTATGTTCCAGCAACACCTTGTCAGTTGTTCTGTGCACAAGTCTATAAGCTTCAACTGAGGGTGAATATTGCAAACCGGGTAACTGAGTCCAAACCCAATCAGTTAGCCCTATCAAGCGTTTGGACATGAATCCCAGATCTTTGGCCTGATATTCAGCATGCACTGCCAATGTGAAATGCGGTATAGCTTCTTCAGATATCTCATACCATTCCAACTGTTCCAGAGTTAGTTCCACAACACCCACCACACCTTCCAGGTGTTGATTGAATGCATGCGGATAGATTCTATTGTCATCTGTCATAATATAGGGTCACATGAAGGGGATCTGCAGGAGGAGCATAGGGATGCAGCATCTAAACCCAGGGTCGCCCTTGGTTATATAAAGAATGTATGCCGTTATTCTGCCCTTTCTCAGGTTCAAGGAATCCCCAGTATATATCTGCCCACTGCCCTTCTGCCATTGGTGATGTGTCTGGTGATAATATCATTTGGGGTCCAGAGTGAACCGTCGCCATCGAACATTTAACAGAATAGCCATTTGGAAAGGTCACTACGAGTTTGTCTGGTTCGCACAGAACCGAGACCCTGCATCTCACCAGCAAGTCACGTCCCATCAAATTCACAGGGCATGCAGGTGATGAAATATATTGGTGATAAAAGGTCAGTCCAGCCACTGATGTGATCAGTGGCAATGTCAAAGGCAGATTAGGAGGCTGATTTAAGGGGACACACTGTCCTCGGATCAATCCCTGGCATCCCTGGGGGCCCCACAACCGGGGACAATTTTCTTCTCCAATGCCCAGGTTGGCCACATTCAAAACAAGTGTCCGGTGGCTAACCTCTGACTCCTCCACAGCCCCTTCCTCTACCACGCATTCCTCCTGGAACAGCTATTGGTCTGCCCCCATAAAGGGGGTAATATGGCGTCGAATCAGGTGCCGGGTCTAGACTCTGCCGGTTATTTTGTGGCAACGGCTGCTGCACCATCTGATTAGTCGTCTTTTGGGAGGCCTTCTTTGTCTCATTAACCTTCGTCTAGCCTCATCAAGCTGTAACTTCAGCAACTTCACTTGTGCTGACTCATTGCTCTGTTTATCTTCATCCTGTTTTGTCCTATATCGCTTCATATGACGCATCAAAAGTTTTTCCCACTGTTCTGTAGAACACCCTGGGATATCAGGATTAATCTCCATTGCCTCTTTTATTTTCTTAGGCATCCCTGCCATAACGGCATTCCTAAATAACGTGGTCTGTAGCTGACCTGACCCTGGATGGCTCCCCGCAGTATCTGTCCATGTGCCTTTACAGCTAGCCAAAAAGGCAAGCATCTCCTCGACCTCCTTCATTGTGAAGGTGAGCGAGTGCATCGATCCTGGTGGAATCGAGAATCTATCCCTCATTGCCCTTCCCACACAGTTGGCATGCTGCGCAAACGGGTCCGAGTCAGGTACTAAGGTGGTCCCCGCAGACACTTCAATCTGCTGTACCTCCCACATACTCAATTGTTTGCCCAGTAATGCTCTCCAATCACCCATGGCCAACTTGAAGCCTAGTGTGTATTGGCAAAATTTAGTCATCCAGGGTCCACCTCCCTCCATGGGTGGGGACATTTTATCCAAAATACAATTCATATCCGTATAGGTAAAGGGCTGATACACATCCCCCATAAAAGAGCCTTTATAAACTAGAGGCGGTTGGTGCTGATGTTTTATGGGCAGCCGCCCATAAAATATCATAACTGTTTTCAAACGGAGGCTGTACCCCTGAGGAGCCCTGTTCAATATGCATGGTACGTGAGCCTTTTAAAGTGACAGGGTACGTGTTTGGACCGCCCCATGGGCGGGACTCCTCGTCTTCACTATCTGTGCTACTCCTTGACTCCTCCTCACTTCTTTTCTCTTCGGCTTCTTTTGTCCACTTTCTTCCAACCAGTATTGACCCTTTCTTTCCCTTCACATGCTCTTCTACTTCTAATCTAACCTACTCTTCTGCTCTTCCCAAAAACGGTGACAATTTCTTCCTCTCCTCATCTTTAGGGACTTTGCCCTGCTTTTATAAATCTTCCCATATTTCTGCATCACTGTTTTTATTTGTTCTTTTAAACCCACTAATTAACTGACTTCTAACTTTACCCCACTGCTGTTTTACAGACAACACTAAATCAGAAGAACATCCTCTGTTTTCTTCACACCCTTTATCAAATTCCCTATCATTTTATGTATTTCTGGTTTTTTTAAAATCCTCCCGTCCAATAGCCAATCGGTTTATATTTAATTTAGCCAAGCAACCAACCCAATTAAAACAAATCCGGTTGCGAATCAATCAATCAATCTGTATAAAATGCACCCGAGCAACTGGCCCCTACAGTCAAAGTTATCAGCAGTTTTGTTATCACCTTTAGGTTTCTACTGCCTACTCTTTCTCACTGAGACACCACCATCTTTGTCTCAGAGACACCACTGGCTTTCCTACCACCCTCCATACATTCCCCAATATAAACCTGTACGTATTAAATCAATACTTTATCCACTTACTATTACTAGGACACTTGCAGTCTAGTGACAACAATCAATTTGGTATCTCCAATCGCAGGACTTCAATATAAACAGATGTCTGCTCACCTTTTTTTTATGCGGCGCCGCTTGTTGTCGTCATCAGACATCAGTGTCCGTTGTTTCTATTTTTCTCTCGTTTACGGCGCTCAGTCTGGATCACGTCGGGGTCACCATCTGAAGGACTTTAGGCTCAATCTACAAACTTATTTTCTTTTATGTGTGAGCCAAGTCCTGCGTGCTCTTTAAATAAAGCAATAAGAAAAGATATTTAATCTTACACTTTTAGTTTTATTCTATCAGTAAGTGGATAAAGTATACAGAGCTCTGGGTCTTAACCTTTCTGTCCCTGACAAACTACCAAGTAAGTCAGTTCACAAAGACAAAAGACGTATATCTGTCCCTGACCCAGTCTTTTATACCATACAAAACATCATACCATCAATCAAGTGAAATTGCCTTCTAATTGGCCATTGCTCTGACTCCATTCCCTGCCTCCTCACATTCCCGGATGTCCGATCCCACGTGACCTTCCCTTTTCTGAGACAAAGGAACACCATGCGGCCTCCGTCCAGGCACGAAACGGCAGACTCGCATACTTCCGGGGCGCGAAACGGCCGATCACGTGACCTCCCGGCACTCTTCCGGAGCGCGAAACAGGGAGACCACGTGACCGCACCCGCGTCTTGGAGCACCACGTGGTCATCCTCTGCACACGCATCAGAGGACCACATGACCTCCGAGCGCCGAGGACACGCCCACTCACAGTCAGAATCCATCCTACCGGTAAGCCTTTTATATATATATTTACACAACATTGAAGAAATTACAGTGTATTTCAAGGTATGAACATTGAGTGACTTGGAGGGGATTTTACAGGTGGTGCACCTGCTGCCCTTGTCTGTCTAGATGATAGTAGACATGGACTTGAAAGGTTTTATCTTAGGTGCATCTTGTAGATGGTGCATACTGCTGCAACGTGCGCTGATGGTGGCGGGATTGAATATTTGTGGCTATGGTGATAATCAAGCAGGCTGCTTTGTAATGGATGGTGTCAAATTTCTTGTATTCTTGGAGCTGTCATTCAGGCAAGTGGGGCATATTCCATCACAAGCTTGACTTGTGTCTTGTTTGTAGTGAACAAGGTTGAGGAATCAAGAATTGAGTTATACACTGCAGGATTCCAATGTGTTATCTGTTCTGGTAGTCACTGTCATAAATGGTGAGACCCAGTCAGTTTCTGATCAATGGTAATCACGGAGGATGTTGATTAATGAAGATTCAGTGGGGTCGATTTCATTGCATGTCAAGGATTGATGGTTAGATTCTTTCTTATTGGGAACAGTCAATGCCTGGCATTTGTGTGATGCAAATGTCACTTGTCAACCCAAAATTCTGTATTGATTTGATCTTGTTGCATTTGGGCATGGATTTCTTTCCCATCTGAGGAATTGTGAACTGTGTTGAATATTGTACAGTAATCAGTGAACACCCCCACTTCTGACCTGGTGATGGATGGTCATTGATAAAATAGCTGAAGATAGGTGGGTCAAGGAACTGCTGCAGAGATGTCCTGGAACTGAGATAAATGATCCCCAACCATTACAATCATCTTCCTTTGTACCAGGTGTAATGCAATCCAGTGGAGAGTTCTCTCTCTGATTCCCATTCCCTTCAATTGTTACCACACTCCAACAAATTAGCCTTGGTGTAAAGGACAATCACTGTCATTTCAACTATAAGCCTTTAATCCATGAGACACCAGGATAATATGATTGGACTTGGTAAAGTTTAATACAGTCTCCAACAATAATGCTTTCAGACCCATTAACTTATACAATAATTATCTCATGTTTTGGACATCAGGTGGAGAGATGATCAGGATTTTCTGTAATGTCAAGCAGGCTTAATCATTTTGTCAGTTCTCACTGTCTATATGGGTACACGACCATTGGTCAGTTGTGACAGAGAGCAAACACAGGATTGTATGAAAGTAAGGATGTGAAAATCACAAAATATAAATGGCCATCCATGAGACCACAGGATCATAAAACACAGGAACTAAATTAGGCCGTTCAGCCTATCGAGTCTGCTGTGCTAACCAACATGGCTGATTGGTTTCTCAGCTACATTCTCCTGCCTTCTACTTGTTACCCTCAATCCCTTTACTAATCAAGAACCTATCTATGTCTTAAATAACTTCAATGACTTTATCTCTTTATGCTTCAGTGCAATGAGTTCCACAGATTCACCATTGCTTAGCTGAAGAATTCCTCTTCATCTCAGTTCTAAAGGCTGGTCCTTTCACTCTAAGGCTGTGCATTTGGGTCATAGTCCCTCTTATTAGTGGAAATACTTTCTCCATGTCCACTGTATCCAAGCCTCTCAATATTCTGCAAGTTTCAATAGATCCCCCTCTTATCCTTCTAAACAGGCTCAGAGTTCTCAACTGTCATTCATATGACAAGCCCTTCATCCCAGGATCATTCTTGTAAGCCTCTTCTGGACCAACACGCACATCCTTCCTTAAATACGGGATCCAAAACTGATCACAATATTCCAAATGTGGTCTGATTAGATCCTTATACAGCCTCAATAATACATTTCTGCTCCTGTATTCTAGCCTCCTTGAAAGAATGCTAAAATATACTTCTCTTCCTAACTGCCAACTGAATGAACATGTTAACTTTAAGCAAATTCTAAAACTCAGACTCCTCAGTGTCTTTGTGATTCTGCAGCTTTTCTCCATTTAGAAAACAGTGGAGGCCCCTACTCTTCTGACCAAAGTGCATAACTTCATACTTTGTCATACTACATTCCATCTCCCACTTTTTGCCCACACTCTCTGCAGCTTCCCTGCTTCCTCAATGATAAATGCCCCTCCACCTATCTTTGTGTCAGCTGTAAACTGAGCAACAACGCCCTCAATTTCTTTGTCCAAATCAATACCGTATAACTTGAACAGTTGTGGTCCTGTGGAACTCTACGACACTGGCTGCTATCCTGAAAAAGATCCCTTTATTCATATTCTCTGCCTTTTGCCAGTTTGCCAAACCTTTATCCATACCAATGCCTTGCCCCTAACACTATCGGCTCTTATTTCATTTAGCAACCCCCTCTATGTACCTTGTCAAAGGCCTTCTGGAAATCCAAATAGATCATATCCACTGGCCTTCCTTTGTCTAACTTGCTGGTTACCTCCTCAAAGAAATTTAATACATTTCAGACATGAATTCCCCTTAACTAAGCAGTGCTGTCTCAGCCTTTTTCTCCCCATGAGCCTACAAATACTCCGCAATCTCACCTTTAATAACGGACTTTAAAATCTTACCAATGACCAAAGTCAGACAATCAATCTATAGTTTTCTGTCTTCTGCTTCCCTCCCTTCTTCAAAAAGGATGTTACATTAGCCTTTTCCCAGTCCTCTGGGACCCAATTTGACTCCCTGACAGTACCTCATGTAAACTTGAGGGGACTTCTGCAATAAAATTCACAATCATAAAATCTTCTCACTTACTGTGATTGGTCTCATCAAATCATTGATAAAGCTGGCTAAATTTAGCCCAAGCACTGTTTTGGTTTTGCCTGCTCTTGTTAGCAGCAAGATGCTTTGCATATTCCCAGGTGAAATCTTGGGTAGAATTTTATACAGTGCCCAGCCAATTATTCTTGGTCTTCAATGTACAGGAAGAGTAATGATTTCTTAAAGGATATTACTTTTCCAAGTGTTGTTTTAAAAATAGAAGCAAATATAATGTGTCTGGTATATTGTATCAGGTTACTGTAATTCATTGTTATAATAACAAGAATAAATTGTTTCAGATGCAGAAGCATTAAAAGTATAGCATAAAAATAAGGCTAATTTAAAAGCCCATCATTTTCAGCCTAATAAGTATTATTTAATGGTTTATTGATTTACATTCACAGCTGAATAGATAGAATATAAATTCTTGCTTGTTTTTTTTTTAAAAAAACTATCTGACAAAGCTGTTAATGTTCTTTGTTGATTTACCATTATCAAGGTCAAAGAACAGTTAGTTGCACAGTTCCTTCAACTACACAGCAGGTACAGCTCACAAAAATATGCTGCCAGTTCAACCACCTCAGGAGAAATCATCTTATTTTGTTTCTGGCTTGAACTAGTTTATATTTTCATGGGAGAGGAAGTGCAAGAGATTCAGACATTGCAAAAATATAATTGTGTGAATTCAATAAATCCTTCAGCCACCATAAGAGCTAACAAGGGTAGCTCACATTGCTCAAGTATTGAGCAAAGATCGGCATACTCGGCAACATTAATTTTTCTAACATAATCCTTACAGCATCTGGTGACACCAGAAAATTAGTCCAAAATGGTGGAAAAATTTATTACAATGTTCATTTCCATAATCACAAATACTTAACACGATTTACTCTTAAACTTAAAATAATGTTGTCAGGTATTCAGTGTTCCTCATTCGTTTAATTTGGTAGATGAACTGATCCATTCGTTTCACTTGGGATAATGGCTTCAGTAAAATAATTGAAGAATTTAAGATGCTTTTTTAAAAACATTTGAGATAATGTAATTTTAGGGGTTTTTTTTGCCCTCAATACATTCCTTCAATGAGTCTATTCTGTTTTGTTAAGATGTGACTGCTGAATTTTTGTTTGCTCCTGTCCTGAAGGTGTTGTGAATATTAGTTTTGAATAATTTCAACCATCCTTTGGTATCTCAACCAAGGATTCATTCTTCAGATGTCACTTAGTAAATAGTATAATTCATGAATAATATTAGTTTATACAAAGCAAATTGGACAAATCAAATGTTATCCACATAAGTGCATTTCTGACATGAGTCTGATCAGAAACAGGAATGGTTGCTGATTTTATCTCTTTGACTTAAAGGTCGTGAGATCAGTTGTTGCAATGAATTAGCATAGCGCAAATCAAAAATAAATCTGGTTGCTGTAGATCAAACATCACACCTTTATAATGATAATTATATAACTTAAGAATGTTCATGGAAGCACTTATCAACATTGCATTTCCACAGTGGTTCCCTTGACTGTCTGCTATAATTTTGACAGCAGCAGCACACCTTCCACTAACTGTGGAGCATTTGGAAAATAATGGTGGAAATTCAGCCTCTTTGTGAATGTTATATTTGTGAAACATGGAACATAATTAAAAGTTAAAGTCGAACATTATTGTTTAGAAAATTATCTGACCATTATAATTTATTCATGGTACGTCAATCAGTATTTTAGAAATTATAAAGTATAGGCTTGGAATACCCAAAAGAACCACAAGGAACTAAATACGTAATAATGGATAAAATGTTTTAATTGAACAATAATCCTTCAGTCAGTGATTTTTATAGCAGTGTTGAAAAATATGGTGCTGGAAAAACACAGCAGGCCAGGCAGCATCCGAGGAGCAGGAGAATCGACATTTCGGGCTTAAGCCTTTCTTCAGGAATGAGGCTGGTGTACCAAGCGGGCTGTGATAAAGGGTGAGGGGAGGGAATTTGGGGGAGGGTTGCTGGGAATACAATAGGTGGAAGGAGGTGAGGGTGAGGGTGATAGGCCGGAGAGCGGCTGGGGACGGAGAGGTTGGGCAGGTCAAGAGGGCAGTGCTGAATCCGGGGGTTGGGATTGAGATAAGGTGGGGGGAGGGGAAATGAGGAAGCTGGAGAAATCTACATTCATCTTGTGTGGTTGGAGGGTTCCTAGGCGGAAGTTGAGGCACTCTTCCTCCAGGCGTCATGTGGTCAGGGTCTGGTGATGGAGGAGGCTACAGACCTGCATGTACTTGGCAGAGTGGGAGGGGGAGTTAAAATGTTCAGCCACGGGGCGGTTGGGTTGGTTGGTGCGGGTGTGCCAGAGGTGTTCCCTGAAACATTCCGCAAGTAGGCGGCCTGTCTCCCCAATGTAGAAGAGACCACATCGGGTGAAACGGAAGCAGTAAATGATGTGTATGGAGGTGCAGGTGAAGTTGCGATGGATATGGAAAGATCCATTGGGGCCTTGGAGGGAGGTGAGGGGGCAAGTGTGGGCGCAAGTTTTGCACTTCTTGCTGTTGCAGGGGAAGGTGCCGGAAGTGGAGGTTGGGTTGGTGGGGGGTGTGGACCTGACGAGGGAGTCACGGAAGGAGTGGTCTCTCCGGAACGCTGATAGGGGTGCGGAGGGAAATATATCCCTGGTGGTGGGGTCTGTTTGGAGGTGGCGGAAATGATGGAGGATGATACAATGTATCCGGAGGTTGGTAGGGTGATAGGTGAGGACCAGTAGGGTTCTGACCTGATGGCGATTGGAGGGGCAGGGTTCAAGGGGGGAGGAGTGGGAAGTGGATGAGATGTTGTGGAGAGCAACGTCGACTACGTCGGAAGGGAAATTGCGGTCTTTGAAGAAGGAGGCCATTTGGGTTGTTCGGTAGTAGAATTTGTTCTCCTGTGAGCAGATGCGGCGGAGGCGAAGGAACTGGGAACATGGGATGGCATTTTTTCAGGGGGCAGGATGGGAGGAGGTGTAATCTAGGTAGCTGTGGGAGTCGGTCGGTTTGTAGTAAATGTCTGTGTTGAGTTGGTCGCCCGAGATAGAAATAGAGAGGTCTAGGAAGGGGAGGGACGAGTCTGAGACGTCCAGGTAAATTTGAGGTCGGGGTAGAAGGTGTTAGTAAAACACCTTTACAGCAGTGTATGGAACAGAATAATATTTAGCATGGTTTATTATCTAAGCAAACATGTAATAAATGTGTTTTAAAAAAACTTCCCTATTTGAGTGAATGGGGATCTGTAAACCAAAAATTGCTCAGGACTTTTTTTAAAACGTTGTTTCTCTCACAGCTATAGTCTCTTTGCTCAAAGTCCAAACCGTGTGAAATTTGCATTTTTTCATTGTTGTTGCAAAACCGTTGACAGTTGGTAACTTTAGAATTATTCCAAGAGCAGACGTTTGTGTGATGGAAATAAATCCAAATAGGACAAAAATATGAATGTTTGTTCTCTCAGTGAGGACAGAATGCCAGTTTTGGAGAACAGAATATTTTATATTCAGACACTCAAGTGTACTGGTGTCAAGATGAAACTCTAATCAGATGTACCATTTCCTCTACTGGTACACATAACCCCAGCAACAAGCTCAAATCCAACTTTAGAAAATATTTTATACTGACTAAATATTTTACATTTTAATTCTTGCTTATTCAGATTGTTAATGTTGTGCTGATATTTGGGACAAATGAGGGGATATTGTGTCCTATAGAACATGCTATACTGAATTGAGACGGCCAAAACCTATTTTATGTGGGCCATTGCAGGCAGCATGCCTTCATTGCTGTCAGTTTGGAATGGATTTGAACCCAGATCCCAGAGGTGAAAGACTAATGATTTACCAACTACATCATTCGCTCGAGCAATTAATCACTGGACTTCCATGTGCTGTGATTTATCGTTGCTTGGAGAGTTAGTGGTTATTAAGGGTTCTCAGCATGCCTTTAGGAAACAAAAGTCCTCTCTCACTTATCCAGTTGAATTCTTTGATGAAGTGACTAGAATTATAGATAAAATAGTTGCTGCTGAGTCTGATTTGACTTCCAAAAGACATGTATTACAGAGCTGCATATGTGGCCGTGAAAAAAGATTGGATGGAACCTGATAAAGCTTGAGCAATGTGGGCTATAGCAAGTGGAAGAACCAGGTGACAAGTGTAGCAAGGCCCATCTCAAGGTCAGAGTAACTTGCACCATCTTTTACACTCTTCAGAGGTGAAGATGTTGGCTTTTTGCTAGACAACATAAGTTGACGATGATGATTATTTGTTAAACATCTTGTTACCAGCCCAACCTGCCTCATGAAAATTGAGACTTCCATTTCACTAAGCATGCCAAACAAGCTCGACATCAGGAAAATATGGCAAGATACTAGACTGAGCACCTGGTGGATTCAGCTCCCAGCATTCCCCAAATTATTTCCATGTTGGAAATCAGGGATCAACATTGCAGGCCATGCTCTGTGGGCACCAACCACAAGCACTCAGGCCCGTAGATATTGACATCCAACAAGTGCCAGCATCTAAGAACATTGATGGCACATCTTCAATTCACTCACCTGACACTTTTCATCTACAATGCTACATCTGAGGCTGCACCTGCAGCTATCATTGTAATGTTTTAGCAATTATCGTGTCCTCTGGGACATGTGCCCAGCTCATGGCCTGGACCAGGCTGTATGTCCACTTTCTGTCATAGCACTTATTCACTCTAAGCCTACCTCAATGCTCACAGCATCCATATGCTGCATTGCCTTTTTGTGCCTTGCTCTGTCAGCCAGAGATACCTGGCTCAATTGCTGCTGCTTTTCTGTGCTGCTTAGCATGGATACAAAGTCAGCTAAATTGTCATAATTGGTAGTATGCCCCAGTCAAGACAAAAGGGATAGTCTTTACTCAGAGATTTCAAACACAGTAAGTACAGCTTCTGATTGTAATCCAGGCCCTGCTCAGAATCAGGATCCCCTTCTCATAAAGAATAAGGTGCAGAATGATGGGGAGTGCACCATCTGTCTTGACTCTTTCTGCCCTATTGTGGGTTGCTTTCCTCATGAAAGGAATTACTCGAGATGCAAGTGGGTAATGCAGCGATTACTGTGAGTACAGATTGGGAGCTGTCCCAAGTGTGTGAACAGGCTGTCATAGGGAATGCCAAGTTAGAGGTGAAAGTGAAGCAGAAAGATGTTGCAGGAAATAGTTAGAATGATAAAACATCAGCCTAGGTCAGAAGTGTGTATAACAGCAGAAACAGAGTGAGTATGAAGAATTGGTGAGCAGATAATGATATTTACTCTGGCAGAGTGGAGAACAATATTGATCACCTTCTTATTCTGCTGGGCATTCTTCCAGATGCTGACACTGCTTCATCTTAGGTAACAATCTCTGCCCAGGCTGGCTTCTACTGCTGGTCTTTGGAAAAGAAAAAATCCTGTCTGTGCTCCAGCTTCCTCTATGACACTGCCCATAAAGTTGGCACCAATTTCCCAATAGTAGAAAGTGACGACTGCAGACGCTGGAGATTCAAGTTGAAGGGTATGGTGCTGGAAAAGTACAGCCAGTCAGGCAGCATCCAAAGAGTAGAAGAGTCAATGTTTTGGGCATAAGCCCTTAATCAGGAATGAGTGGTTGGCCCAAGAGGGGGTGGGAGATAAATGGGAGGGAGGTGGAGTGGTAGCTGGGAATACAATAGATAGATGAAAGTGGGGGTAATGGTAGGGCAGATAGGACAGGTCAAGAAGGCGGTGCCAAGTTGGAAGGTTAGATCTGGGATAAAGTGGGGGTAGGGAAATGAGGAAACTGGTGAAATCCACATTGCTCCATTGTGGTTGGAAGGTCCCAAGGTGGAAGATGAAGCATTCTTCCTCCAGGTGTCTGGTGGCGAGAGTTTAGTTTTGGTGGATGAGGCCCAAGACTGGCATGTGCTTGGCGGAATGAAATGGGGACCTAAAGTATTCAGCCACAGGGCGGTGGGTTTGTTTAGTGCGTGTATCCCAGAGATGTTCTCTGAAACTCTGCAAGTTGGCCTCCTTCCTACCCAATGTGGAGAAGACCACATCAAGAGCAGTGGACACAGTAGATGATTGTGTGAAAGTACAGGTAAATCTCCAAAGGATCCTTTGGAGACGAGGATGGAGGTGTGGAGGGGGAGGCACGAGTGCAAATTTTGCCCTTTTTGCGGTGGAAGAGGAAAGTGTTGGGAGTAAAGGGTGGGTTGTGGGGGACATAGGTCTAACAAAGGAGTTGCAAAGGGAATGGATCCCTCTGGAACACAGATGAGAGTGTGGAGGGAAATATATCCCTGGTGGTGGGGTCTGTTTGTAAGTGGCATAAATGGCGGAGGATGATGCAATGTATCCAGAGGTTGGTGGGGTTGAAGATGACGACCATGAGGATTCTGTCCTTGTTGCAATTGGAGGGGTGGAGTTCAAGGGTGGAGGTACAGGACGTGAATGAGATGCATTGGAGTGCATTGTTGACCGTGTGGAAGGGAAAATTGTGATCTTTGAAGAAGGAGTCTATCGGTGGGTTTGAAGTAGATGTCTGTGTTGAGTCGGTTGCTGAAAGTGGAGATGGAGAGGTTCAAGAAGGAGGTGTCCAAGATAGTACAGGTGAACTTGACATCAGGGTGGCAGGTGTTTGTGAAGTTGATGTGGTAGCGCCGATACAGTCATCAATGTAGCGGGGGGAATGGTGCCAGTGTAGCTGCGGCCCATGGACTCTTCCACGTACCCAACGAAGAGGCAGGCATAGCTGGAGCCCATACGGGCGCCCATGGCTACCCCTTTGGTCTGGAGGAAGTGGGAGGATTCAAAAGAGAAATTGTTGAGGGTGAGGACCAATTCTGCCAATCAAATTAGTGTGTCGGTGGAATGGTCCTGGTTGGGTTGATAGGAGAGGAAGAAACAGTGCTTGGAGGCCTTTGTCATGGTGGATAGATGTTTACAGGGACTGAATGTCCATGGTGAAGATGAGGCATTGGGGGCTAGGCAAATGAAAGTCATGGAAGTGGAGGGTGTGGGTGGTGTTCTGAACATATTTGAGGAGATCCTGGACCAAGGGGAACAGGACGCTGTCAAGGTATACAGAGATAAGTTCAGTACTTATAACCATTCTCTCCACAACTTCCTTGTTAGGTCCACACCTCCACAACTCCTCCTTCCCCTGCCACCATAAGAAGTGGAAAACCTGTACCCTCACCTCCATCCAAGGCCCCAAAGGATCCTCCCACATCTGATAGAGATTAATCGGTACTTCCACACATGTCAACTGCTGTGTGTGTTGCTCTTGATGTGGTCTCTTCTATTTTGGGGGACAGGACGCCAAATTGTGGAATGTTTCAGAGAACATCTCTGGGACATACACGCTAAACAACCACACCACTCTGTGACCAAACACTTTAACTCCCTCTCCCATTCCGCTAAGGACATGCAGGTCCTGGGCCTCCTCCATCACCAAACTCTAGCCACTCCACACCTGGAGAAAGAATGCCTCATCTTCCATTTTGGGACCCTCCAACCACACAGGATCAATGTGGATTAAACCAACTTCCTTATTTCCTCTCCCCCCACCTTATCCCAGATCCAACTTTCCAACTTGGCACCGCTCTCTTGATCTGCCGTACTTGTCGATCCTCCTTTCCATCAATCTGCTCCATCCTCCTCTCTAACCTATTACCTTCACCCCCACCTTCATCTACCTATTGCATTCCCAGCTACCTTACCCCCAGTCTCCGTCCCTCCTCCCATTTATCTCTCAGCCTCTTGGGCCACCTGCTCATTTCTGATGAAGAGCATAGGCTCAAAACATTGACTCTCCCGCTCCTCAGGTGCTGCCTGACTGGCTTTGCTTTTCCAGCACCCACACTCTTTGACACCAAATTCCCACTGTCTGCCACATGCAAAGCAAACATCAGCAATTACACAGACTAATTCTGGTCTGACAATGTTTGTTTCAGTTCACCATAGGCTTTCAAAGATAGTGCAGTTGCTATGGATATTGGTCTTTCAGCAGATATCTACTAACTGGTGAATTATTCCCAGAAGAATGCATGGTAAGGTGGATTGGATTCAAATTTGAGAGACATGATAGGTGCGTCGTAGTTTATTAATGAGGTAAATTTTGTAATATATGGCAAGAAAACTTGGTCAGACTTATGGTGAAAAACATTACAAAAAACTCAACGCAACTTGGACTCAGCTTAAAAAAATGAAAGATTTAGCATAGATTATATTGCAATGTAAGGCATTGCATTTGACAGGTAGCAAATTGAAATTGTGAAGGAAAGAGATTGTCATTAATTGGAATTTGGACATTCAATCACAAGTTGATTTCCACTAGGCATTGTGTTCTTGAAATCAAACTGTGGATCTTTCATTTGTGAGTTAGTGGAGAGATTTATTGAAACATTTTTAAGAATATTGAGAACATGGTATAAAAAAAATGAGGTTAGTACTTCTGACCAGCATGGTTAGTTATACTGGAAGGTTGATAGACTGTCATACTGTGATGTTAATAGATTGAAACTGGGAGCTGGAAGACTGTAACTGAGAAGTGAGTAGACTGTCACAGTGTGATTGGTCAACAGTCATATTGTGTAGCCTGCTACTTTGTGGTTAATGGAGTTGCACTGTGTGCTTGGTAGACTATCACACTTTGGTCACTAGACTGTCACTGTGAGTTTTATAGACTGTCACTACAGCTAATGAGACTGGCAATGCCAGCAACCTTAACTGTTCATTCAGTTATCCTTTACAAATGAACTGAGTGGATTGTATTCTGAGACTGGATACTGTCCCCTTAACGATATTGGACTGATGATCATAAGCCACTGAGGAATTTTCCAAATCCTCATGTCTTGTGAAAGATCCAGGACGGAATTGATTCTGTTCCTATGTTGATTGTTGACATGCTGACATGTCACAATGGGGAAGGGAGTTGCTGGTAGCTCCCAGCTGCCTTGTGGGTAGTTGGTTGAGAATCCCTGGCCTAAGCAGCATCTGTCTGTCTCAGCCAACATTACCAAACGTAGAGACTTGTCTTATTTACACGTCTGTATCCAAGTTGTCAGCAGTGTTTGCCCAATATAGGAACCACAGCAACACTTCAGAACAAATTTATTGATTGTCTGTGCTTGGAGTAAATTGCTTGCATAAATATTATTACATTAGAGTTATTTTTAATACTGTTATTTTCACAATCACAATTATTACCATTGTGGTCTTAGTTTAAGATGTTGAGCAGTAAGTGCTGTCACAACAATAATATGCACCTAAATTGATCGTTGGTGGAAAATAAATATTCCAAGCTGCTTCACAGTGGCATTATGATAGAGTCATAGAGCTGTACAGCATGGAAACAGACCCTTCGGTCCAACTTGTTCATGCCAAACAGATATCCGAAATTAATGTGAGTCCCATTTGACAGCACTTGGCCCATATCCTTCTAAACCCTTCCTACTCATATACCCATCCAGATGCCTTTTCAAATGTTGAAATTGTACCAGCCTCCACCACTTTCACTGGCACCTCATTCCATACAGGCACTACCCTTGGTGTGAAAAGGTTGCACCTTTAGGTCCTTTGGCTAAAGATGGGCACCTTCCCCTGCAACCTCAAGAAATGCAAAACTTGCGCCGACCTTCCCCTGCAACCGCAAGAAATGCAAAACTTGCGCCACCTTCCCCTGCAACCGCAAGAAATGCAAAACTTGCGCTTACTTCTCTCCAAGGGATCCTTCCATATCCGCCACAAATTCACCTGCACCTCCGCACACATCATCTATTGCATCCGCTGCACCCGATGTGGCCTCCTCTATATTGGGGAGACAGGCCGCCTACTTGCAGAACGTTTTAGAGAACACCTCTGGGACACCCGGACTAACCAACCCAACCACCCCATGGCTCAACACTTTAACACCCCCTCCCACTCCACCAAGGACATGCAGGTCCTTGGACTCCTCCATCGCCAGAACATAGCAACATGACGGTTGGAGGAAGAGCGCCTCATCTTCCTCCTGGGAACCCTCCAACCACAAGGGATGAACTCAGATTTCTCCAGTTTCCTCATTTCCCCTCCCCCCATCTTGTCTCAGTCGAATCCCTTGAACTCAGCACCGCCTTCCTAACCTGCAATCTTCTTCCTGACCTCTCCGCCCCCACCCCACTCCGGCCTATCACCCTCACCTTGATCTCCTTCCACCTATCACATCTCTGTCACCCCTCCCCCAAGTCCCTCCTCCCTACCTTTTATCTTAGCCTGCTAGACACATTATCCTCATTCCTGATGAAGGGCTTATGCCCGAAACGTCGAATTTCCTGTTCCTTGGATGCTGCCTGACCTGCTGCGCTTTTCCAGCAACACATTTTCAGCTCTGATCTCCAGCATCTGCAGACCTCACTTTCTCCACTGAGCTGAGGAAGCATGGATTAGAATGGGATAACAGAAGTACAGTTAGAAAGATAGAATGAGGGATGAGAAATCTTGAGTGATTTTATTGACATGAATGCAAGTGATTTTTTTTGTGTTGAAGAATGTATAAGATCAGAAGTACAGCTTGAGGTTGACTCAGATCGAAAGAGGTTGCAAATATTCAGTCTCCACTGGAAGAAATGACCATGGAGTATGCTGGAAATAACTACAAGGGTATATAATGTGTGTTGAAAATGATGGCTTCAATTTTAGTTTAAATTTTAAATATCTGTTAAATGTTGAACAAAATCTAACAATCTTATCCTGGTTGTCAGCAGTCCTCAGTCGAATCAGGGGAGATAAAACATAAAATGAAAGAACTGCAGACAATTCAAATTCAACCCTCTGAGGTGCTTCCATCTCCCGTGGTGCACAGCCAGTAGGAAAGGCCAGGATGTCTTGCTATTGTTTCCAAATGACCACTGCAGCCATTGGGGGTGGGGGTGGGGTGTGGTCAGCATGGTTGCTCAATGATTAGCACTGCTGCCAGTGCCAGGAATCCGAGTTTGATTCCATCCACGGGCGACTGTGTGTGGAATTGGCACATTCTCCCCGTGTCTGCATGGGTTACCTCTAGGTGCTCTAGTTTCCTCCCACAATCCAAAGATGTGCACGTTAGGTGAATTGGCCATGCGAAGTTGCCCATAGTGTTCAGGGAGGTATAGGTTAGGTGCATTACTCAGAGCAATAGGGTAGGGGAATGAGTGTGAGTGGGTTACTCTTCGGAGTGTTGATGTGAACTTGTTGGGCTGAGGGCCTGTTTCCACACTGTAGGGATTCTATGATTCTATCACTATCAATCCCCCCACCTGCATCACCTTCCCAGCTACCTTCCTCCACCCCATTCTCCTATTTATCTCTCAGCAATCACACCCCCCCCCACCTCCCGCCCACCACCAACATTAGTGACAGAGGACTTCTACCCAAAACATTGACTCTCCTGCTCCTCAGATGCTGCCTGACCTGCTGTGCTTTTCCAGTGTCACACTTTTCAGCTAAGTGTCAATCAAAATGTATAAAAGGTCTTACTCCCCAAGTCCTAACAAGATAGCTTGCCATTTCTTACCAAACTTGCCTCATTAACTAGCTGCAATATGTGCCATTCTTGCCAAATTATAGTCCCATTCTACCACTGCGTAGGATAACTTTCCACTGGTGCAATGTCATGGGCAGCACCTTCATTAAAATGCTGTTATGGACATAGATAAGCACTGTCAGCTTGAAGCTGCCCTGCTTGATTCCTGACATTTGCTCCAGATGTGGAGGACAAGCTAATATTGGTGATGTACTTTGTGGGCCGGAACTTGGAGGTCCTGAGCTGGTGAAAAGGTGGGGTGTTTTATTCTGCCAGGACTGGCAGAAGATCTCTGACACCTGACCGTGCTAGCCAGTCCAAGGTTAGCAAACAGGTGAGTACAGTCTCAACTATAGGAAGAAGGTCAACATTCTTCTCCACTTCACCAGCATGCGTGACACCATCTTCTCTCTGATACCTCGCATTTCACTGTGTCTCTACTGTGGTACCCACATCCCATGAAAATTCCTACGATTTTCACTACTACCCCCAACATCTTCTCTCACTCACTATCACTCATCCCAACCGATGACATCATGTAATCTTGCATGCTCTCTACGCTGCCAGCTGACTCACTTGGGACACCTCCTCAAGTGCAAGAACTGTGCCAACCCATTTTAATATCCCTAATTACCCCTCTTCCTTTCATTCCAAGAGGAAATCAGTCCACATTAGAATAGAACAAGGTTAGATCACTTGGAATACAGGGAGAACTGCCATTTGGATGCAGAACTGGCTCGACGATAGAAGACAGAGAGTTGTAGTGGAGGGTTGTTTGTCAGACTGGAGGACTGTGACCAGTGGTGTGCCACAACGATTGGTGTTGAGTCCACTGCTTTTCGTCATTTATATACATGGATGTGAGCTTAGGAATTATAGTTAGTAAGTTTGCAAGTGGCACCAAAATTGGAGGTACAAAGATCAAAGAAAATTTACAGCCCAGGAACAGGCCGTTCGGCCCTCCAAGCCTGAGCCGATCCAGATAAACTGTCGAAACCTATCGGTCAATTCCTAAGCATTTGTATCCCTCTGCTCCCCACCTACTCATGCATTTATCCAGACGCATCTTAAATGAATCTACGATGCCTGCCTCTCCCACCTCTGCTGGCAGCGCGTTCCAAATGCCCACCACTATCTGTATGAAGTACTTACCGCGTGTATCCCCCTTAAACATTTCACTTTGCACCTTGAAAGCATGACCCCTTCGTTATTGAATCCTTCACCCTGGGAAAAAGCTTATTTCTATCTACTCTGTCTGTACCTTTCCTAATTTTGTAAATCTCCGTCAGGTTCCCCCCTCAGTCTCCTTTTCTCTAATGAAAATAAATCTAATCTACTCAACCTTTCTTCATAGCTAGCTCCTCCATACCAGGCAACATCCTCATAAACCTTCTCTGCACCCTCTCCAAAATGTCCACATCCTTTTGGTAATGTGGCAACCAGAACTGTACACAATGACTTGTACAATTTTAACATGACTTGCCAGCTCTTATACTCAATACCCCGTCCAATGCAGGCAAGCATTCAATATGCCTTCTTGACCACTCTATCCACCTGTGCAGTAACCTTCAGGGTACAATGGACCTGTACTTCCAGATCTCTCTGCCCATCAACTTTTCCCAAGGCTCTTCCGTTCATTGTATAATTTGCTCTACAATTCGTCTTGTCTAAATGCATCACCTTACATTTTACTGGATTAAAAACCATCTGCCACTTTTCTGCCCAACTCTCCAGTCTATCTATAACCTGCTGTATTCTCTGACAGTCCCTTATGCTTTCTGCTACTCCACCAATCTTCGTGTCATCTGCAAACTTGCTGATCATGCCAACAGTGCCCTCTTCCAGATCATTTATGTACATTACAAGCAATAGTGGACCTAACACTGACCCCTGTGGAACACCTTTCTCCATTTTGAGAAACTCCCTTCGACTACTACTCTTTGCCTGCTGTTGCTCAATCAGTGCTTTATCCACCTAGCTAGAACACCCTGCACACCATGTGTCTTCACTTTCTCTGTTAGTCTACCATGGGGAACCTTATTAAACACCTTACTAAAGCCCATGTATATGACATCAACAGCCCTTCCTTCATCTATCAACTTGGTCACTTGCTTGAAGAACTCTATTAAGTTGATGTAGTGGACAGCGAAGAAGGTTACCTCAGATTACAACAGGATCTTGATCAGATGGGCAGATGGAATTTAATTTAGTTAAATATGAGGTGCTACATTTTGGAAAGGCAAATCAGAGTAGGACTTGTACACTTAATGGTAAGGTCCAAGGGAGTGCTGCTGAACAAAGAGACCTTGGAGTACAGGTTCATAGCCCGTTGAACGTGGAGTCACAGGTACATAGGACAGTGAAGAAGGCATTTGGTATGCTTTCCTTTATTGAATCAGAGCATTGAGTATAGGAGATGAGAGGTCATGTTGTGGCTTTACAGGACATTGATCAGGCTGCTTTTGGAATATTGTGTGCAATTCTCCCTCCTCTAGGAAGGATGTTACGAAATTTGAAAGGGTTCAGAAAATATTTACAAGGGTGTTGCCAGGGTTGGAGGATTTGAGCTATAGGAAGAGGCTGAATAGGCTGGGGTTGTTTTCCCTGCAGCTCCACCCCTGAGGCTGAGGGGTGACCTTATAGACATTTATAAAATCATGAGGGGCATGGATAGGGTAAACAGATAAGGTTTTTTCCTAGGTTGGGGGAGTCCAGAACTAAAGGGCGTAAGTTTAGGGTGAGAGGGGAAGACATAAAAGAGATCCACGGGACAACTTTTTCACGCAGAGGGTGATGCTTGTGTGGAATAAGCTGCCAGAGTAAGTGATGAAGGCTGGTACAATTACAACATTTAAAGGCATCTGGATGGGTATGAATAGGAAGGGTTTAGCAGGATATGGGTCAAGTAATGGAATTAAATTAGGTTGGGATATTTGGTCGGCATGGATAAGTCAGACCGAAGGGTCTGTTTCCATGCTGTACATCTCTGTGACTATAAATACTCAAAGCACTTGTTGGACTGCCTGACATTCCATTTTCTCAGGCTTATGTGAAGAGGATTCAAACTCTAATCTTCCCATCTCAACCATGTCCAAATCTTTGGAATGGCTTTGGAGATATCCCTATGTTGGAATCCTCTGACCAAAGGCTTTATGTCTCTCAAAAACAGTATTCATCAGATCTGACAGCATCTGTGAAGAGAAATCAAAGTTAATGTTTCAGTTCGGGTGACCCTTCCTTAGTGCTGGACACAAAACATTAACTTTGATTTCTCTTCACAGATGCTGCCAGACCTGCTGAGCTTTTCCAACAACTTCTATTTTTGTTTCTGATTTACAGCATCCACAGTTCTTTCAGTTTTTGTTTTATTTCTCTTGACTTGACTAAAGACTGCTGATAACAGGACAAGCAATCTGTCTTTGTGCCTGTGCTGGATGGCAGAACAATACAGTAATAGCTGGTATCTCTGGCCGGGGGGGGCAATGTTCAAAATGGCAAGGGCAGGATGCTATGAGCATCTATGTATGTTCAAAGCAAATTATCAGTAAGAAACCAAGTAAAGAGCTCAGACATGCAACCCAGTCCACTGCAGGAGCTGGATATTTAGCCCTGAGTTCACAATGTTCTTGCAATATTATCATAATGATACAGTGCTCTGAGATGCAACACATGTATACAGAAGAATACTGTAAGTGAATCAATGATGTTCCACGAAGGTTCTTAGTGTTTGGCAAAGTTAGATGCCAATGTCCATGAATGTGGGCTGCATGAGGTTGGGTCCCACAGAGTGTACCCTGAGTTGTGGTGCTTGGTGTCCAATACGGAGGTCATTTTAAGCAAGTGGCAAGCTGAAATTCCTGAACTGCTGTGCTCTTCCAGCACCACGAATCCAGAAATAAATTCCAAGCGCCCACTCTGACTTCCATGTTGAGAATTCTTGGTGCCCAATTTGCTTGTTTCCATGCTGCATATAAAAGAACCAAGAAATGAGATTAATAAGGCTTGCAACAAGCAACAATTCCATGTAATAGGCAGCTCACCACGACCTAATGAGAATCTCACTTTGGCACTTGGCATGCATTTAAAGGAAAGAGGGTTCATTAGCTTGGATGACTGGTTTTTAATGCAGAATGATGCCAACAGCATGGGTTCATGTCTTGTATCAGCTGAGGTTACCCTGAAGGACTCTCTTTCTTAATCTTTCCCCTCATCTGAGGCATGATGATCCTCAGGTTAAACCACTGCCAGTTGTCTCTCTCTAATCAGAGAGAAGCCCTATGGTCTAGTAAGACTATGGTAACTTTACCTTTATCTAAAAGATGCTGTGTGATAGCCCTGATGTGCAAACTGTCACATTCTTGCAAAAGTGCACATCATTCAAGCCCCTATAAGATTCTGTCCATTATCTCAGCAACCACGCCATCAAATCCACAATAGGATTCAATAAAATCAGCTCACTCCAATAGAAATAGATCCAAGATGATCAATCTTTCCCTACAACATAATATTTATCTAGCACAGGAATTAGTGGAAAAAAAACATTGTCTGAGCTACTTCTATTATATCCTTGACTTGCTAACTGTTTGAGATTGGTTTCCACTTGCATAGAGATTTTCCTCAGCAAAAGCTAAATATCATTGCTACATTTTAAAACTGGAGCTATTGGAAATAGATCTGATAATGTCAGAGTCATGTTTACAGTTGCACCATCATTATTACACAAAGGTCATACTATCACAGGTACTAGTGGTGCAGTTCTGGAATGCACAGAACCTTGCACAGAATCCTTGAACCTTGCTCAGCTGAATGTATGCT
Organism: Hemiscyllium ocellatum; assembly: GCF_020745735.1. Taxonomy (NCBI): domain Eukaryota; kingdom Metazoa; phylum Chordata; class Chondrichthyes; order Orectolobiformes; family Hemiscylliidae; genus Hemiscyllium; species Hemiscyllium ocellatum. The sequence continues at coordinate 34,734,830 of NC_083411.1, read as the reverse complement.
CAGGCTCAGGAAGGTCTCCATCAGAAGTATCATTTAAAGGATCATCAACTATTCATTGGTTTGCAGTTGGTTGATGCCATAAGGCTGTTGCCACAATTTTGCAAGTGTGATGTTTTCTAAAGCTGTTTCAAGTTGCAAAAGGTAGAACTAGGCAAGATGTTTAATGTACAGAGGAAGGGAAGCAAGGCACTAAACTGAAATACAAACCCTCCAAGTTTATAATCTTTGAATTATTACCTGAACTATGTCCAAATTGGCATAGGGTAATTAAAATTAAGCAGATGTAACTGAACTCCCTCTGCAGACCCAAACAACCTCTTTCCCCCCCTCCTCTGCCCCTCGCCACCAGACCTGACCCCATCCACTGGACTGCACCCAACCAGATTCTTATTCATAATTTTGACATCATACCCTTCCCCAGCTGGCACCCTTTCCAGCTGGAATTCTATTCAACTGGCACCCAGTTGAACTCACCCATACCAATTTTTCACCTTACCTTCCCAGCATCCTAACATACCATTTACATTATCCACATACAATCTCATAGCAGTTGTCAACATGGCTGTTCAAACCTTTACATTTCAGAATCTCACAACTGACTGCTGTGATCAGATTTGCCTTCCACTGATCGTTCTTTACTTCAAAGGAAAAGTTAGAATGGAAATATTGCTTCTCTCAGAAATACAGAACTGTCTTTTTTTGCAAAACAGAGCATTTGAAATGGCAACCTGAAAAAGATTAGGAGAAAGTGAGGACTGCAGATGCTGGAGATCAGAACTGAAAAATGTGTTGCTGGAAAAGCGCAGCAGGTCAGGCAGCATCCAAAGAGCAGGAGAATCAACGTTTCAGGCATACGCCCTTCTTCAGGAACACGATTCCCGAAGAAGGGCTCATGCCTGAAACGTCGATTCTCCTGCTCCTTGGATGCTGCCTGACCTGCTGCGCTTTTCCAGCAACACATTTTTCAACCTGAAGAAGATTGCTATCTTCCGAAAATCCAGCCCATGGTTTCAGGTTGATAAGGACTGGCACCTGAATATGACTGGTATGTCATATTCAAGATTAACAATGATTTTGAAGATCAGGTTATAGAATTGGTTTGGCTAGAATGAAGAATAATAGGGGAAAGATGTCATAAGTGGGGGTGGTCTCTTGGCCCCATAATAGTCACCATAAAGTGGAAAATAGTAAACAGCAAGAAATACTTTGTCATAAAAACAAAGGAAGGTGATAATCATTGGTGACCTTACTCCACACGTAAACGGAAAACATCACATTGGCAGTCATTGACTGGTTGAGAACTTCATAGAAAACCTTGAGATCATTTCTTTGAGCAGCATATTTTGGAACTGACCAGTCAGCAGGCTCCATTAGAACTGGAGTTGTGTAATGAGATAGAATTAATTAATTACCTTAGAGTTAAGGCATCCTTGGGTAACAGAGACCACAATATGACTGAATGTTCCATCCAGAGGAGATTGGATCTAAGAATAATATTTTAAATTTAAATAAGGGCAGCGATATGGGCATGAAACTGAATGAGATTCAGTAAACTGGCTACTACAAAGAAAAATTCTAAAGGGAGAGTTCACCATCCATGTTTAACTAAATAAGTTAAAGAAAATATCTAAACTTAAGGAAAAATCATAACTGAATGAAGATAAGTGGCAGGTCAGAATATAAACAATACCAGAGGATGACTAAAAGGTTCATGAGAAGGAAGAAATTAGAGTGAGAGGAATATAGTGAGGAATGTAAAAATAAACAGCAAGTATGTCTACAGGTATTTAAAAAAGGAACACAGTCAGTAAGTAAAGTAAAGTAAATGCTGGTTTTCTCAAGTGTGAGCTAACAGTCAATGATAATGGCAGCCGAATTGAACAAATGTTTTACTTCTGTCTTCACAATGTCAGATACGAAAGTTCCACTCATAGCTGTAAATCAGGAGATAGAAAGAGGAGAATGAAGTGGTACTTAGCAAACTGTTGGAATTGGGGTCCAACAAGTCTCTGGGTCCAGATGGGGTTCATCTTAGGGCCTTTGAAAATGTTGTTAACGCGGTCAACGATGTATTGGTGTTAATTTTGCAAAGATCTCTCGATTCACTATTGCACATTAGTGTGGAAAATAAAAGTTCATGGTATGAGATCATGGTTGCAGCATGGGTCAGAGCATTGGATGGTTGGCAGAAAAACATAAAGTATGGACCAAAAATAGAGATTGCTGGAAAAGCTCAGTTGGTCTGGCAGCATCTGTGAAGAGAAATCAGCATTAACACTTCGGATTCCTTATTCAGAAATGATGGCAGCTAGGAAAATGATGGTTTATCTGCAGAAGATGGAGTGGGTGGGGGAGTGGAGTGATAAGGAGTAAATGAGAGGTGGGGATAGAGCCCAAAGAGAGAGATGAAGAGTTGGACAGACAAAGGAATGGATAACGATCTGGCTGGGAAGGTGAATAGCTGTCAATGGAGACTGTTAGTGGCTAATGATCGCATAGCGTGTAATGGCAGACTGTGATAACAAGGCCTGGTGTGTGAGGTTGGGGGCGAGGACATGGGAGAGTTCAGGCCTTAAAATTATTGACCTCAATATGAAGTCCAGAGGGTTGCAGAAAATAAGGTGTGGTTCCTCCAGCTTGCACTAAGATTTCCTGGAAAGCTGCAGCAAGCTGGAGACAGAGATATTGGCCAGGGAACAAAGTAGGAAGCAACTGGAAGCTCAGGGTCATGTGTGCTGGCCAAATGTAGATGTTCTGCATAATGGTCACCCAGTCTATGCTTCCTTTGCCCAATGTCAGTGAGACCACATTGTGAGAAGTGAATGCGGTAGACTAGATTGTGCGAAGTTGCAACCTCTGAATCTGGTCTCCTGCATTCGCTGCTTACAAGATGGTCTTCTTTACATTTGGGAAACAAAGCATAGACTGGGCGACCACTTTGTAGAACGTCTATGTTTTGCCCACATAAAGATCCTGAGCTTCCAGTTGCCTGACACTTTAAACAATGCTCTGTTCCCTGGCCAACATCTATCTCAGGCTTGGTGCAATGATCCAGCAAAACTCAGCACAAGCTAGAAGAACAACGCATCATTTTCCACTTCGGGACCCTGCAACCCTTTGGCCTTAATTTCGAGTTGAATAATTTTAGGGCCTCAGCTCTCCCATGCCCTACCTTCCAAGCCACAGACTAGGCCTTGCTATCATATAGTCTGCCATTACACACTGCACCTCATTAGCCACTAACAGTTTTAATGAACAGCTATTCACCTTCCCTTATCCTCTCCTTTGTCTATCTAACTGTTCTTCACTTTCTTTGGGCTCTATCTCCACTTACCATTAACTCCTTATCCCCTCCCTCCATCCTATTTTCTGGATATAAACTGACATTTTCCTTGCTACCACCTGTTCTGATGAAAGGTTACTGGACCGAAACTTAACTTTGATCTCTCTTCACAGATGTTGCTTGACTTGCTCAGCTTTTCCAGCAATCTCTATTTTTGTTTCTAATTTACAGCATCTGTAAAGCATATTATAAAGCATGCAACATTGGTTTGTTATCTGATCAGTAGGATGTGATGAGTGGAGTCTCACAGGGGTATACGCTGGGATCAAAAGCCCAAAACATCGACTGTCCAGCTCCTCGGATGCTGCCTGACCTGCTGTACTTTTCCAGCGCCGTGTATTTTGACACCAGTGATTTGGATGAGAGAAGCTTAGGCATGAGGCATGGTAGCTAAACTCACAGACAAAACCAACATAAGCAGGGAAGTATGGTATGAAGATGCAGATAGGTGGACTGAGTGGGTAGGTATCTGGTAGCTGAACTATAATGAGAAAATGTGAAGTTGTTCATGCTGGGAGAAGAGTGAAAAAGCAGAGTATTACTTCAAAGAAGAATGACTACAAAATTCTGACAAGCAGAGGGACTTAGGCTTCCTGGTAAACGAGTTACAAAATCTTAATTTGCAGTTCCAGCACGTATGCAATAAGTAATAATATCATTCTATCCTTTATTCTGAGAGAATTGAACATAAAAGTAAAGATATTATGCTTCAGTTATATAGGATACCTGCACATGTGAAGGCATATTTCAAGTAACATTTCAAGTGAAGCATTTTGGTCCCCTTATTTAAGAAGGTGTGTGAATGCATTGGAAGTCACCTTTCTCTTCCTGTCAATGTATTTGGAACCAGACAAAGCCCTGATGTTCATGTCTGGATAAGACATTAAAATGCAAACAAACTTTTGGAACATCTCATTGATAAGTCATTGAAATAATGTGGATTAATAGCTGTTCTTTTCTAAATGGATTACAACTGGATTACAATATCTCTTGCAGACTTTTCAGAATCTGTGTGAAGAAAATGACTCTTCTTATAATAAGCGAATAAGTGAAACTCAGGGCCCATTGTCTGATAGTCGCTAACCATCATGACATTGTGTAGGGCAACGTAAAGTATCTACAATAGTAACATTACAGAAAACTCAACATAATTTCCATCTTCAGCCTCCACAACCTCTGCATCCAATTCTTTCTCTGCATCCAAATGGTTATCTTCCCCATCATGTACAAAAGGGATTTTTCCTCCTCCCCTAGACCTTCAGGACATATACAAAATCCTTATAGCCTGCTCTTTTCCCTATCATGCCATGCCTTGTTCTTGTGCAGATCAGATTATCTTCAATCACAACTCATTGTTTCAACTAAAACGCACTACATCTTCAAAATGTGCATGTTAGCATTAAACAGCCTGGCTTTAAATGTTGCTAGTTCTTCACAACATTGCTGCTCACATAGTAGCTGAACAGCATTTCATTTCACTGGATGCAAATATCATTATAATGATGAGGTTACATAAACTTGCATGGAGATAGTAAGGACTGCAGATGCTGGAGGCCAGCATGAATTTGCACGCTGTTTATATGTTGCAATCAATGGAAACAAGTTAATTGTACATTTGATTACTGTACTAATTTTTGCAGGCTACCAGTTAAACTATGATTAGAGTATTTTGTTAGCCTTGCTGCTGTAACTTTCTCAGGGAAACGGTCCTTGGGAGATTTTGGCTTGATAGGAATCTCGACAGTGAGTGAAGTCAGGATCTCTGATGCTGAATTCTGTACTGGTACATTAAGTTCATGCCACCTTATCTTCCCCAGCTATCCTCACAAATGTGAAGGGAAATAGAGGTTAAAAATCCCTCCCAAAATGTTGGATTAACTACTCAAATGGTTGTCCTGAAATAGTTAAGAAGAATCATTCACAGTGTAGCTGGTTAGATCGGAATTGAGGTTGTGAACCTTTCACACTTTTCTCCAAGTAAAGGTTGGGAAGGTATAGAAACATCAACATTTTGAATTGAAGTAATATGAATAAAAAGACTTCCAAATATCTCTAAAGGAATATAATTACATTGTTTTCTTTCTTATGGTACGACTGAAGAAAATGTATTCCAAGGACTTAGAACACCATAGAATTGCATTTCACATGTATAATTATCCAAACATTGATATACTCTATAATATAGTATGTATTGATACTTACTATATTAAATGTAGAAAGACGCATAATAACTTTGAATTAGACAAATGTGATGAGCTACATGTATATTCCAAATTAAAATCAGAAACAAAATTCATCTGACAGCTTATTGGAATGCAGAGTGTATGTATTCAAAACAGAAATGACAGCAATTCTGCTCCACACAGGTGAAACACAAATATCAGAAGGAAAAGTAAAAAAAAATTGTGGAGATGAATTGATTGAAAAAGCCTGACATGCATCTCAGTGCCAAGGAATCAGAAATCCAATTATAAAACAGAAACATAATTTACAACAAACAGTAATAGATAGGAAGAGAATGTGGATGCTGGCTGTAGAGTATACGATGGAACACAAATTCGATTTGAAGGGATTACCATGGCTGGCCTTGATGTGTTGTGTTTCTTGGAAGTGAAGCATCAGGAGAAAGGATATCAAAGAACAATAGATTATGTTAAAAAAGACCTTTCAATCAAAGTAAGTCACATCTGAGAAGTTTAGATTCTGAAGGGAAATAGAAATGATGTGAGCCTTTTATTCAGCCTTGCTGAAAAGTATGGACTGACAGTACGCTACGTTAGATTCTGTACATTAATTGTCCGAATGGTTTTGAAATTCAATTGAATGATGCATAGGGTTTTATCAAAAATGTAAAGGTGTATTGACTCCCATAACCCTTCAGATCAAAAATCTATCCAACTCAGCCTTGTAAATATTCAATGACTTACCCTCTATCCTCAGTGAAAGAGGATTCCAGCAGTTAATGATTGTTCCAGAGAAAAAAAATCCTCCTTATCTCCACATTAAAAATTAGACTCTCCTTTTTTTAAACTATATTCCTTATATCTAGATACCCTCATGAGGGAAAACACTCTCTCATCAGTTAACTGTTCGTGAGATCCCTCTGCACTGCAGTATTCTGTTCTTGGTCTCCATTTCAGTAATATTCCTCCTTTCCATTCTTCCTGTCAATGTGGATAATTGCATATTTTCCTACAACATACTCGATTCACCAACTTTTTCACAAAATGATCCTGAATGAAGAAATTACAGCAACATTTCACTTTTTGAAATTTGATACTTAAACAAGTGCCAGAACCAATACAGATTACGCATGAATTAATTGGAAATTATGATTCAAATTAAAAGTTAAATTAACTTGAAATGTTGACATGATACAATTGGTCTTACACAAAATAGAAGCCTTTGCTAAACTCCTTGAACAAATGTGGCACCATATTACTGTACAGCTCCACAATATACTATTCTTTATTCATATATGTGAACTCAGGAGTTCTATCTGACAACAGCTTTCACCTTCAAGTTTCCTGGGTACAATTATCATTAGTAGGTCACACTTCTATGAACCCTTTCTTGCTCAGGTCATGGTTGTCCTGGTTATGTTGCTTTCCAGAGTCCCTTTCCAACTGACCTACCAATAACAACTTGGTTTACAACTTAACCACTTCTGGGAAAGCATCCAGCTTTTTAATGCCTTTGAGCTATTCACACAGCTATCCATGCTTCCGACCTTTTTTTAGCCAATTTGCAGAGTATGTTCAAGAGGTCCTGCATAATGTTCTGCCAAGCAGAAATTAACAGTTGACATCTTCCTGACAGTAATTTGTCTCTTTCTCACATAAGAATTCTCTGTATTCCTCTTTCTGCCTCAGTCTGCTTTCTCATTGTGCCTTTCTTGTTGTTTCTGGAGTTTCTGTGCACCGATTACCTTCACCTCAAGCTCCTCAGTCTATGGTTCATTTTTGTGGTCTGCAGCTCTCCTTTATGTCTGCCAGACACATGGCTGCTTTCTTAAATTGTTTATGTGATTTAGTGTCATTTTTAAAAATCTGTTAAGGTTCCTGTGAAATACTGGGAATGTGTTTTTATGCTAACAGATTCTGAATGTTGTTGTTGTTGCTATACAAGCATATGAAAGAGGAACAGGAGGAGGCCATTCAGCCCCTCAAGCCCACTCCACTATTTAATATGATCATGGCTGAACTTAAAGTTACCACAATATCACCTACCCCAATAGCCTTTCAGCCCCTTACTTACGAAATATCTCTCCAACTCTGCCAAAAATGCAGCTTTAACCACTTTTACAGGAAGATTTCCATGTAACACCAAAAGCCGCATCTCTGTTTTAAATGAGAGAGTCCTTATTTTTAAACAGGGATCTAGTTTAAGATTGTCTCATAAGAGGAAACATCCCTTCTACATTTACCCTGTCAAGATGGCTCAGGATCTTGTATCTTTTCTATATCTTATGTATTTGCATATCTTACATGCCATGTTATGTCATTGTAATACAGTTTTAAACTGATAAAAAAGTGATTTGGATTTTACCTTGATGAAAAGATGGCAGTTTACCTCATGAGTTAGCTGTTTGTTTGTTAGCAGTATTTTTGCCTCTGAATCTGAAGCTTTATGGTTTGAGACCCATTGTAGGAACTTAAGCTTAAAATCTAGATTAACACACCAGTGCAGCAGGCACCATTTTTAATGCAACCTTCCTTATTGGCACTTCCAATATATTTTCCTTTTATTCACCATTGATGATCCCCTCCACCAACCACAGTCAACAATACCCTTGATAGTGTCCGTTCCATGTTATGCACTTCTACTTTCGTTCCTTTCTCTTTCTTACAGATAAAATTCCCTTTGTCATCTACAGGCCACCATCCTTGGTATGTAACAAATCAATTCTGCCATTTCCATCACCTCTAGCATGAAGCCACCACCAAATGCATCTTGGAGAAAGTGAGGACTGCAGATGCTGGAGATCATTCAAAAGTGTGGTGCTGGCAAAGCACAGCAGGTCAGGCAGCATCCAAGGAGCAGGAGAATTGATGTTTCGGGCCGGAGCCCTTCATCAGGAGTATACCTTGAACAGGACTTCCTTTACAGAATTCCAAAGGGGCCATTACTTTCTTACTCCACTCAATTCATCTCAAAATGCTTCACATCCAATAACCTTTTTGAAATTAACTTTCTGATTATAATGTGAATAAATGCAGCAGCAAAGTGCCACACAACAATGTCCCAGTATCATTAAGTCAGGGATTCAGTGCCTCTGGTTATAATTTATTTTTGAATCAAACAAATCAAGTTAACAAAGTCAAGAAAAGTTAGGTTAAAATGCATTAAAACTGCATGCAAAATTACCCAGCCAGAACTGAGTCAAATTTAAAAGGTTATAATGCTTTCAGAAGTTTGCACAAGATGGATATAGATGAACCTGGTTTAAGAGCATATGAAAAGTGTTCAGTCCTGTTTTGTCAACTTTACACACCATTAGTTATTTTTGATAATTAACTATTCTTCCCAGCAATTCATTTCAGTGAGGTAAGTAAAACCCACCCAGCATTTCACCTGGAGCTCCTCCTTACAACCTTAAACCTTATGGCCTGATATCAGAAAATGTGTTTTTCAATTTGCTTCTTTGAACCATAAAGTCAAAAATCTTCACAAGACATTTTCTGTGCAATTTTTCACACACTCAGAGCTTTGCAGGCAGCAAATAAATTTTGAAGTAGAATCACAGTTATACTCAGATACTTTGTGGAAAGACATCCTATAAAAAGCAAATAACTAATCTATTGAAGGAACTATTGGAACAAATATTGGGCAGGAAACCTTTTGACTTGGAGGCAGGAGTGCTATTACTAAGCAAAACATTTTTGCCATTTCCAAAGGATTTATACCCAATCTTTGTCCCATTGTGGAACAAGATTTTGTTTCTTTCCCTACAGCCAATTAATAATTCATTTGCTTCTTAAATTGATACCTGAGAAGCTTGGTTTATTTACATTTTGAACATCTAAGTATATGATGTATGCTTGCCAATATTATAGTTCATTTTCTGGGAAAAAAGAGCAATTCAGTCTCAAATAGATTATTGTGTCCAATTCAGTCTTAGAAAATATGTGGAAGCTTTCAGGAAGAACTAGGGAAGAATATTGAGAATGGTTCTTGAGATGGGAAACTTCAAATGTATGGGTAGATGGCAAAATTGCGGCTGTTCTCTTGATGGTACTATTTGTCAACCTTCTTTCTGGAGGAGTCAAAATCATGACGGGACGGGGGGAGAGCGGTGTGGGGAGGAATCAGAAGAGACAGACTTAAGGTTGTTGACAGAGGACCAAAGGCAAGATGAAGAAAGATCTTTTTTATGCCATGACTGAGTTGGATCTGGAAAGCACTATCTGAGCAATGGTGGAATTAGACTCATTCATGGCTTTCAAAATGGAATTGGAGAGAAAAGCATTGCATATCATTTGAGAAAAAATGAGAATGAATAATCCATATTTATGTTGTAATCATTCTATGTTTTGGTGTGTTTGTGAAATAATCAATACCAGCTAATAGTAATAGTCACCACCAGTCCACATTTCTACATTTAGTGTAAGGGCTTATTCAGTGGTACAGCATGAACCAGGAATTAGTCTTAACAAGAAGAACGTTTCCTGGTCATCGAGTCGTTGAGTTGTAGAGTTATACAGCATGGAAACAGACCCTTTGGTCCAACTTGTCCATGCTAACCAGATCTTGTGGTGGGAGAGCATTTTGGTGATAGTGACCACAACTACCTCACATTCTACATAGCTATGGAAAAGGAGAGGATTAGGTAAAATGGGAGGATATTTAATTGGGGAAGAGGAAACTATGATGCGATTAGACATGAGTTAGGAAGCATGGACTGGGAGGAATTGTTCCATGGTAAATCACTATAGACATGTGGAGACTGTTTAAGGAGCAGTTGTTGCGAGTGATGAATAAATATGCCCCTCTGAGACAGGCAAGAAGGGGTAAGATAAGGGAACCTTGGGTGACGAGAAAAGTGGAGCTTCTCATCAAAAGGAAGAAGGTAGCTTACATAAGGTGGAGGAAGCTAGGGTCAAGCTCCACTCTCGAGGATTACAGGCAGGCGAGGAAGGAGCTCAAAAATTGTCTGAGGAGAGCCAGGAGGGGGCACGAGACAGGCTTGGCAGAACGGATAAGGGAGAACACAAGAGCATTTTACACTTATGTGAGGAATAAGAGAATGGTCAAAGAAAGAGTAGGGCCAATCAGGGATAGCATAGGGAACTTGTGTGTGGAGTCTGAGGAGGTAGGAGAAGCCCTAAATTAGTTTTTTGCTTCTGTCTTTACAAAGGAAACATACTTTGTAGGGAATGAAACCTTTGAAGAGCAGGTGTGCATGCTGGAATGGATAGAGATAGAGGTAGCTGATGTGCTGAAACTTTTGTCAAACATTAAGATTGACAAGTCTCCAGGCCCAGACCAGATTTGTCCTCAGCTGCTTTGGGAAACGAGAAATGCAATTGCTTCACCACTTGCGAAGACCTTTGCATCCTTGCTCTTTACTGGAGTCGTACCTGAGGACTGGAGAGAGGCAAATGTAATTCCTCTCTTCAAGAAAGGAAATAGGCAAATCCCCGGCAATCACAGACCAGTAAGTCTCACGTCTGTCATCTGCAAGGTGTTAGAAAGGATTCTGAGGGATAGAATTTATGACCATTCAGAAGAGCATGGCTTGATTAAATGCAGTCAACATGGCTTTGTGAGGGGCAGGTCATGCCTCACAAACCTTATCGAGTTCTTTGAGGATGTGACTAGAAAAGTTGATGAGGGTCGAGCTGTGAATGTGGTGTATATGGACTTCAGCAAGGCATTTGATAAGGTTCCCCATGGTAGGCTCATTCAGAAGGTCAGGAGGAATGGGATGCAGGGGAACTTAGCTGTCTGGATACAAAATTGGCTGGCGAGTGGTAGTAGAAGGAAAATATTCTGCCTGGAAGTCAGTGGTGAGTGGTGTTCCACAGGGCTCTGTCCTCGGGCCTCTACTGTTTGTAATTTTTATTAATGACTTGGAGGAGGGGATTGAAGGATGGGTCAGCAAGTTTACAGATGACACAAAGGTTAGAGGTGTTGTTGACGTATAGAGGGTTGATGTAGGCTGCAGCAGGACATTAACAGGATGCAGAGATGGGCTGATAGGTGGCAGATGGAGTTCAACCTGGATAAATGCGAGGTGATACATTTTTAAGGTCGAATTTGAAAGCTGAGTACAGGATTAAGGATAGGAATTTTGGCAGTGTGGAGGAACAGAGGGATCTTGGTGTGCAGGTACATAGATCCCTTAAAATGGCCACCCATGTGGACAGGGTTGTTAAGAAAGCATATGGTGTTTTCATTATCGGGGAATTGAGTTTAAGAGTCGTGAGATCTTGTTGCAGCTCTATCAAACTTTGGTTAGACCGCACTTGGAATACTGTGTCCAGTTCTGGTCGCCCTATTATAGGAAAGATGTGGATGCTTTGGAGAGGGTTCACAGGAGGTTTACCAGGATGCTGCCTGGACTGGAGGGCTTATTTTATGAAGAGAGGTTGACTGAGCTCGGACTTTTTCATTGGAGAAAAGGAGGAGGAGAGGGGATCTAATTGAGGTATACAAGATAATGAAAGGCATAGATAGAGCCGATAGCCAGAGACTATTTCCCAGGGCAGAAATGGCTAACACGAGGGGTCATAGTTTTAAGCTGGTTGGAGGAAAGTATAGAGGGGATGTCAGAGGCGGGTTCTTTATACAGAGAGTTGTGAGAGCATGGAATGCGTTGCCAGCAGCAGTTGTGGAAGCAAGGTCATTGGGGACATTTAAAAGACTGCTGGATATGCATATGGTCACAGAAATTTGTGGGTGCATACATGAGGATCAATGGTCAGCACAACATCATGGGCTGAAGGGTCTGTTCTGTGCTGTACTGTTCTTTGTTCTATGTTCTATGTTCTATATCCTAAACTGTTCTAGTCCTATTTGCCAACATTTGGCCCATATTCCTCTGAATCTTGACTATTCATGTTCCCACCAGATTCCTTTTTAAATGTTGTAATTGTACCTGCTTCCACATCCACCCCTGGCGTTTATTCCGTACATGCACCACCATCTGTGTGAAAATGTTTATTCTGGTCCCTTTTAAATCTTCCTCCTCTCGTTTTAAACTTATGCCCTCTAGTTTTGGACTCCCCTCCCCTGGGAAAAAGAACTTGGCTATTCACCTATCCACAAACCTCCATAATGTCATCCATCAGCCTCCAATGCTCCAGGGGGAAAAAAAAAGCCCAGCCTATTAAACCCCTCTTCATAGGTAAAAGCCTCCAATCCTAGCAACATGCATGTAAATCTTTTCTGAACCCTTTCAAGTTTCACAACATCTTTCCTATCACAGGGAGACCCTAATTGAATGCAGTATTCTAAAAGTGGACTCACCAATTATCTTGTACAGCCGCAAAATGACCTCCTAACTCAATGCTTTGACCATTTGAAGGCAATCATGTCAAAAACCTTTGCCTCTCTTAATAGCAAGTTATAAATTATTGCATAATTACAATTGGTACAAGTTACATTAGCTTGTTGGACATAATTGGGAGCCAGGGACGACATGTCTGATCCCATTTTGAGTGGAGATGTCTCGTCACTTCTCCACCCGAGACTGTGTTGCACCATCAGATAAGGTAAAGTCTCATGTAATTTCCAACATTCACACTTTCAGAACCATTACTTAATACAACATGTTGTGGTTCTGCTCGCCGAGCTGGAAGTTTTTGCTGCAAATGTTTCGTTCCCTGGCTAGGGAACATCATCAGTGCTGTTGGAGCCTCGTGTGAAGCGCTGCTTTGATGTTCCTTCCGGTATTTATATTGGTTTGTTCTTGCCGCTTCCGGGTGTCAGTTTCAGCTGCAGTGATTTGTATGTGGGGTCCAGGTCGATGTGTCTGTTGATGGATGTTCTTGCCGTTTCCGGGTGTCAGTTTCAGCTGTAGTGGTTTGTATATGGTGTCCAGGTCAATGTGTCTGTTGATGGAGTTTGGGGATGAATGCCATGCTTCTAGGAATTCTCTGGCTGTTCTCTGTCTGGCTTGTCCTATGATAGTGGTGTTTTCCCAGTCAAATTCATGTTGCTGGTTGTCTGAGTGCATGGCTACTAGAGATAGCTGGTCGTGTCGTTTTGTGGCTAGCTGATGTTCATGGATGCGGATTGTTAGCTGTCTTCCTGTTTGTCCTATATAGTGTTTTGTGCAGTCCTTGCATGGTATTTTGTAAACTACGTTAGTTTGGCTCATGCTGGGTATTGGGTCCTTTGTTCTAGTGAGTTGTTGTCTGAGCGTGGATGTTGGCTTGTGTGCTGTTATGAGTCCTAAGGGTCGCAGTAGTCTGGCTGTCAGTTCTGAGACGCTCCTGACGTATGGTAGAGTGGCTAGTCCTTTTGGTTGTGGCATGTCCTCGTTCCTCGGTCTATCTCTTAGGCATCTGGTGATAATGTTGCGTGGGTATCCGTTTTTGGCGAATACCTTGTATAGATGTTCCTCTTCCTCTTTTCGCAGTTCCTCAACAGATCTTGGTTAATTCAATTCCTAGCACCAAACCCAGTTTTTTTCAATTAAAAAGGCAATATTTCCATCAATAGAGTACTCTGACCATTCTGGAACATTTGCTATGTTTAGGGCCTGAGATGGACATTGGACTGGATGGACAAAGTCAGAAGTCACACAACACCAGAGTGTAATCCACAGGTTTATTTGAAATCACAAGCTTTCGGAGTGTTGCTTCTTCATCCTCCAATGAAGGAACAGTGCTCTGAAAGTTTGTGATTTCAGATAAATCTTTTCGACTGTAACCTTGTGTTGTGCAACTTCTGACTATGTTTAAGACCTGACATGGGACTTAGACACATAGATTTTTGACTCAGAAAGGGGTGAGTTACCCACTGAACCAGACCTAACATGGCAGTTGTGAATGACTAGAACAACCTCTCTTCGTCATTCCTCCACAATTTAACCTGGAATTCCTTCCTAAAAGCAAACTACATCTACCTCCATCTCTTGAACTGTAACTAGTAAAGACATTTTTTTCATTATCACCTTCTCAATGATGATTCAATGAAAGCTAATCTTGTCAGCAATGCTCAGAGTCCATCAAAGTATAAAGGAAAATACCAGCTGGACTTTCTACAAGTACCAACTAACTTATAATACTGCAATGCTCAGGGTCCTTCTTTGACAAAATCTCTCTCTCAAATCCAAGTGAAATGAACAGGAATCGTATTCCAACTTTAAAATCATACTGAATAATTGCCTGGCATTTCCTCCAACACTTCTTCCTGCTCTGTGTTCTTGTCTTCTATCTCCTCAATTCTAGATTTCTAGCTTCTCCCTACTTTCTGTCCAGCTATTTTGCCAATTACAAACCTATGTTTAAAAGTTTCTCAAAACTCTTCACTTTGAATGTGCCTTGACTCTCCTTTCTAAATTCATTCAATTCCTTTCTTCATGCTGATCAGCCATCTTGTACTCATTAAAGTGAACAGCATCTAAGTGAGTAGTGCTTTGTAAATTCATATTGTGTTCGTCCTTTACTTGAGATCTAATTATGCTGACATCATTGTTGCCATCGTTCCCTTTACTCAGATGATGACTAGTCTGGATTGCAAGTTTTTTTTTGCTGTGGGGCTTCATGAGATTGAACTGGCCAAATCTCAATCAATATATCATTGGAAACATTGGACAGGATATCCCATCACATGGAGAGATTAAGAGAGCAGGACTTTCTTACTTTTGTTTCCTTCTCTACTGTCAATCTACTGCATTGTTAAGATGTTTGAACTGATACACAGAAACATAGAAAATAGGATTAGGAGTCAGCAATTTGGTCAAACAAGTCCATTTCAGAGTTCAACATGATTATAGTTGATCTATTTCAATGTCCTATGCCTACTCTCTCTCCATAGACTTGAAACATTTTGACTTCTGGAAATCTGTTTCGTGCTTGAATACATTCCATGTCTTTATCTTCACAGCCTTCTATGCAAGAGAGTTCCAAGGTTCATCCAACTCTGAAGAAAGAAGTTTCTCTTCTTCTCAGTCTGAAATGGCCTATTATGTATTTTAAGACCTTGACCACTTGGTTTTGACACACTGGCCATATTATCCCTGCATCGTATCTGTCTAGACCTATTGGAATTTGATATTTTTCAATGAGACCCCCTCTCATTCTTCTAAATTCCAATGACTAAAAAGTCCAGTCCCCACAAACATTCCTCAGAGGACCGGTCTGCTGTTATGCTGGTGGAATTTCTGTCACACTCTCAAGTGTTTCTGTTTCATAGTACATGCCTTAATGCACATGATTGTGGTGGCAACAACTGTTTTGTACAGTTTTTTTTTGACTTGTGAATGTCTTTGTTGTCAAAAGTTATGGTCCTAATCTGTAGAAGATAGAAATGATGCAGATGATCCAGTGTTGAATCTCCTCATCAAAGGTGGCCTTTGAAAGAGGTGGCTGCCAAGATAATGAAAAGTGTTTAACATATTTCCCTTAAAATATACAGGAGGTAATATCTGATTTGCTGAAAAAGAAAGTATTTTGCTTCATTGAATTAAATATTCTGATTAAAAGACAGGCAATTGAATTACTCTAACTAATGTAATTATTATAAAGACACACATTTATTATAACTTAATCAACTCACAACTCTGCCTACGTACATTTAGCTTTATTTAATGCATATTGAATAAATTGTCCAAGTGAAGCTGTTTTGAGACACAATAATTTCTGCAAGATTATCCTTTTAGTTAATGTGAGAATGTCATTACAGACCACAATTCTTCACATAGACTATTTCTTCTCTGTCTAATGCATATTCAACTTAAATGTGTAATAATTTTTAAATGAATTATGACATAGTGAACTATAATAAATTTATATACCATTGTCCACTGAATTGATCACTTTAGGGTAATTTTATATCAGTTTACTGATTATAAAAAATAAGAATTTTTATGCTAGGCATGGAGCTGATTGAAAGATAGTAAAACACAATAGAAAAGTCATTAATATCCTTGCTTTATCTTATTCATATTTTAATGTTGTGACTGTTTCTCTTGCGCTTTACCTTTCTTTGATCAATGTTCATCAGTTTGCATTCTATTTTTTTTTAAATGTGCACATGTGGTTCCACAGCTGATTCATGATTCATGTGGAAAGTTATTGTTATGTTGTTACACTCTGTTTTTTTCACTGATGTTTTCTCCTTCTCTGTTGGAACTGAATTTTGGTTATTGAGTTCAACTCTACCTGCCCATGGACAATTAAAAATAGACAGGTTAGTTGTTTGTTTTAAGGTTGCTCCTTGCCCACTGACAGCAATCTCAACCTAAAGGATTGTTTCAGAGAGCAGGCAGGGGCCTGGTGAGCTCCACCAATATCATATGAGTTCTACCAGTCAGCACCTCCCCCCCAACCTCAGCAATTATCTTTTAACTTGTGAAAACCGTAAGAACTACAGATGCTGGAAATCAGAAACAATAATAATTTCTGTTTTTGTGTCTTTAAATTTGTGGCCAAACAGGGAATATGGCATAGCTTTCCCTTTAAGTAAAAATAGGCCGGCTGGTCACAGGAAGAATTAAGAGCCCCTCCAAGCCAACTGAGAAGCTTTTCTTCATTGGAGCCAAGATAATTAGGAGTGATCATAAGGGCTCTGCAAAGAAAGTCATGATCTCCCCATTCACAGAGACTTCTTTGCTGGGTGCAAATGATGGCTGACTGAAGTTATTCTCCTGGAAGCAAACTTGTACTTCCTGTCTGTTTTTGATGGATACATGACCAGGAGCATTATGGGTGTAGTCTCATAACCAAACATCCAGAGCCTCAGTCTTAAGCCAGTGACTACATGTTCTATTCACCTGACAACCCTGAATTTCATTTTGAGATCTTGTGAATGTACATCATGACTGAACAATATGTATTCGCTTTGAAATGATTCATTCTATGCCAAGTTTTGAGATGTTTTATAAGAGACACAAGACAGTATATGCATGAAACTTTGCTTCTTTGTCTTTCACTTTTAATGATCATGATCGTGATAATAGATATCAGGTACCGCAGCCGATCAGCAGTTCTTCTTGTGCATGCTCAGACAATGGAGGCTATATTTTCACAGAACCTTCCCAACTCCATGGAATTTTTAAAATGTTGGGAAGTACCTAGATGCAGATATCTCACTTCCATTTTTGCTAGTGGGGTGGAATTGGGTTGTACACTGCACAGTGGCAAATCTGAACTCACCAGGGTCATTTTACTTAGCACTGAGTTCAAAAAGTCACAGTTTTGGCTTTTTCAAGGACATAAATGCAGTATGGGAGTCATGAATTGATGGACATAAGCATCTTGAAGAATAGGTATGACTTATTTGACTGTCATGATTATCTTTTTTTAACTCTCTCATTCTTTAATCTTAAAAAAAACAGGCTTAGATTTCCAGTGATTGTTCAAAAATGAACATCAGACTTTAATTAACAGGCCATCTGGTGGCATTTAGGAAAATATAACCACCTATTCCAAAGTCACGTTTGTCGATATTTCCCATTTGTTGCTGTTATGGGATTATAAGTGCTTGGCAAAATTTCAAAATTTACAACCATCTTAGAAGGTGTGCAGCTATGAAGGCTCATGAGAGCTGATGGGGAAATGAGTGGGATGGAGATGATGTTGTGGATAAGAGATGAGTGGGGCATAAATTAGCAAGGAGAGGCCAATGTTAGATATGTGAGGATGAGGGGGTGTGAGCGGTGATGATCAGAGAGCTAAACATTTTTTTTTAAACCACTGGAGTGATGATCCAAAGAACAGAGGTATCTTTCTAACTAGCTCGCTTTGCGACATACCTACTCCTATGCATCTAAGGTCTGCCTTCCAAGGTTTGTAGGTTCAACTCAATTATATCCCTGTCTCCCTCAAGCAAAAATTGGGTTTGGCAGTAACCTTCAAACTAGGGCTGATCTTCCAATTTGGGAAATTTCATGACTCAACCAGTGTCTCTCAGTAGCAAAAATATGTCCCTGTGTAAAAATTCTGGTAGATTGCAAAAATAAAACAGAACTAAAACCTGTCCTCATCTGATTGTACAAGCTGAATTTTATGGGACCTACAGAAGCAGGATGAGAGGCAGGATGATGTCAAAAAGTCAAGACTCAGCGCAAGTGTTAGACTGTCACCAGTTTCCTGTCATCATTTCACCATGTGTCATAAAGATTTTTGGTTACCTGGCAACTCCAGCTTGCTGCTTCTTCCTCCAACTGTTCATACCAGTCACCAAGATCTCAGAGAATGTTCCATGAAAAGTGATTGCACAGACCCCATATCCATGGACCTTGGTTATGGATGCTTACCAGTCTCATGACACGACACATCTCCAGCCTACTTACCATACAGTACTGCTCTACAAATGCTGCACTTTGGAACACATCAGCTCCTTTTGTTGCAATATTGCTTCTAAGAATCTTGTGAGCAGGGTCAGAAACCCAAATCATTTAACCTTGCAGCATCTCAGGACTCCTTGCTTGTTGTCTTTGTACTCACTCACTTTCAGCCTGCTTGGTTGCTCACTCTTTGAAATTTGCAACCTCATCGATACTTTACACAATCAGAATACTTCTGTTGTTGCCTTACAGGTAAGTGCAGACACAAAGTTAGGGGCAGGTTGTCATGCTTGCCAGCAATGATCAGTCAAAGGGATGGACATGTTTCTATTAGTCCCTTTGTTATGTCAGTTTCACACCTATATCATGTGTCAGCCACAGACATGGCGAACACACTTAATCAAATAAATAGCCTTGTCTCAAATCTATTGGATTAGTCCTCAATCAGATGGTCTTGACACAGTATATCAAAGACAATCTCCAGTGATATCAGTCTAGTGGTTTTGGGCAAGATCAATTAGCTTCTTGAGATCTTCTGAGTTGGTGGATGTCAACCTCCATGAACTGGGGATTGGCCATGGTCGAGCTGTGTGTCCAATGTAACCAGTGTAGGGAGTCATCTGAAGTCAGTAATGGAGTGCACACTGATCAGTCAGAATCTGGTCAGTCATCACTTGGTGCTGTCCACTCGAGAGGTGGGACACAGTCAGACTTGGGAGTCCATCCACTAAAATTCAACAGTGGAGTATCACTCGGGGCCGCTGCTGTGGGAGGGAAACTGGGAAACTCAATTGTGCAGATTGGAGGCAGCAAGCTGGGATTCATAATTGTGAAGCAAGGAAACTCAACATATAAGTAGTGGGGAAATGGACAAAAAAGAAGAATGATGTAGAAGGGAGGGTCATGGACAATCAGAACGTCCTGGCTTCAACGTAGGAACAGTAGACTCCTGTATCTGGCATGCTGATTTAATACAGCTGGAACTTAGGTGATGATGTACTGAGATGAAGAGTTAGACATGTTGGGCAAGACATGTTTTCTCCTATCATGGACAGGATTTTACTTTTGAGTGATTTGAGGCCTTTCAAAGAACAACAGCAATGCACAAACACCCATTCAGTACAGATGAAAAATACCTGTTAGCATTAAATGCTGTATGTGAAACTTAGGTATTAACCTACTGTGAATTACAAATTCTAGCCTCAGGCACTCTTGATCATATTATACACAATCAGGAATTAATCACAAAGGCGGTTGTGATATATATACAATGTATTGTAACCTGGGAAGATTTTGCCAATTTCCAGAATATCATTCACCTGTCCAAGTTCCCATTACGGGCTCATGATACAGGAACTACTCAGTTTAGGTCCTGAATCAAAAAACATTGTGTTGCATTAATGCAAGGCTCTTAACCTTCAAACCTATAGTTGCAGCTGGACAGACATTTTCTCACACAGCTGATGATGAAAAATGAACATATATTGATGAATGTACAAATAAAAACATATATATGTTTCATCAATGACCTTCCCTCCATCATGTTCAAAAGTGGGAATGTTCACCGATTGTACAATGTTCAGCACCATTTGCATCTCCTCAGACACTGAAGCAGTCTATGTACACATGCAACAAGATCTGGACAATATCCAGGTTTGGGCTGACAAATGGTAAGTAACATTCATGCCACACAGATGCCAAACAATGACCATCTCCAAGAGTTAATCTCACTAATGCCCCTTGACATTCAATGGTGTTGCCATCACTGATTGCACATTATCAATGTCCTGGGGGTTGCCATTGAACAGAAATTCAACTGAACTTGCTCTATAAATAAAATGGCTACAGGAGTAGGTGTTACAACATGGGGTAAACCCCTCTGCTAATTGAAACTCCATACACAGAGAAGTTTGCCTCGTGCTGTAATCTGTTAAATTTTGAGAGGCTAAGAACTATCCCAGAGGTCACTATTTTAAGTAAAAATTAACAATTTTATTCTTTAAACCCAACAAAAGAACATTAAAACCACAACTATCCACAACTCTTTTCTCTTAAACCTATTTTCCTCCCACTCTACAATACTGGTCTAATTAAATTCCCTCTTAAATTTATGGCAAATCAATTTCAAAACCAGTCATTGTTTTTGGTTGTCAAATTTTTGCTGTAGATTTCTCTGGATTGACTTATGTCTTCTGTTGTACAGAATTCTTATGGGCAGATGCCATTCGGAGAGTTATTCTGTTGGCAGTCTTTACTTGTGAGTGTTTGTTGCTGTTCTCCCTCTAACTGTTCAAAATATGCAGTTTTATACTCCAAACCATTGGGTCATTTCATTGGTTTGATGTTATCCCAAACAGGAAAATTCAAATTCAATTGGATTTCGGTATCTGGGCATAATTTAAACCAATTGGCCAAACTTGAATTTGTTTTAGTTCCATGGCAATGCAACTCCAGCTATTTGTTTCAACCAAATGTTACATTTTAAATTGTTCAGCACACTCTGTACTTTCAGTCAATCCTCTCTCTCTTAAAGGTACAGTACACACCAATACCTTCACAACATAGGTCAGAGGCTACGCATACTGTGGTGAGTAACTCCACTCCTGACACCTCAAGTCTAGCCTCCATCTACAAGGTACAAGTCAGGGGTGTGATAATATATTCCCCACTGGCCAGGATAAGTTTGACTCCAACAAAACTTAAGAAGCTTGATACTATCCAAGACAAAGCAAACTGTTTGATTGGCATCACATCCATAAGCATTCACTCCCTCCACCACAGACAGCAGCAATGTGAACTACCTACAAGATGCACTGCAAAGATCCTTAGATAGCACTTTCCAAACCCACAACCATTTCCATCAAGAAGGACAAGGGCAGCAGGTACATTGGAATGTCACAAACTGCAAGTTACCCTTCAAGCCAATTACCATCCTGACTTGGAAATATATTTAATTGGAAGCACTAGCTTTCAGAGTGCTGCTCCTTCATTAGGTGGTTGTGGAGTATACGATTGTAAGACACAGATTTTATAGCAAAAGCTTACAGTGTGATGTAACTGAAATTATACATTGAAAAATACCTTGATTGTTTGTTTGTCTCTTTGTTTATTTGTTTGTTTATACATCTTTCAATGTATAATTTCAGTTACATCACTCTGTAAACTTTCACTATAAATTCTATGTTTTACAATCATGTACTTCACAACCACCTGATGAAGGAGCAGCGCTCTGAAATGTAGTGCTTCCAATTAAACCTGTTGGACTATAACCTGGTGTTGTGTGATTTTTAACTTTGTACACCCCAGTCCAACACCAGCATCTCAAAATCATAGAAATATATTGCTGTTCCTTCATTATTGCTTAATCAAAATCCCAGAATTCCCTTCCTAAAGGAATGTGGACTGCCGCAGTTCAAGAAGGCAGCTCATGAACACCTTCTGAAGAGCAATTACAGACGGGCAATAAATGCTGATCAGGCAGTGATGCCCATGTTCGGAAAGTTAGTTTAAAAATTGTAATGAAGTGTCACCCATGCCACCAATGTGTCCTCAGAAGAGGAGGACTTTTTCTCCCTCTCGCAATGTCTTAGTGCAGTAGTGTTGAGGAAGTGGGGAGGCTGCAGATTAGAGCAGGCTTGGAGAATGGGCAAAGGAGTGGCAGATGGAACACAATGTGGGAAAGTGTGAAGTTATGCACTTTAGTAGGAAGATTTGAGGAATACACTTTTCTAAACAGGAAAAGAGTTTGAAAATCTGAAACATAAAAGGACTTGGGAGTCCTAGTTCAGGATTTTCTTAAGGTTAGCATGGATGTTCAGTTGTCACTTAGGAAGATAAATGCAATATTAGCATTCTTTTCAACAATGGTTGAATTTCAGACCAGAGATGTACTGCTGAGGCTGTATAAGGCTCTGGTCAGACTGCATTTGGAATATTGTGAGCAGTTTTGAACCATGTAGCTAAGGAAGGGTATGAGGGCATGGGAGGGGCAAGGGTGTTCAGAGGAGACTTGCAAGAATTATCCTATGAATCAAGGACTTGTCATGTGTAGAGTAGCTGAGGACTCTGGGTCTGTAGTTGATGGAATTAGAAGGATGAGGGATCAACTCGGTGTAACTTATAGAATACTCTTTTGAATAAAGTCCTCCTTCTTAATCTTTTCTCTTGAGCACTAAATCATTAGGAATCACTGTTTATTAATTGTTTACAAATACCCCTGTTTATGATCAGAGAATCCTGAATTCTAATTGGTTTGCCAGTATATGAACAGCATATGATCAATACACACAATTCCTGACTGATTTCTTTGAAAATAATAATCGGCTTAGTGACATTAGTTGCTACTGTCTCCTGATTTATTCTTTGCCATGCCAATCATTTTATAAATCACTCCTTTTGTAACAGCTTATCTCTATCAGCCTGCCATTTACTTTACACCATTACTGATAATGTGACACCAATAAAGCCATTTATGTGTTTGCCTAGAAGCATGAAATGTCAACTCCCAATGATTTCATATCAGTCCAAATATCCAAACTGTACATCTGAATGTTCGAGAAAACCTCACACCCTATCATTTAAAAAAAATTCTGAATGCATGACATCACCATGCTTTGCACCTAAGATGAGTTAACTAAAAACAACAAAAGTGCAAGCTGTTTCAACAAAAAAAGATCTATGCAAGGTCACTATAAAAATCAGTACATAAAAATAGTCAGTTCATTACAACTGAAGTAACAGAATTTATATGAAGATTATAAAAAATACATTGAATCAATATATGTAAGAAGATCGAAGCCTGAAAAAACTCCATCCCTGCATGAGCACAGCCAGAATCTGCAGGAGCAGATAACAATTACAATGGGCAGCTTCTATAATTTTATAACTACGCAACTGGAGACTTGTACTTTTTTGATTGCCACAACATCATCGACCTTGCTGACTTCTAGTGTGTATGCAAGCCAAAAATGATTCTATTCTCAATTAAGGAATGAAATGAATTTGATAAGGATTGTATTTTACAGAGAATCTATCATTTAACTCAATCGCATTTATAGTTATCTGCAAGGAAAGATTGTGATAAATGTCAAATACTATCAGCAGTGAAGGCTAACTAGTGTGACAGGGAGCTAACATGAGGCATTATGACACTGACAAAGCAAGTTTCATGTATCACATGATTTAGTTTCTAATTTCAACCAGCACATGTCCCATCAGGGATCATAGTAGTTTCATAATTTGACTGATAATGTAATTGCTCAATCAAATTTATATACAATAGAATGGCTGATGAATATTGTTCTAACTGAAGTACACAGTTCTTATTAAGTTTCCAGAGTCGGTAGCAACCCTTCTGAGGCTGATGTAACGATTGTCTTCAGAGTAAAGTGCCTTTATCCTGCCCAAAAAAGGTGCTCAGCTCCATGGTCAGTTGAGCACCTTCATACAGCCACAGTTGGGATTGCTAATATGCACATCCTTATTTGCCAGTTCAGATTTCAAATGTTGAGGGACTGGGAGTTGCTTTAAAAGATTAGAAGGAATTTGAAAGGGTTAATATTTATATGTACTCCCCACATTAAAATTATTTTGAGATGTATAAGGGAGAAAGTAAGGTAAGATTTTATGAGAAACAGACAAAAGTCATAGTGCTCCCAACAGTCTTTGTACTTATATGCAGCCTGTTATAACCCCTAAATAGTTGCAGTGATGCAATGAACTATATCTCATTAGACCAAAAGGTCACTACCCTCACATGCAGTAGACTACTTAAGACCCTAAAGAACCTACATTAGTAAAAAATTCAGATGGCTGCACCAGACAATATGGATAGGCTCTTCTACCCTGAAACAAATGGAGATTCACCTCCAGACTGAGATATAAAAACAACTTAGAAGAAAACGGAGTTGATTGTACCCTCAAAAATTATACTAATGTACACTACTGAATGTTATATTGTCAGTTTGATGTTGGAAGCCATATGAATGCAATAGAAGATCAATAATACAATACGATTTTATACTTATGTCTTAAGAACTAGCAGTAAGTTGCTGCCCTGTGATACCTCTGGAAAATTAGATACTGACTGTGCAGTCATGTTGTGCTAACTTCTATGTAACAAATGAATTTATCTCCTCATGAAAAACCCATTGTAAAGTATCTTTTAACAAAATGCTGATCTCTCTTAGTAAAGCATTAGAAAACTGTCTATGTTAAATATGTTAGCCACATGTAAGCAACAGGATTCTTGCATGCATCTGATTCAAATAAAGTGACCTCAGATAGTTTCCTCTGAAACTTGTGTTTTAATTTTAATTCTGGATCAGCATTTTGCATGAATTTTGACTGTGGGTCATATTCTGAGGTTGAGACATTCACATAAAAATAATAAAAAGAATTTATCCATTTCCGCTCTTTTCAGGGCTTGTTGATACTCATTGCTGGCTTTTTATCGTGGGTCTCATTTATACTGCAATTTGCATAGCAATTCAGTAAATTGGAGTTTTACAATTGCTATAGGATCTTGCATTTTGTTTCACAAGCTCCCTGAAATAAGCCTTTAAGTTGAAGGCAGGCCAAAGACCTGTATGGACGTGGGGGAAAAATAAAGCTGCTTTGATTTTATCTTTGCCACAACAACTGCATATGCCCTGTTCTCATCAGATATAGAAAGGATGTTAAATTTGGCCCTTTGGGATGCCCAAAGAATAACCACCATACTCCGTTATTGCTTGGTGGAAGCATCCTCTGCTCTGAATCAGCTTGATGTAGCTTAAAATCCCCTCATGATATTTAATTGCAAAAACCTATATTGGGATTTCAGGAGTGAAAGAAATGTCCCATTTATATATCATATTTCGTGACCTCAGAATGTCACTAAACACTTGACAAACCATACTGCAATTTTCAGTTGGATTCACTTAAGTAATTTAACAAAGCAAAATATTGAAGTCAATTTCCACACATAAATGCCTCACAAATAGAAATTAAATAATTACTTGAAAACCATTTTTTAAATGAGGGTTGTTGAGGTAAAATATTAGGCAGTATACCCAAAAGAACAGTATTGTTCTTTGCATTGTGGCATGAAATTGTTTAAAACCAGCTGAAACAACAAATGGATGCTTGATTTGAAATCATCCAAAAAAAAAGGCCAAATCAAGTGAGGTTAGAATCAAGCAAAGATGTGGAGCTCCTCCAATTTGAATAGTCTCTGATAGTAGTTAGCTTTACATATGAAGATTGGTCAGCTCTGTAGAATACTGAAGAACAACTGCAATTGGAGAGCAATACCCCAGCATGGGTTAATACCTTTACAAAAGGAAAAAAGGTGAAGGGAAAATATGCATTACAGATTGAGCTGAAAGGCACCATTGAATATGACTTTCAGCTCAATGTCGTTCTACATTACTTTAGTATGCCTTGCTATCCTGAACCAGAATTGACAACTGTGTTGAGTTGGCATGCCTTGCATTTTAGAGTTCTGCATATTTATCACATTTAAAATTGTAATTTTCAAATGGTATGAGACCTTGAAATGCTGTGATTACAATTAAAATCATGCATTGATTAAAAATTGTTTTCTCATGCATAAAAGGACCTCTGCACTTCTGTTTTTTTTCTCTCCCTATTAACATTCTATTCACAGTGATTATGACTGAATCAGAACTACAGTCTTTCGATTTAGAAATGCAAAGTATTGGTTATCTTAGTATGAGATTACAGGTGAAACCCAATTTTTTTAAAAAAAATCTATGATAGAACTAAGATGCTTCTCCTTGCTTTCCTGAAGTCAGAGATGACAGAATGAAATAGAATGCTATTTTATCATTTGCTGTGCTAACAATGAACATCACATTTCATTTACACAAGTGACTCAAAGGAGAAAAGAGTTCATCATGTGTTTTGGATGTAAATTAATTGGAGAAGGGTAATTTACAGAACCAGTGTATGGGAAATGTCTTTCAGGCTCTTGAGCAGTGTACGTTGAAAAGAAAGGTTGACCTTCTAAAGATAAGACTGCACTGAAGTGAAAAGATTTTCATTTCTTTCTCTTTCTCACTAAGCAGACAGATCCTTATCAGCAGATTCAGCTGTGTATTTGTTACTGGGGTCAATAGAGCAGACAAAATGAAAGGGCCTCATCACCCTACACTGTTCGGTAACTTCCTCAGGTTTGGTGAAGGATAATTGCCTTGCAATCGCATAGCACAAAGGTGTTCTGTGTGATATTGTATCCTCAGGTGCATCTTGCAAAAGTTGACTTTCAGTAGTCATCAGCCTAGTTCTGGTCTGCTTTGATGGCATTGCCATTCCCTTAAGAAAAGAGAAGGTGGGAGAGAACTTTTTTTAAAATCCAATCTCAAATTCATTTCTTGACTGTCAGATAATGGAAATGAAAACCCCTTTTATCTGTTTGGCATTCTGCCACTGTATTAGTGAAAAAATGTCCCTCAAAGTGCATCAGCTGGGGATATCTCAATTTCTTCAGCTGGGAAATGAAGGAAAAATGTGAGATATTGTCAGCTTAAAGCCATACGGATGAAGTAGCAGAAATTTCAATCTAATTTTCTCATCTTTTCACATTTTTACTTATATCCTTTTTTCTGAAGATGGTGGCCAATATTTGGTTTCTCCGATTGTCCAGACTTCTTGTAATTCACTTAACTTGTCATTCATCACCGGCTTTTCATTTGAAAAGTGCAGTCTCACCTGTTGACAGCATGTACTGGATATTAAAGTACACACCAAAGTGATTCTTTGGATAATTGTACACCACGCAAGCTCACATTTCCAACACAGATTTCCAGCAGACAGGTTTAAAATTTAAAATTGTGACTTTTCTCCTGTCCTTGGACAGTAGAGTCCATTTATATTTTTAGCCAATCAGACCAAATTGTTTCATTTTGTGATCATTACTGCCTGTTTAATGCCAGACAAAACCATTACAACCCAACTCCAGTGAGTATAAATGGGCTACTTGAAATGAGAATGACATGTCTCACCTAACATGCTCTAGTGAGGATCACAGGCTTGTGATTAAGTTTCTTGAGACATTATTGCAGTATTATGTAAGAGATTGAGAATTACAATTCACACAATTTTATTGCAAAGCCAACATTTTATACGAGCAACATAAAGTTTAAGGATTGACATGGCTATGATCTGATGAGAACTATTCCTTTTTAAGCAAGACTTCCTTTGTGGTATTGCTCCCCCAACAGTACCATGCAATAGAGGTTCTTTCTATTTATTTTTTCATGTGCTGTGGGCATCAGCAGGTGGGCAAGCATTAATTTTCCATCTCTAATTGCCCTGAAGAAGGTGGTGGTGAGCTGCTTTCTTGAACTGCTACTGTCCTTAGAGTATCAGGACACCCACTGTTCACTTGGGAACACTGTTCCAGGATTTTGACCTAGTGACAGTCACAGAATGCTGATGGAGTTTCAAGTCAAGATAGTATGTGACTTGGAAGGAAATTTAGAGAAAGTTGCCATGCATCTATGGCCTTTGTCCATCAGGGTGTCACAGCTTTGATACATGCTGTTTGAAGACCCCAAATAAATGACTTCAGGGTATCCATTCAGATGGCACACACTGCTATTAGTGTGTGTAAGTGGTGGTCAACTGAATTGCTTTGTCCTGGATGATGTCAAACATCTTGCATATTGTTGGATTTGTACTCATCCAGGTAAGTGAGTAATATTCCATCATATTCCTGACTTTTGCCTTGTGGGTGCTAGAAAGGCTTTGTGAAGAAAGGAGATGTTATTCACATCATATTTTTCTTGAGCTTATGATGGTGAGAGGATCATAGATGAAGAAGCTGAAGATGGTTTAGTCTAGGTCATTACCCTGGGCAATACATGCAAAGAATCATTGGGACTGTGATCACTGACCTCCAACAACTACATGTGCCCGAAGTCTGAGTTCAACCCAATGGAGTATTTACCTCATGACTTCCATTGTCTCCAGCTTTGCAGGGGCTCATTGATGCATATCATTGGTTCGAGAAGTCAACTCATCACCATCTGCTCAAGGGCTTCTAGGAGTGGACCATAACTCTGGTACAGCCTACAACATATGAATAACTATAAGAAAACAAAGTCAAATACTGCATTAATGTTCAAGGGTAGTTACCCTCAGCTCACGTCCGGTGTTCAGTTCGTTTGCACGTGTGGAAGCAGGCTATTTCAGTCCACACCGATGCACCAAAAAAGCTTCCCACCCAGATCCACACAATCCCTGTAACCTTCCATTTCCCTTGGCCAATCTACCTCATCGACACACCTTTGGATGACAGGAGGAAACTGGAGCACTTGAAGGAAATCCATGCAGATACTGGTAGAATGTGCAAATTCCACACAGTCACCCGAGCTGGCATCGAACCCGGGTCCCTGGTTGTGAAGCAGCTAACTACTGAGCTGCCATTCCACCCTGACATTTTTGGACCAAGTTTGTTATAAGCCCAGGATCTGAATGACCTAGTTAGACTACTCATTTTAGTATACATTCATTTCTCTAATTGCTGCGTAACAACAGTTCTTGTCTCTTTCTTCATTGCCTGACTGATTTCTGGGATCTGTTTATGTTTGTTCTTACTCAGCTGAACTTTCACACATAGCTGGTTTTCCACATGATCTTTTTTTTCCTCTGATACGTTTGTCATATATTGTCATTAGAATATTGAGGGGAGATCTAATAGAAACTTACAAGAATGGCTTAGAAAGGGTGGATGCTGGGAAGTTGTTTCCATTAGGCAGGGATACAAGGACACATGGGCACAGCCTTAGAATTAGAGGAGGTCAGTTTAGAATGGAAGTGAGCAGACATTTCTTCAGCCAGAGAGTGGTGGGTCTGTGGAATTCATTGGATGGAGCACAGGGGAGTCTGAGACTTTAAATGTCTTCAAGGCAGAGATCGATAAATTCTTGATCTCGCAAGGAATGAAGGGCTACAAGGAGAATGCGGGTAGGTGGAGTTGAAATGCCCATCAGCCATGATTAAATAGTGGAGTGGACTCAATGGGCTGAATGGACTTAGTTCCAGTCTGATATCTTATAGTCTTACGGTCTGCTGCACCTGGTGAACTTGCCCTGTGTTTCTTTCAGGAGAAAGTGAGGATTGCAGATGCTGGAGATCAGAGCTGAAAAATGTGTTGCTAGAAAAGCACAGCAGGTCAGGCAGCATCCAAGGAGCAGGGGAATCGACGTTTTGGGCACACTTTTCAGCTGTGTTTCTTTCAGAAGTTCAACTGTCTCTCACATCTAATTGGCACTACCAAAGTTATGGAAGGTAGTGTTGATGGGTACTTCAGTTTGACAAATCTTCACTGTCTATTTAGCCTCATTTCCATGGAACCAAGCTTCACTCCACCGACCTGGAGGATTTTGTTTTAACAGAAGTGTTGTAAATTGGCAACTACTGGCAATTTTTTAGGCTTGAAAATAAATGGACAGCTGTCACCAAAAATGCAAGAGTTCATAAGTAAAGAAGACATTGTTACCAGGTCAGTGTCAATCTCGGGGATTGTCATGAAAGGTTTCTCTCAGTGAGCTCTCACTGTCAATGACAATAGCAGTCAGGATGTAAGTACCATGCTCCCCTTTGCAGCAACTGTGAAGAGAAATTTAAGTTATTGATTCAGGTCCAGTGACCCTTCCTCAGGATTGTTGTGAGAAAGAATCACTGGACCGGAAATGTTAACTTTGATTTCTCTTCTCAGATGCTGCCAGATCTGTTGAGCTTTTACAGTAATTTCTGTTTTTGTTCCTGATTTACAGCATCCTCAGTTCTTTCAGTTCTTTTCTTGTTGTGCTACTCTTGTCCTATCACTCAACAGTGGTAGAAATATTCACTCCAGCCTGGATCTTTCAGAATTTTCACTGCAGCTACCATACTTAAAGCTGAGCTGTAAACAGGTTATTCGCTGTCAGTGATGAATAGCAAGTCAGGACACAAGAAAAGATGAACAGGTGATAATAAGAGATGAGAAACTCCAACATCCATTATCACACGATATGTATTGCATTTAGCACAGCTAACTGTTTTCTCACAGTTAGTTCTAATTATCACATAATCAACCTTTCTTCTGTCCTGCCCTGCTGTCCACAATCTTGTTTACTTCCCCTTTTATGCCTCCCTCCCTCTCGCTCTTTCTCTGGGCTCCATCTCCCCTAACTGCTCACCTCTCCCCCCTCCCCCACTTCAGCTTTGGTAGCTGGGAAGAAGTGGCATTTATTCTGAAGATTCTCTTGAATAGTCTCCAGACTCTGCTTTCTTCCCAAAGATGTTACCAACCTACTGAGCTTCTACAGCAATTCTGTTTTTGTTTCAGGTCTCCAACATCTGTAGTTTTTCATTTTACTGAAGAATATACTCTGAAGTAGAATCAATTGAATGCTTGTTCAGAAGTTGCACTTCTCATATACAGTTACCATGAGTTTGATTTGGGTGCAAAGCAGTTATCAGTGTTATAAATCAAATACTATGACTGGAACAAATTCTCAAATGAAGTGAACTGAGACAAGTTGACTCCTCCAACGTCATCTTATTTTGGTTCCCTGCCAGATCAGGCCATGATTCCCGTTTCAAGCAACATTTACTTCACAACAATAACATCAGGATGAAATAAAAACATTTTGCATGGACACTATTTGTGGTGAAAATCTGCCTTTAATTGCTTCATATTGTTCATATGGAAGTGACACATGTTTGAAAGCAATTACCGATAAGATGAAAAGTAGACCAATAGATACACAAATATTGTACTCTCAATAAAATTGAGTGAATTATGACAAAAAAATGGTCTTGGAATTCTCTCAATCTTCTGCAACAATCTTGGGATAACTTCAGAGTATGGCTGGTATAATAATCAGGGAGATACAAAGTACTATCAGGTCTTTCTCATTCTATAAATTTCCACCTGGTTTTGTGTCTATCTGTCCATTGTCCCATCTGTGAAGTGATGTCAAATGAGGCAACATAAGCCTGGTGTTCCTGATTCTCAACATTATGGGGATCTAGCATAGAACTAATGACCAGGGGTGAAAATGTGTTGCTGGAAAAGCGCAGCAGGTCAGGCAGCATCCAAGGAGCAGGAGAGGCGACGTTTCGGGCATGAGCCCTTCTTCAAAAAATCCTTCCTGAAGAAGGGCTCATGCCCGAAACATCGACTCTCCTGCTCCTTGGATACTGCCTGACCTGCTACGCTTTTCCAGCAACACATTTTCAGCTCTGATCGCCAGCATCTGCAGTCCTCACTTTCTCCTAATGACTAGGGGGCTAAGGAAGGTTTGACGTGTTGGTCCCCAGCACACATGCTCCATCAGTTAACATGCTCTGGCAAGTAGCCTGGAGTCTAAATAGAAAAGAGATGGAAGATGTCAACACCAGCAAATACTGTTTGCTTGGTGCTGGGATCAATATAATAGGATTTTCTGGATAATTTTGCATTTGGGCCAAACATTTTTATATTGATTACTTAGAAGAAAACAAATGAGTGTTTTCATTACAAAATGTTATGATTTAACTCTTTTAATTTGAAAGGAAGAAATATCAAACCTGCACCTTTTTTAATGCTTGATTTAAGTCTAAAGTCCATAAAAAATGTTTTGGGACTGTGTAATTAAAGTAAGGTGGATCTTGTGACCTGTACAAAAGTCCACCTGACACCTTTTATGAGTGACAGGGCTGCAAAGTTTAAAGAAAGGCTTAGGTTGTTGCATAAAGAAAAAAATGGTGAAAGATGTTGAATTTGACAAATAATAGCAAAGACAGCTCTGATACCAGTAGTCTCCCAGTGCAGAAATGTGTTTTGAATGTTGAGTTCTAAACGGTGGTGGTCCACACTGCTTTTTTACTTCCGAAATAAGAGAGTGTTAGGCTCTCAAGGGTAATTAATAAGTGACTCTACTTGGATATACAGTCAATGTCATTTATGTTGCCATAGGGAAGGGTATGGACATAATCATTTAAAGATTGGGTTACAGGCTATTGTAAAATATCACTGAATATCACAAATGTGTGGATTAGTTTGTCAAGGTCTGAGAGATTCTGAAGGGCTCTACAGTTCACCATCCTGGAATGCTGATGGGAGCTCAGATTTGGATTGAAATGACCAAATATCCAAGGGGTTAAAACTAAATGGAAGATTTGCACTAGAGCAAGGGTCTCCACTCTACTCTCAACATGAAGGATACTTCCAGGGTGAGAAGTTGCCATGCTGAGAAGGTAAAAGAATAAAAGTAAATTTTCAAGAGCTGAGAATTCTTTCAGGAAAGACAAAGGGTGGATGGTTCTCAGGTAAGACAAAGGCTGGAGGGGTTGCTTTTTAATCAACAACTTGTGGTGCACAGACATTGTAAACCTGGACAGCCATTGTTCCCCAAACCTCGAATTCCTCACCATCAAATGCCACCTCTTCTATCTACCACTGGAATTTACCACTGCTGTACAAACTGCTGGGTACATACCACCGCAAGTAAATGATTGAGGAAGCTCTGGATGTGCTGTACTCCACCACTAACACCCTAGAGACGGAACACCCCTGTTTATTGTAACTGGTGACTTCAATCAAATCAATCTAAGAAAGGTGTTGCACAATTACCACCAGAACATTACCTGCCCCACCAGGGTGGAACAGTTGAGATCACTGCTCCACCACTATGAAAGATGCCTACTCCTCCATCCCCCGCCCTCATTCCAGGAATTCCAACCACAATGCCATGTTTCCTTTCCCAGCTTACAGGCAAAAGCTCAAGCAGGAGACTCCCTTGCGGATACATTTCCAGTGCTAGTTGGAGGAGGCAGAGTATCTGGCCCTGTGTGGAATCGGCTGATTGGGCCATGTCCAAACAGTCTGCAGGTACCTTGGAAGGGTACTCCACCACCATCACAGGCTTCATCAGCAAGTGTATGGAGGACTGCATACCGAGGAAATCAATCCGGATATTCCCCAACAGGAAACCCTGGATGAATCAGGACATACAGAACCTGCTAAAAATCAGGTGTAAGGCCTTCAGATCAGGAGACCCACTCAAATATAAGGATCCAAGTATGACCTTCGCAGAGCCATAAAGACAGCCAAGGACCAATTACTGATCCAAACTAGACACCCAGACAGACACCCGGCGACTATGACAAGGACTGAATTACATCACAGGTTTTAAAAAGAGACAGCGCAAGATAGCAGATGATGACACATCCCTGCCAGGTGGTCTCAACGCCTTCTATGCTCGCTTTGAGCAGAATTTTGGCAGAGAGGTAACACCTATTCTGACAAGTCCTGATGAACCTATCGCAACTGCCACTACATCAGAGGTCATATCAGTTTTCCTTCCTGTGAATCCAAGAAAAGTGATGGGACCAGACGGAGTACCAGGCCATGCACTCAGAGCATGAGCAGATCAACAGGCAGAGGTCTTCTCAGACATCTTTAACCTTTCCCTGGTATGGCAACTGTACCAATCAAGATTCAGAGAGTGGTAAACTTGGCTCAGACAAACACAAAGGCCAACCTCCCATCTATAGAATCCATCTGCCAGGTCAAGGAAAGGCCACCAGTATTCTTAAAGATCCATCCCACCCTGGCAATGATTTTCTACAACCTCTACCATCGGGGAGAAGGTACAGAAGCTTGAAAACACACACACACACACACACACACACACACACACACACACACACACACACACACACACACACACACACAGTTAGAATACTGAATGGACTCTCAAACTCTTCACATTTGCCAGTACCTGTGTTTTGATTTTTGTCGCTGTGTACCTATTATTTACTTATCTACGCTACTTTACTCTGTAATTTGCCTGTATTGCTCGCAAGACAAAGCTTAACATTGTGCCTTGGTACACATGACAATAAATTCAATTCAAAATGATTCTGAGAAAATTGAGTGCCTATTTAAAGGGTATTGTAACCATATCTCATCTCTAGACAATGGCCCAATGGTATCATCACTAAATGATTAATCCAGAAACTCTGGTTCTGGGGACCCTGGTTTGAATCTCCTCAAGGTACAATTTGAATTTGAATTAAAAATCTATGATGATCATGAAACCACCATTGATTGCTGTAAAAAAACATCTGGCTCACTAATGTCTTTCAGGAAAGATATCTGCCATCCTCATTGGCCTGGCCTACATGTGACTCCAGACCCAAAGTAGTGCAGTTGACTCTCAACTGCCCTGTAAAATGATCTGGCAAACTACTCAGCTATATAAGTCTCAACAAAGAAATGAAACTGGACAGACCAGGTGGCATTGACTTAGACATTGGAAAAGATTCCAGCAAAAATAGCCCCACTGACACTGCAGAGTTGTCCTTCCTAACATGGTTAGGAGTAGGAGGTGATGGGGCTAATGCCAAAATTAGGACAGCAGTTTCACAGACTAGTCAAGCAACATCCAGACATATTCATACACATGGAGTCATAACTTACATAAAACAACCCACACACCATCACTACAATACCTATCCTCCAACAAGACAGACGCAGCAGAGTTGAAGTTGTGTACAGTCCGGAGGGAGTTTCCTTGGGAGATCTCAACATTGACTCCGAACCCCTTGAAGTCTTCAGGTTAAATATGCTCAAGGAAACCTCCTGCTGATTACCTAATAGTATCCTCCCTCCTCTGATGAATCAGTACTCTTCCATGTTGAATAACTCTTAGAGGAAGCACTGAGGGGGGGCAAAAACACAAAATGTAGTCTGGATGGAGGACTTCATTGATAGGTGGGAAGGAAGATAGACTGGTAAGACAGTTTAAGTGGATGGTGCTGAGTTGGAGGGTTGGATCTGGGAGGAGGGGAGATGAGGAAACTGGTGAAATCGACATTGATGCCATCTGGTTGGAGGGCCCCAAGGTGTTCTTTCTCCAGGTGTCAGGTGGCTAGGATTTGGTGTTGGAGGAGGCCCAGGTGATAAAATCTATTCTTGGGGATACTGCAGAGTTTCCACTTTGGCACATTGTGTGGAAACTGCACAGCAAATTTGAATTTTCTGCCTGCAATTCTGCAAAGCCTCCAAAGTCAAAGAGTTTACATAATAAACTTTTTTGAGGGTTCCTATGAACTAAGTAAAATAGTTACTTGGGTAAAGTTGAACTCATAAATGCATAGTCTGACTCCAGAGGAACTTAACTTATATACATGTAACTACAATTCCCCCAGATTTCTTAGCCCACCCAGACATTGATGTGACACACTGTAACTCTCCCAAAACCCAAGCTTCATGTACATCTCCACCATACCAAAACCAATAGCCTGCTCCAAATGTTCCAAATGCCTGCAACAGTCCTCATTAACACCCCATATCAAAAAAGTAAAATCAAACACAGGGGCATACAAGAGAGAGATGGCAGAGAGATTCAGCATGGAACACCATCTTCCATGTAGCAGCTTCCTTTGGATTCCCAGCTAACAACTGACCAGTAGCTCTGAAAAGACAGACTACTAAAACCAGAGTAAAGCTGAGTTGGGAGAACTGGCCACTAACCCTTTCATTACACAAGCTTTCTTTTACACTTGAAAGTCTTCTGCCTGAGGCAGTGTCTGTTAGCTATTACCACATTGGTCCGAAATCACATCCAAACCAGACGCTTGGAACTTATGTCTTTACGGCCCCTCTGACAAAAAAAGCCAAGGACAACATAATCTTGTGAAAATACCAGCATCAACACAACAGCTGATTAACTCCCTAACTGACACCCTTCTGATGGATTTAGAAATAAGTAGGAACTTATCTGGCACCCAGGCTCCCAAACACCTGGGATCCTACTTAACTGGCACCCGATCTCCCCTACCCATTTTGTACCCTACTCTCTCCATACCCTAATACCTTATATGCCTAGCCTGACATACTTACATGTCAATTTGGCTTTCAAGACATTTAAAGTCCAGAATATGACAACTGACTACAATTTAAAGGGGGACATGACTTGCTTTCCTCTGACAGTTGTACACTACAAAAGAATTGTCAGAATGGAATTACAGCTCTACATTTCTGAGGGATCTCCTATTAATAACAGTGGAACTCACTTCTTCCATAAAAAATGAAGGGCAAGGAGCAACTTATGTGAGACTATCAGTCATCAGAAAATCTGAACTTTTTTTCAGCTATTTGCAGATTTAAAGGAAAACCAGTCAGTATTCTTGTTGCCACAAAGTATACAGAGTTCACTAATGTTGTGTATAGGTATTAAAGATGTCTCTGGCATTTCGAGTCATGTCAATGAGAAAAGTCTCCTGCATGTATGTTTGATGCTGACCTTCAGATCGATGTTGTCAGGATTGTCAGTGTATACATGCTCCTTCATGTAATTCCCCTTCCATAGGAACTGACCTCAAGAATTGAATCCACTGAAAGTGTAGATGAAATGTGCATTGTGAAGCAACTGAGGGGAAATTCTCTGGGCACTTCTTTTTTTGAAATGGTCCAACCATGTTATTCCTTTTGCTTGCATGAGGTATAACTGCATTGCATTGAAAGAAAATAATGCAGATGCTATTTCAAGTTTCTTTTCAGCAATGTCAGGCAATAGAGCTAATGTTAAACATCTAACAAATCCTCATCTTGAGGCTGAATCAAGGTTTCATCCTCTGCCACTGATTGTTGTAACCTCCTTTCTTTTTACTGTTGCTTCTGTTTTCCATTAGATCATTAAAACATCTGAGAACAGAAAACCATGCAGTCTTTAGCCCTCAGCTCCTGAACAGCAATGTATTTACTTAGAATATAAGAATCATGTCGCAGTAAAGCATGATTACAGAGATATTGCTGCATAAAACATGTCAGGATGAATTGCAGAACTCTTAATATAAAATCTAGATTTTACCACATAATTGCATTTAAAACCATAAGCATTATACAAAACGTTAATGTCGGGTCTCAAGAAACAATGGTGATCCCCTCAACTTATATTTTACCACACAAGCATTTTGAGAGATAAGTCTGCAAAAGAATCACACTCTGTTATGTTTATTTTATTGGTTCATTCAACTCATTTGGTGATGTAAAAGACTCTGACCTTTTGTAAAACAGTTACAAGAATAAAATGTATACAACAAATGTTGTTCAGCTCAACCTTAAATTCATTCATTTCTTAAACCAACAAAACAATAATACAACCTCTTCATGACTTGACTGAAACTGACAATCTTCGACATGGCTGGCTGCCACCAGTGTTGACTGTAGGCCTGGATTTGGAGGTGACTCTTTTTCACCAGACTGCTGTGACTGTGCTTCAATGTGGCCCTGTCTTATAGTCTCTCAGTCATGATGACACAACAGAGCCTTGGATGTAGATGCAATTGATTGCCTGCTGGACTCCCTGACCTTTTGCACAACTTTATCTTGGTCTTTCAATCTCCTGAGCTGTGCAGAAGTCAAGACCAGAGACAATTCTCAATCTCTTCCCCTGCTGTCTACACAGCAGAAAAAGAAAATGATCGGCTAAGATTTCTATAAATGTTACCTGGAGGTACTGCAAAGAAAAAGCCAACATCATTAATAATGAATAGCAGCAATCAATCTCATCAATGGTACTGCAGAAAGTGTATGATTAGAAAGTTCTTTATGTTTTTAAAATAATTCTTTCATAAAAACTAATACACAAAATGGAATAAACAAAGGCTGATTCCTCTACTCCTGGTGCAGGCCACCCCCAACTCCCAGTCCCAGCCATTGTCCCTACTCCTGCCCAGTTCTTTCCTCAGCCTTGCCTCCCCAAACCCTTCAGCAGCAATGACTGAGCTGATGATAATGTCTCTGAGTATGGAGGACACACAGATGTTTCCTACAGTCTGTTCTGCTAAAACCAGCTTTATATCATGGCACATCTCTGTGCATGAGCAACGGTCATTTTGGCATTGTGAATAATCACTCCAAATATAATGACCACCACAGTGAGGTGTTTAGCTCATAGCCTGTTCACATGTCAATGATCATTCTTTTGTTGATAAACTGATCATGGTTCATACTCGCAGCTAACTTGTCTCATTTGGATTCAGTTCAACACATGGGGTCTTTTACTTTTTGATCAGTCGGCTATGTGAAAACTTGTTGAATGCTTTACTAAAATCCAGATAGACAACATCCACTGCACTACATTCGTCGATGTTCCTTATCACTTCCTCAAAGAATTCAATCAAATTTGTAAAGTATGACCTTCCCTTAACACAGTCCTGTTGACTAACCCTGACTAGTCCATGCCTTTCTAAGTGACAGGTTATCTAATCTCAGGATTAATTCAAACAATTTGCCCACTATTGAAGTAAGATTAAGTGGCCTATAATTATTTGGCATTTCCTTTGTACCCTCTTTTTAAAAAAAAACTACATTTGCATTCCTTCAGTCATCTGGCAGTTTACTGAAGATTGGAAAACAATCCTCAGAGTATCTGCTATTTTCTTCCTGACCTCCTTGAACAAGGGAGCACTCCATCTGTCAACTTATCCACTTTCAAGGATTCCAACTACTTTAACACTTCCTCTCTAGTTATGATTATTTTGTCCAATATTTCAGACTACTCCTCTTGGTTTACTATATCCACATCATCCTTTTCCTTTATGAATGCTGAGATGAAAAATCTATCCATCATAATGTCGGAACCTGAAGATTTTGCACATGAGTGCACAAAGTTCTCACTACTCCTCAGACACTGAAGTAGTCTGTAGCCACATGCAGCAAGTCTTGGGCTGATGAGTGCCAAGTAATATGCATGCCATATTGGGAGAAGACAGGCAATGACAATCTCCAACAGGTGAGAATCTAACCATTTCTTGATGACATTCAATGGCATTACTAATATTTAATCTCACAAATGAACATACCCTTCTCCAGAAACTGTTGCATAAATACTGTGGCGATAACGGTCATCTGAATCTGGTAATTCCAGTGAATAGCTCACCTCTGATCTCCGAAAAATCAGACAATCATCCAAAAGGCACAATTCTGGAGTGTGGTGTATACAGCAAAATCTAATGGAAATATCCATGCTAATATGTTCCAGCAATGATACCTGCTGTTTTGAATTAGTTCTTCACAATCCAACTAAAAAACCAAAAAAAAACACTCAAATTCTTACTTTCCTTTGCTGCACAGTGATTAGCATTGCAAAAGTGAATTTTTTACATGTTGGAACAGTGTTGGGCTCAACTACAATAACCCCATGTTTCAAGAATGTGCTGAGAATAACTAGATGAACATGCATTGCCAAGCCAATAGGGTGGTGGTGTAAAGTATTAAATATGAATTCATTGCTTCAGGAGAAAAATAGATCTATGAAGAAAATTTGAGGACGAGGTTTAAAATTATGACATTCGAGCAAACATGAAGTAAGTTTGACATATTTTTCAATTTTTTTAGATGATTTGTGAAGGCTTATTGTGCAGGAGATAATCCATATGTAGAAAACTCAGTGTGCTGAAAATTCTGACAGCTCAAAGATTGGAGTTGTGAAAATTAAAAACCAATTTGGTTTTCTTCTGTAAAATGGCTTGGCATTGAAACCTTGGCTTAGGTTGTGATGTCTGAAGAGAATTGTCAACTACCTAACCATCTGTAATTTCACAAAATGCTGAGGGAAAGAAGCTACAAACATTCACAATTAAAATGGTCTGTTTTAAATTTGGAAATCTTCATTTATTCATCAGAACATTTGCAAAGATGACAATGGAACAAATATTGCAAATGTATGGTATAATGGTGCACCATTTTTAGTGTTAAAAATGTTGCTTGCTTTAAGGAAAATCCGGAACAGCTCCAGAGTTGATTGAGAGCAAGTAATGCTCCTTGACTTTGTGTGGAAAATGGTCTTGGCAAAGAAATGATCCCAAAAGGAAAGGTGGAAACTTGTGTTTGTGCTAATCTATAGATTTACAATAAAACTCTTATAAATTGCTGAAAGTCTTTTGCTTACTATTTCAACACGAGTTTGTTAAATAATCATTACAGTACAGTAGTTTAGCTTCATGCATTTTACTGGAGAGCAACACACATTGCCCTGCCTCCTTCTAAAGTTTTAAGGCCTTCTCACAATATCATTCATACCCTCAAGATGTTCAGTTACCTAAGGACCAATCAGGTAGTTGCATTAGTCTGATGACCTTTGGCATCCAGAACTGGGCAAGGTGCTGAAACCATTCAGCAACCTGTTGCCGAGCAAAACCTATTTTGTATACACGACTTGGTGCTTCGCTTTCCCCTGCTGTTTGCAAAGCAACAGCATAAATAATGAATTTCATTAACAAACACAGAGAATACTGGAGAAACACATCAGGTCCAACAGCATTATGGAGAGAGAAACTGGACAGTGTTTTAAGTCTGTTTGGACTCTTCTTCTGAACAGGTAAAGTTCAAAATTTTTTTTAAATACAGTTTTGACAGAGAGGGATGCTCAGTGCAAAACGCAAAAGGTTTTTATGGTGGAAAATGAGAAAAAGAGGTTCAAAATGGGTGTAAGATAAGGTGTGAAAGGGAGGAAATTGGTCCTCTAAACTAGGAGTAAAATAAACAAGATAAAGGTGTGGGTGAGGGATGAGTGAGGGAGATAATGTAAGAAAAATGGGTAACAGACATATTGTAATTTGTTTCTGTAGTTATTGAATTCAATTCTGAGTCTTCAAGGCTGTAAAGTGCCTGAATAGAAAAGGAGGTCTTGTTCTTCAAGCTCGCCTTGTGCTTTGTTGCAATATTGTAGCACAGAAATGTTAGCATGACAGCAAGATGATTTATTGAAAAAGGAAACAACTGGGAGGTCAGTGTCATTCCTACTGAGAGAGTGGAGCTGTTCTGCAAAGCAGTAACCTAGTCTGTCTTTGCACTCATCAATATAAAGGAGACCACATTGTAGCAAATGCAGTGGACTAAATTGAAAGGGGTACACGCGTAATGCTGCTGAACCTGGAAAATATGTTTGGTGTCTTGGACAGTGGGAAGGGAGGAGGTGAATGGATAAGTGTTACATCTTCTGTGATTACAATGGCAAGGCACCTTCTCATCCAGTAATAACCCATTTGTATTTTGCAATGGGCTTTTGCCAGTCGGGGAAAACTTCAGCGGTCAGAAACATTCGGCCTCTGATCATTGGGTAACCATTTTCCGAGGCGGGCTTCGGGATACAAAACAATGCAGAGTGGCTGAGAACAGGCTGATAGCCAAGTTCGGAACCCATAAGAATGGTATCAA
Source organism: Hemiscyllium ocellatum (assembly GCF_020745735.1). Lineage (NCBI taxonomy): Eukaryota > Metazoa > Chordata > Chondrichthyes > Orectolobiformes > Hemiscylliidae > Hemiscyllium > Hemiscyllium ocellatum. The sequence goes on along the minus strand of NC_083411.1, from coordinate 34,692,821 downwards.
CTAAGACCTTGGGTTCTTGTCACATTACAGGTGACTCTACTATACTATACAGTCTCATACACACACTCTTACATACTCACACACTCACGCAGAACATCTCTCATACACATACACCCCCCATACACAGATCCACGCACAGGCACTCTCATAGGCTTATATTCCATCACACTTTCATACACACTTTACCAAGCATGCACACATGCAAACATACACTCTCACACGCACTCACACTCACACACTCAGAAGCACACACTCATGCATGCCCACACACACATAAGTCTATGGGGTGAATTTGCATATGCACAATTATATTCACAGCTACATTATATTTTGCTCAAAAAATGCACAATCTGCAGGCAGTCAATCCATGTAATATTTTCTAAATTCCTACTTTGGAAATAGAATCAGTCTGCTCAAGATTGAGATACAAACAGACTTTAACCTCACACCTTTCATGCATTTTCTGACCTGAGATGTCACCCTTTTTTTCTATAGAACTTTAAGTTGTCTCAACAGTGTGACTGAAAAGAAGTTCTGAGATTTACATATTAATGAACCAAACCAACAACCCATTCTGGAAGATGAAAGACTTCACAGCAATCCAGATTTGTTCAATGTATTATTTCAGTTGCAAGACACTGTAATCTTTACCATAAAACCTGTGTCTTTTGATCCTGTTCCACAGCTACCTGATGAAGGAGCAGCAGTCCGAAAGCTAGTGCTTCCAAATAAACCTCTTTGATGATAACCTGTTGCTGTGTGATTGTAAACTATGACCAGTATATTCACAAGATATAAAACTCATGTCCTCCCTATTCCAATAAAATGTGCGGTGTATTTGTGCCTGTTTCAACAAAATGTATTGTACAGGTGCACAGAATAATAATTCTACCTCAGCACATCGTTAGCAATTAAAGCCTTTTTATATACATCCATTTTAGTCCACTTCTCTTGTCATAATCATCTGGGTCTTGGTGCTGATGGGCATCTGTCGAGAGTGAAAGAATCATTCATTCTTGATGAAGGGCTTATTCCCGAAATATCGATTCTCCTGCTCCTCGGATGTTGCCTGACCTGCTGCGCTTTTCCACCAACACACTCTCAACTCTGATCTCCAGCATCTGCAGTCTTCACTTTCTCCTTGCTGATGAGCATCTGTTCTTTTTTTCTGTTTCCTTGTCCAGGTATAGAGAACTGAAATAGAATTTGATTTTTTTAAAATATAAAAGTACAAAAGAAAAATAGTTACCAAAGTAAGTGACAAATGAGAAGGTTCCAAAGTCCTACAAAACATAGCTGGAAAAATAGTATATCAATTTGTTTGTTTTTCTGTCAGCAGCTCTTTAATGCCATCCTCAAGTTGTGATTATTCATTCATGAGATTGGAGAACGATCATTGCCAGGGTATTCAATTACTGGGAAAGCACAACAGAGGACAACCTTGCCTGACAATTATGTTCAGACTTTCCAGCAGTATTCACTGGACAGAACTTCAATGGAAATCCTGGTTGATTTTGATCTCTTTCCAAATCCTGGAGTGCTGAGACAACAGGTGACTGGACTTTGTTTAGCTCATGCAAAAGAATTCAAAATGGAAATTTTCAATCCGGATGCCTTAATTGAACAAGAAAAGGCCATAGGAATTATTATAGGGATTGCAGTTTTTCCTTCTAGTTGACCCCGCAAAGTTTAAACTATGGTGAAAAGACCCAGCTATATTTAATAGTCAAAGGAAACTGAATAATTATAGACAATAAGAAATAATTTTGAAACATTTTGTGCCTTGGATTCATACATAATCAAATAAAAACAACAAAAAATCAAATAAATGAGTTCAGGACTAGAATTGTAACTTGACAAAGTGCATTTCTTTGATGATATTTCCATGATCTCTGAGGGCAGAAACTTCTAATGTAGAACAATATCTCCTCAAATGCATGTTTAAACATTTTTGTAACCATGAATATGTTGCTGGCGTAAGGGGCTGGGGCAGATGGTGCACAGGAAGGGAGGTGTTTGGGAGGAAAATATCTTTAACTTCAGGTCTTCCTTGACAGATCTGTAATTTCATCCACATGACTTCAGGCTGACTGATTTTGTTTGAGTAACGTGCTTATATTCACAATATATTTTCTTTTATGATTTCACATGTCTTAACTAAGTTCCCTTTCTAACTTCCTTCAACTAGATTGCATTTGATTCTGTCAGTCTGTACATAACATTTCATGCTTAGAGTTCCAAGGTCATCCTTTGCTCTTTCTTAACCTCTCAAAATCCATTTAAAGTTAAATATCTAAACTTCAATGCCATACCCTAAAAGTCTTCTTGTAAACTAGTCATGATTCTATTAAAGCTACAGTCCTTCTTATTTTGCTTTGTGAAAACAAGGTTTTTTTTAAAATTGTTCAATGTGTTCTTAGAATATAGAAATTGTAACTGCATGGTTTAGTTAAGGAGAATAACATAGACACTGAGGGGAAGCTATAATGGAAGAGAGACACAAAATAAGATGGAAGGAAACTTGTGTGGAATATAACCTTATGGGACTGAACGGCCTGTTAAAGGGCTGTAGAGCTTTTGCAAAATGAGAACATTCTTTGGTTAATTCAACACATTCACATTATAGCTCTGACAAACATGTGCTAAAAGTTCCAAAAATAATTTTGCATTTAAATACAGAGTCCTGACCTAATATCAAACTTGCCTGATGGCTGTATAAAGGATGAAGCTTCTGCCTGGATATTAATGTGCTGCATCACCTATACATCTCAAGTTGAATATTATTGAAAAATGATATATTTTGTTAACTCCTAGTGTCTTGAATTCATCAGGAATTTCAAATGATTGCAAAAGATTTACACAAAAGAGATGGGTGCTGATTAGTTGAGAAGTCTACTCTGATTGGCTGAGGCATTGCCATGGCGAAAGCAATGGGAAAGGGTAAGCACTGCAAGTTCCAATGTAATTCAAAAAAAGGTACAAACTTTGAACATATTATTTTTGTTTGAACAGAATAGGTCACTGCATTTGTACATTGGTCACTTCTCATGAAGTATAAATTGTGATCACTTGAAATTCAGCATGGACACTTGAAAAGATTAAAGATAAGTCAGAAAGGAAATGAATTTAGGAAGTCACAATTTAGTGAGGTAATGTGTGAGGCACAAATGAGTAAGTTCAGCTTACTCTATTGAGTTGTTCAGTTCAATTCAAACTGACCTCAATCTGTTAAAATCAAACAGTCAGTCAGTGACTATTTTTTTTCTCACAGATGGGGTCATATTTCTTGAGCATGGGAAAAAAATGTGCCCTTGGAGAATGAACCAAAGTGATTGAGTCTTGATGTACCAAGTTAAAGTAGATTCTATTTTTCAGTACGTTACCATACCTGACCCAAATGCTGACCTAATGGGATGTCTGACCCAATGGGAAGTTTACATTTCCTCAAGCAATCTATGTGATGTTTCTCTTTCATTGCTCATGGTTGGCTGTCAATGGCAAGGACATGATGACCTTCCATGCAAACGGTATTCTTTTCTTAGTCCAGTCACAGTTGTTTGATTTGTCCTTGCAGTCAAATTATTTAACATTTTAGCCTCGATTGAACAATGGTGATGACATTGCATGATTAGTTGATTATCTAGCTATCTTACTCTTCAGCAACTTTCTTTAATTGCAATTGACCTCAGCTAACTGCTGAAAATATGAAATAGAGAAAAAAAATTCATGCCCGTGGGGTGTTCAGCTGATTATACTTAGTCTGTCTTAATGATGCATTCTTGTGCTCTAAGCTGTATCTACATTAACTACTAAGTCACAATGGACAAAAATTCTTCAGGTAGTTTCACCCCTCATTCACCGAAATTCTGGTGGATACCAATGGAAATTCCAGAAAATAGTAGAGACTAGATTTCATTATTCTCTGTCATTTTACTTGCCTTGTAAGTTATAGAATTTAAATTCACTCCTTAAATGCCACATGATCTCAAAGAGCGAAGACCGGGGAGGTATTATCACCGAGGTGGTGCAGGCTCGAGGGGCAGAATGGCCCTATTGTCTATACTAATCTTATTGCTCAATGAATTCACTAAGGTTTCAAGGGACAAGATACCAGCTTCCACATGAACAAATTTAGCCAACCAAAGAGAATTTTGCAGGCCAACTGGTATATGACTGGTGCTGGTTTGCAGTGTATGTCTGGGTATCCGTGGGGACCAGAGTTTTCTGGTCACACATATGGTAGTAGACAACAATGTGGTCATTGTGATACTCTCACTTCTTTGTCCAACGCTAATTGGGCATCTTTCGACAGAAACTAGTAGGCATGCAGCTAGGACAAAGGAAGAAATTTAAGGTCCAATATCTTTTGTCAAATCAAACGCAGTGTTCATGTCACATAGTATAAGGTGAGAAAGCAAAAAAAACATTGACATAACTGTGGACACGAGTTATAAAAAATGGAAATTCACTTATAAATGAATTAAAAATCTGAAATTAACACAAAATGAATTATCCTACATGATGAAAATGATATAGTTTTAAAATCAAAATTATTTTGTTTTGTGTACTTAGTCATTCATTGTTGTGGTTCTGTTCGCCGAGCTGGGAGTTTTTGTTGCAAACGTTTCATCCCCTTTCTAGGTGACATTTTCAGTGCTTGGGAGCCTCCTGTGAAGTGCTTCTGTGCTGATTCCTCCGGCATTTATACTGGTTTGAATCTGCCGCTTCCGGTTGTCAGTTGCTGTCCGCAGCAGTGGCCGGTATATAGGGTCTAGGTCGATATGTCTGTTGATAGAATTTGTGGATGAGTGCCATGCCTCTAGGAATTCCCTGGCTGTTCTCTGTTTGGCCTGCCTATAATAGTGGCATTGTCCCAATCGAATTCGTGTTGTTTGTCATCTGAGTGTATGGCTACTAGGACACTATGGCTGGTCGTGTCATTTCGTGGCTAGTTGGTGTTCATGGATGCGGATTGTTAGCTGTCTTCCTGTTTGTCCTATGTAGTGTTTTGTGCAGTCCTTGCATGGGATTTTGTACACTACGTTGGTTTTGCTCATGCTGGGTATCGGGTCCTTTGTCCTGGTGAGTTGTTGTCTGAGAGTGGCTGTTGGTTTGTGTGCTGTTATGAGTCCTAGTGATCGCAGCAGTCTGGCTGTCAGTTCAGAAATGCTCCTGATGTATGGTAGTGTGGCCAGTCCTTTGGGTAGTGGCATGTCCTCATTTCGTTGATTTTCTCTAAGGCATCTGTTTATGAAATTGCGCGGGTATCCGTTTTTGGTGAATACCCCTTGTATAGGTGTTCTTCTTCCTCTTTTTGTAGTTCAGGTGTGCTGCAGTGTGTTGTGGCCTTTTTGAATAATGTCCTGATGCCACTTTGTTTGTGTGTGTTGGGGTGGTTGCTTTCATAGTTCAGGACTTGGTCTGTGTGTGTGGCTTCTCTGTATACCTTCGTGGTGAATTCTCCATTCGGTGTTCTTTGTACCATCACGTCTAGACGTGTTGGTACAAAGAACACCGAACGGAGAATTCACCACAAAGGTTTACAGAAAAGCCACACCCACAGACCAAGTCCTGAACTATGAAAGCAACCACCCCAACACACACAAAGTTGCATCAGGACATTATTCAAAAGGGCCACAACACACTGCAGCACACCTGAACTACAAAAAGAGGAAGAAGAACACCTATACAAGGGGTATTCACCAAAAATGGATATCTGCACAATTTCATGAACAGATGCCTTAGGGAAAAACAACGAAATGAGGACATGCCACTACCCAAAGGACTGGCCACACTACCATACATCAGGAGCATTTCTGAACTGACAGCCAGACTGCTGCGACCACTAGGACTCATAACAGCACACAAACCAACAGCCACTCTCAGACAACAACTCACCAGGACAAAGGACCCGATACCCAGCATGAGCAAAACCAACGTAGTGTACAAAATCCCATGCAAGAACTGCACAAAACACTACATAGGACAAACAGGAAGACAGCTAACAACCTGCATCCATGAACACCAACTAGCCATGAAACGACACGACCAGCTATCCCTAGTAGCCATACACTCAGATGACAAACAACACAAATTCGATTGGGACAACGCCACTATTAAAGAGCAGGCCAAACAGAGAACAGCCAGGGAATTCCTAGAGGCATGGCACTCATCCACAAATTCTATCAACAGACACATCGACCTAGACGCTATATACCGGCAGCGGACAGCAACTGACAACCGGAAGCGGCAGATTCAAACCAGTATAAATGCCGGAGGAATCAGCACAGAAGCGCTTCACAGGAGGCTCCCAAGCACTGAAAATGTCACCTAGAAAGGGGATGAAACGTTTGCAACAAAAACTCCCAGCTCGGCGAACAGAACCACAACAACGAGCACCCGAGCTACAAATCTTCTCACAAACTTTAGTCATTCATTTTCAAAAATATTATGTTTCCCAGAGGATCAAAGATAAGCCACTGCTGTATGTAGCACTAAATCACAGAGTTCAGAAAGTTTCTTGTTTGATCATTGGTTCATATTCTGGTGACTAATCCCAAGTCCGGTAACATTCTGTAACATACAATTGCGTTTAACAACTCTGAGCTTGCTTTAATCAGAGTTTCAGTTTCTCGTCATATTTTACTCATGACTGCCTGAAAACATCAATAAAATACATCTTGGATATAATTTGTTTTTTGGACAATTTACTTGTTAAAATTCCGTCCACCTTTCCATTGGTTGAAAAATGATCATTTTTGTAAAACATTTGAGCATAGCAGGCACCCTCGGATTGCATCCTCACAAAGCTTCCAAAGAGATGAGAATATAACTGAATGATGAAGAGAAAACTGTGAGCATAAATTTGAAAGCCACATTGAAGATTTAATCATTTAAATAGGTAAGAATGATACAGCTTGGGATTATTTAGTTTTCAAACACTGTTAATCTGCTTTACAGTATTGGCAAAGAAAGGAATAAGTCAAATCAATGATCAATTTGAGAAGGTGAAAGTTATATCTTCTAATGAATGCTGATGGGTTCACCAAAAGTATTGTATTTAACTTGGTTGTAGTGTACATCTCTGTGGATAAAGGAAATAAAAACAGTAAGATTTGAATTAATAAATCATGTGATCTGACTGCTAAAGTCAGTTGACAGAGAAGAAAAACAGGTGTGGCTATTAATATCCTGAGACCACATCACAATTCAATTAGAACAAACATGTTCCTGTAGCACAGTGATGGTGTCCCTACCTTTGGCCAAAAGATTTTAGCTAAAGTACTACCTGCCCTGAAGGTGGGTCATTAACATATTTGAACAGGTTGATTAAAAAATGTTTCCAATTGTATGGCCCTGCGGTAGTGTTCTCAGCTATGAGCAGGAAAGGTTTTTATGTTTAAATCCCACCTACCATTCGGGTGTACCATAATATAATTGCTCAGGTTGATTACCAAGTATTTCTTTTTAATTAAAACATGGCTGACCTGTACCTGAAATTCAATTGCCTACCCTTTCTCTACATATTTTATTGTCCTTAATTAAGAAGGATTAATTACTACCATTTTGAAAATTTTGATTAGCCTTGCAAGCACAGCAAGATCCAGATTTTTGTTCCCATTTGTGTGAAAATGAAATTCTTAAATTTGCTTTTAAGTGGCATCACTTTGATTTTAAAGTCAAGTCGGTCTAATTGGAAGCTCAGGGAGGAGGATGATACTTGAGTGAAGTTTGGAACACACCTATGAGTGAAGCTGTCTATTTGGCAGTTGCATTGGTGTAGAAAGTTTGGAAAATTAAATAAGAAGTAAGTTTTCCTGCGGAAAAGAATTAAGTCAGGCACTAATAACGCCTACTGGAGATCTTAACTGTCGAATACTGGTGTGTTCTGGACTGACAACCGTTTCTGCAAAACCAGAAGTTGACATAATAGCATTCTACAAATGGAGTTCAGCCATTCTACATTGACGCCTCATAGCAAAATTTCAGAGTTAGAGACTAAAGTATTTAATCAGTGAAAGTGAAACAAATTTGATCAAGTGCCTTTTGACCTGATTGTGCTGGCATGCATGATAGGTACAAGAAATTTTATTTTTCATTAAATAGACAAGGAGGCAACAATCTCTCTTGTAGATACATATCAAAAACTATTGACCAGTTTAATAGACATGGTTCTCGATCAATAGCTGCTCTTTTAATTGATCTTCAGTTCATCACAACATCCTAGACTAAAAAGAGGAAAAACATGAAAGATTCTCCACTTGTTCAATGATTAATCATGGAAGTAAAGTTATTCAGAATGTATACTGAATCAATACTTAACTGTATTTTATTGTTTTTTGTAACTACAGCTTTGGTCTATGTTCAATTTGGTCTGTGTGTGATTTGGACTACCAATAAATTCACATCCTATGTACAATTGTGTTTTGAAATCAGAGATTTCCATTAATGTCCAAATGAAGAAAAAAATAGCTACGTAACCGATGTTCTGTTCCTATATGATTAAATTTTACACATTGTTTGTGTGAATTTGCTCAATTAGTATAAATCAACATTGTATAATAGACAATTTTGTGTTATGTGCTCAAATCCACCAAGAACTGGATTGAAATCAAAGAAAAGCGACAGCTTTAAAAATCTGAATTAAAACAGAAATTGTTGGCAAAGCAATGCAATAAAATGAACAACTCGAAAAGTACAAAGGAAGCATAATACTTTGAGTTTCTCTCTGTATCTGATCCTAGGTGACATCCAAGATATTTCTCTTTAAGTGCTGAATGATCGAAGGAAAATTGCTTATTTGTCAACTGTCAGGAAATTCTGGTCTGCAGCACAATTTTCAGAGTGTAACAAATGGCCTTAGAGGTCTGACAGATATCAAGTGCACAATTCTTGTCTGAATGTCACTGGATGCCATATTAGTGAGGTCATTATCAGGTACACAATGATTAGCTACCAGAAGTATGCAGAGCAGGCAAATCATGGCATGAATGAGTGCATAATGCTGATTTGGCACCAATGCTGCCATTTTGAATGCTGTCCAGCTAATAACCTTTCCAAACTGCACACAACTGAACACACATTGGCAAGACGCACTTCGCAGCCAGCACGGACAACCATTCTTCGGCTAAATATTAAGTGATTTATTTTCATGATTCCAGTAAAAGTATCCATCTTTAAATTCTTTCTGAAATTCTTTATGGCAGCTAAAGTATATAGAGTGTGGGACAACTGAATGTCTGCATAAATCTGTTTCTCCCAGCCATGATTCCAGCAGGATTTAACTGTAGCCTGACTGCAAGAATGAGCAGATGTGACACTGAAGAAAACAAGTTACAAGATGAGGGAAGAGGAGAAGGATGGTAAGCAAGAGGCACCTTGCAGAAGGTATAATACTTGTCCATTCACCTCCTTCCTCTGCACTGTCTATGGTCTCAAATACATCTTCCAGGTGGAGCAGTGTTTTATTACTCCTTCAGAAGAATTATTTCAGACTCACAACATTAACTCTGTTTTCTCTCTACAAATGCTGCCAGACCTGTTGTGTTTCTCTCACATTCTCTGTGTTTGTTTCAGATTTCAAGTCTTTGCAGTATTTTGTGTTTATATTGTAAACGAAGAACCATTGTGCCAAATATTCAGGAAATAATTCTTCTAATTTCAAAGGAGAACAACGTGTGACTTCTGTGCTTCATTATAATGATTCTTATTAGTACTAGTTTCCTCCTTCAGCATCGGTACAAACTTAGAGTGAAATGAGATGTAAATCTCTGTGAAATTGACTATGGCAATGAATATTTATGTGTTGGTTCCTTCCAAACTAGTGATGGGAGTATTTTACGTATCTTACAGTTTTCTGTATAAGGCTATGTTTAGAGTCATGGAGATATACAGCATGGAAACAGACCTTTGGTCCAACTCGTCCATGCTGACCAAATATCCCAATCCAATCAAGTCCCACGTCCAGCACCTGGCCTATATTCCTCCAAACCCTTCCTATTCATATACCCATCCAGATGCCTTTTAAATGTTCCAACTGTACTAGCCTCCACCACTTCCTCTAGCAGCTCATTCCATACATGTACCACCCTCTGTGTGAAAAAGTTGCCCCTTAGGTCTCTTTTATATCTTTCCTCTCTCACTCCAAACCTATGCCTTCTCATTCTGGACTCCCTGACCCCTGAGAAAATGCTTTGTCTATTTATCCTATCCATAAGAGCATAAGACCATAAGACATAGGGGTGGAAGTAAGGCCATTCGGCCCATCGAGTCCCCTCCTCCATTCAATCATGGCTGATGGGCATTTTAACTCCACTTACCAGCATTCTCCCCGTAGCCCATAATTCCTTGTGACGTCAAGAATTTATCAATCTCTGCCTTGAAGACATTTAGCGTCCCGGCCTCCACTGCACTCTGCGGCAATGAATTCCACAGGTCCACCACTCTCTGGCTGAAGAAATGTCTCCGCATTTCTGTTCTGAATTGACCCCCTCTAATTTTAAGGCTGTGTCCACAGGTCCTAGTCTCCTCGCCTAACAGAAAACATTTCCTAGCATTCACCCTTTCCAAGCCATGTATTATCTTTCTATTAAATCTCCCCCTAATCTTCTAAATTCCAATGAATACAATCCCAGGATCCTCGGCCGTTCCTCATATGTTAGACCTACCATTCCAGTGTGAATCTCCGCTGGACACACTCCAGTGCCAGTACGTCCTTCCTGAAAGTGTGGGAACCAAAACTGGACACAGTACTCTAAATGGGGCCTAACCAGAGCTTTATAAAGTCTCAGTAGCACAATGGTGCTTTTATGTTCCAACTCTCTTGAGATAAATGACAACATTACATTCACTTTCTTAATCACAGACTCAACCTACATGTTTACCTTTAGAGAATCCTCGACTAGCACTCCCAGATCCCTTTGTACATTGGCTTTAGGAATTTTCTCACCATTTAGAAAGTAGTCCATGCTTTTATTCTTTTTTCCAAAGTGCAAGACCTCGCATTTGCTCACATTGAATTCCATCAGCAATTTCCTGGACCACTCTCCCAAACTGTTTAGATCCTTCTGCAGCCTCCCCATTTTCTCAGTACTACCTGCCAGTCCACCTAAATTCGTATCATCGGCAGACTTCGCTAGAATGCCCCCAGTCCCTTCATCCAGATCATTAATATATAACGTGAACAGCTGCGGCCCCAACACTGAACCCTGCGAGACGCCACTTGTCACTGGCTGCCATTCCAAAAAAGAACCTTTTATCCCAACTCTCTGCCTTCTGTCAGACAGCCAATCCTCAATCCATACCAGTAGCTCACCTCGAACACCACGGGCCCTCACCTTGCTCAGCAGCCTCCCGTGTGACACCTTATCAAAGGCCTTTTGGAAGTCTAGATAGACCACATCCACTGGGTTTCCTGGTCTAACCTACTTGTCACCTCTTCAAAGAAAATCCATGCCCCTCATGACTTTATAAGCCTCTATAAAGTCACTCCTCAGCCTCCGATGCTCCAGGGAAAACAGCCGCAGCCTGTTCAGCCTTTCCCTATAGTTCAAATCCTCCAACCCTGGTGACATCCTTGTAAATCTTTTCTGAATCCTTTCAAGTTTCACAACATCCTTCCATTCAGAAGGATACCAGAATTGCACTCAATATTCCAACAGTTGCCTAACTAAAGTCCTGTGCAGCCAGAACATGATCTTCCAACTCCTGTACTCAATACTCTGACCAATAAAGGAAAGCATACCAAACGCCTTCTTCACGATCCTATCTACCTGCGACTCCACTTTCAAGGAGCTATGAACCTGCACTCCAAAATCTCTTTGTTAAGCAACATTCCCTAGGACCCTACCATTAAGTGTATAAGTGCTGCTAAGATTTGCTTTCCCAAAATGGAGCATCTCGCATTTATCTAAATTAAACTCCATCTGAAGAAGGAAACCAAGACACACTATTTAAAGAAATTTGAACACATTTCATTAATCTAGCTGGAGAACAATGTGCAGAGTAAATATATCCTTTGTGAGTATTGCTGGCACCCCCCAAGTTTTAGGGTGCCACAGACTGCATGGCAAGACTTACCTTTAACCACAGGGCTAATGATGCCATAATGCATCTCAAACAATCATGAGCACCATGCATACAATGGGGGTCATACTAACAAAAGAATTATGGAATAAAATATTATCATGCTGAAACAGTGCTTCGACAGCCATGATGATACAAGAAGGAGCCTCATTGCTATTCAGGGGATTAAGCGCCAACACTAATGGAGGCACAATCTCACCATTGTGAGGGCACAGAACCCTTACCATTAGCTGTACAGCATCGAACTAAGCATTAGTGGCAACTGTAGGAGGCAATCAACATTGCCCAAAATGATTTTATGTTAATAATTTTGTGGATTCAGTTTTTAACTTCCAAACATAGAAAGTGAGAATTGTATCCTTGATCCTTGATCTGATCTGGTCCTATCTTCACCCTGTTTATGAAATATAAGAATAGCAATCTCAATTGTAACTTAAGAAAAATTACGAGATATTGGTCACTAATTTGAATTATAACTCTTGAACTATTTTTCTGCTGTTGAACCACTTTTATTGTGCAGTTGTAACAGCTGGTAGAATTTTTACCTCTGAGTTGCAAGATTGTAGATTTACAAACTGATTGCAGAGCTTGCACACCAAAGGTGGGAGTAAAACATCATAAGGCCATCCTTCAATGAAGAGCAAAGGAATTGTTTCTGGTACCATGGTCAATACTGAAATGAACATGACAAGAGCAGATTATTAAGTTTGCAAACTTACTGCTGTATTTGTTACCTTATAAGAGATACTAAGGGCTTAATCTTATGTTTTGTTGGTTATGTTAATTTAGTTGAGTTTCATGATTGCTTTCACCCTATGAGGTCTAATGGGTTTTCTCATTGCATCTTATGAAATACCACAACCGTTTGGGATCTGCTCATTCAATCTAGCTCAATTCTGCCATGCACTGTACCATGAACAACTTCTCTCTCATTCCAGGAGGAAATCAGCTCACAAAAGAGAAGTCAAAGTAAAGGCGGATCGTGGGCTGGTTTACATTTCATTCCCAAATCTTTAAGTGGCGAGCATCCTGACTTTGGCTACCCTAAGTGACAGATTGACTATATCTAAGCCTCTGGACTTTTATTAAAGTCAGCCTTTCACTGCGGACCCCCTGACCAAGGGCTATCTTCCTTGGCTTCACTGAGAATTTCTGACAACCATCATGTTATATCATAGAGTTGTAAAGCACAGAAACAGAAATATCGATCCAACTTGTCCATGCTGACCAGATATCCCAAAATTAATCTAGCCCCATTTGCCAGCATTTGGCCCATATCCTTCTAAATGTTTCCTATACATATACCCATTCAGATGCCTTTTAAATGTTGTAATTGTACCAGCTTCCAACACTTGCTCTGGAAGTTCATTCCATACACACATCACTCTCTGTGTGAAAACGTTGCTCTTTTGGTCCCTTACAAACCTCTTTCCGCTCACCTTAAGCCTACACTCTCTAGTTTTGGACTCCCCCACCCCATGTTGTCTCTGCACTACACAGCACAGCACAAAAGCATCACTGTGAGCCTGGTATCTCCGATTGCGCAACAAGGCACAAAATGACTATCCAGCTAGGCTAAAAGTAAGTGTGCACTAAGAGAGCAAATGAACAGTCCAGAGATGCAGTCTGATCTAGTCCATGAGTTGGCTATGTGTCCCTAAGTGCACAGTGTCTTTGCTGCAGCATTTACAATATTAGTTGCTATTGTGCCCTGGGCACATCATTGAAGTACAGAAACATCCCGTAAGTGGCACATATCAGGTGGCAATGTCCATGGATATGACTGTAAATGGCTCATGCCCATGGAGTGAGGTCAGTATTCTGAACTTTTTATGCTTCATGTTCAACATAGAGGTCTTTTGGAGAAGCAGTGAACTGAATCACCAAGTACCCAATCTGACTTCCATGTTGAGGATTTTCTGATTAGTTCACACTGAGCTGTACAATAGAAAGTTTCATACTAAACAGATGTAATGCACTGTTAATAAGGTTGCTAACAAGCAATAATATCCCCTAATAGGCAACTCATTTCTGATTAGCAAGAATTTTGCTTCACACTCAAAACTTAGTTAAAAGATCCAGTGAGTTGGACATAATATCCAGTTAGGCATTGCTGGGCTTTTCACATGAATCTGCCACATTTCTCATCATAATCCACGTAGTCCAGAATCTGCTTATATCCAAAAGCATATCATTGTCTGTAAAATGTTTTGGGATATCTGGCATTTGTGCAACATAATTCCAATAAGTGTTTTTCCATTTTTGCTTTGATTGGAGGAAGAATTATTGTGTATGCAATTTAATTTCAGTCAGAACTTGTAATTTTAGTGTATATGGAGCCTCTAATGCAATGTGGGTGTAGTCAAACAGCAAATCATACAATAAGAGGGAAGTGCAAATCTTTGCTAGACTTTTGGTAAAAGATCATAATGGACCAAATCATTGTTTTATGTATAGCTATCACAGCATGGAACATTACAGTTTGTACCTATCAAACATATACTGAACTGGAAGGACTAGAATGGTTAAGATACAAATCCTTCAGCAATTTGTACAGGATATTTGAAGTATCTCACAGTAGAAGCAGCAATAAATACAGGATTACCATACCATGTCATGTTTTCCTCAGTCTTGTTTTTATAAACTAGGCAAGTTCAACAATTAGAGTACTCATTCAGATGCATTGCAATGTTGCTGCTCAGTGTAAAGTGGGTTAATACAAGTAACTGGGAATACATATAATGTAGTATTTGCATGCTGTTAATGGATGCTTATTACAGAGTTGGGTCAATGGATGTTACAAGCTGGGATAGATAAAGTGGCTTGCTATGGCTATGAGACACATGCTTAATTGTTTTGCTTAAGAAAATAAGTCATCTCTCAAGATTATTTGTTAGATGTGACACAGAAGTTGACTTCAGCTCAGCTCTCTAGAGGTAAGGAACAGTGTCTGAGAATACATTGCAGCCCATTGTGCTACTTAGTTGCTATTAATCCTAATCCATTCATTACCTTTGTGTACTATGAGCCATTACTCAGTCTAGAAGTTCTGTTTTATTGAGAGTATTTTGATAACATAGTGACTGCTGTGCTCTCATGTGCCCATGAAATATGCTAACAGCATTCTGATTGTGTCATTCAACAAAATGCATGCTAAAACATGCTGTAGCAAAACAGCTATCATCTGTTACAAAAGGGGAGATGGATTTCATTATTTCTTAGTGTGTCGTTGTTCTCTGTCTTAATTCTCACAAAAATCACAAAGTGATTTTTTAGGTAGGCTTATGGTCTCTTTTCTTTCCCTTTCCAAGTTGTTTCTCCCATTATTTGTTGAGGTGTGGTAATGGATTTATTTTCATTACTAACCTCTGCTGGATATTTTTGGACGAGTGATTTCTGTTCCTTGAAACTTGAACCATGATATCATTCAATCTAATTGAATCTGACCATATAGTTTTGAGACTCCCAGAAAAGCAATAGCAGGAAATAGGCTGCACCAGTACAACAATCACATATTGTAATCCCAATGTCAGAACAATATCATAATCTCATCTTGGAAGGCAATTTAAAGAAGTTAACTGCTCTTTCTAAGAATGTGCAACAGTAAACACTAAATGAATCTAACTGCAACTGTTATGTTATTGCATAGGTCCAGATCAGACATAGTGTATATTTAGGACAGCTACATGTTGAGGTAAGACATGTGGCCTTCTGTTATAAATGTACTCTGAAATGAAAAAAAAATTGCTGGAGAATCCCAGGTTGACCAGCCTTTGACAGACATTAGGAAGCAGAAACATAAAAAAAAGTTAGACTTTGTGTGAGCTTGTGTTACGACAGCAATATAAATAATATTATCAATAAACATCAAGATACCAGTTTCCATAACAACAGAGTCCTTTCAGCATATGTTATGTTGACATAAAGGGCAGTCCTCAAACCATATTATATGGGCAGAGATGTTTAAACCAAGAAACTACAGCTTTGTGGCGGCTAGTGGTCACTAAAAGCTAATAGTGACGGCTAGTTAGTGGCAGCTAAGCTCATAGTAAAAGATAACAGCATCATTGGAAATTGTGAAAAGATTTTATTTCCTGTCATTCCTCAATCTTCGCAGCTGATGTTACAACTACAACCAAGACTAATATATTACAACTGTATTGAAACATGGTAGCTTCAACAGAGAAGAACATTTACAAGTATTCTTACTCTTTTAAAATAATGAGATCACAGCTGCTCTAATCTTTCCATTAAAAAAAAGAGTTTTACAAGTTTTTAAGAACCGTTCCTACACAATAAAGCAATCCTCAAGCAAACTACAGAAAAATGAATGAAAAAAGTTTCAAATTTTAAAAAAGTTTTGATGGTATCCGTATGTTGGTTCATTCTTCCATTTAGTTTTTGTTTTTATGAATGGCACAGAAGTAAAATAAAAGTGAATGCTATCATTATTTTCCCATTCTGGCATGAGTGCTACCTATAAACTCAAGTCTTACTTTAAAAGTAACATGAAAAAAGACCAACAACAACATAAAAAATGCAGAAAACACAATAACAAATCAGTACAGATATTTTTACTGGCATTTTAAAGAGAACACAAAATGTGGAGAGCAAAGATCTAAGCATGAATTGGCACTCCAATGACATTCTTTCAGAATTTCAGTTATCTGAAGAAAGAATCAGTCATTAGTTCATAGATTAGCCAATAGCTGATAAAGAAAGATAGGCGGTCAAGTTCCTCATTGCTCTGGGAAACAAAGGATTATGACAAGTTAAATCCTTCAGCATTTCTAATAATGATGATAAAGATCCTCTCACCATTTTCTTGTTTATAAATGACCAACTTAAAGTTCAAGTGAATTTCAGCATACAGTCTTGAATTCATATCTTATAAACAACAAGTAAAAAGAAAATCAATGACACATCGTACATATCCCAAGCATATAGTACACATGGTTACTTTGATATGTTACATGAATGCTTTCAGAAAAGCTGATGTTTTTACCTCTACCCAAGTAATGTTTCAAAAACAAATCAACAACATAGTCTAATTGTCAAGACTCACACTTAGTGAAGTGCAAGTATCATCCCTTTCTGCACATTAAAAGGGACAATATTCAGGAAACTGGGCATAACGAAGAGCAGTTCGCATATGATAAGTTGATTGCTTACAACAGGTTTAATATTCATTTCATCAGCATCATCCATTCTGAATGTCAATTTGGAAGTGTAGAATGGGCACCCTAAACCTTTTACATCACTAATGCAATAGGACTTTCAATTATTAGTTTACCAGCATTCTTGAGTCTAAATATTCTTGTGATCAATAAAGGTAACAAAGTCTGCAGTCGCTATACCAAAGTTTCCAGACTGCACATTGAGTCTATTCAAAACTATGTCATGGTGATGGATCATAACCCCAAAGTACATATTTACATCCTGAACTTTTAACAGCACCATTTTTAAAAGGAGTACTGTTATGACCAAAATATGACAGTGAACATAAATTCAATGATTGCATGGACCCATGAATATCACATTTATACAGTCAAGGAAACTTCAACAACAAGATTAAGTTGGAAGAAATAATTAACTTTTTCATTTTTGACTTAATTTCAATCCTCTTTGTCACCCAGCAAGCTCTGATTTTTTTCATTCTACATTTCCATTTGAGGAAATATATTTTGATTGTATGAAAATCATCTCCTTTTTGAAAGTAGACCATTGTTCAGTCACCTTTTTTCACACTAACCCTGAGATCTGGATTATCCAGCTCAATGTTTTATCCATTGAACTAAGGTCTCTGCTCGTTTAACTTTCTTTCTCCATATTGAGCTAGGTCATTTTGCACCATCACCCTAAGCCTTCCAAAACAATGATTGCTATCTTGTAAATATTCTCCCATTGTCACTTGATCTACTTGACTCACCTCATTCCTAAGAATCAGGTCTAGTTGTGCCACTTTCCTGTTGGACTTAACACAAACTCCTGAAAGAAAGTTTCCTGAAAACAATCGAGGAACACTTGCCTCTCACTGACCCCTAAACTGCCACTATTCCCATTTATATTTAAATAATGAAAGTCCTTTGTTAAAACTACTCTATAATGTTCATACCATGCTGAAATTATATGCAGATTTGTCCCTTCACACCCATCTTGCTAGGTGGTGGCCCATGTATTGTATTGAAGAATGTAACTGCCACTATTTATTCCTTAGCTCCGATCAAATTGATTGTGTCCTTGAATACTCTGATGCATTCTTTCCCCAGTATTGTAATGTTCTTCTGAACAAGAAAATACCCTCTCCCCATTCTTTTTTCTCTTGTTTTTAAATGTGAACATCTTGTAACCAGGAATTTGTAAAATTCAGTCCTGCCCCTTCCTTGAGCCAAGTCTCTGTTTTCATTACAACATCTTAAATCCACATGGAAATCATTGTCTGCAGCTCCACAGTATTAACTGTACTGTGTTCAATAACACCCTCAGAACTGTAGCATTCATATTCAAGAAGAGTTCAATTTGCAATTGGATTTCATGTACAGTCCAAAGCAATATCATCCAGAAAGCCGAGCATTAGACAGGTTGCTGCAACTTTATTTATTATGTCTTGAAAGATGACGTGAAATGTATAAGTTTAAATCTGAGGCAATTAAGCATTGCCCTGAAGAGATGCCCATACAAGATTCTTACTGTGGATTAGCTTAATCACAAGTTCTCAGGAATCAAACATACTTCCAAGCTCAATGCCAAAATGGTCATGCAGCTTTTCCCAGTCAGAGGAACTGACAACATTTAAAGCATTGTCAGTAGACATTGATTTCATTTGTCAGGATATATTCCAACAACAGATAGGTCATATCATCATGAATCTTCCAAGTTACCTCTGCATCATAGATAACATTGCAGTTCTCAGAAAATAAACTAAAGACAATTGTGATGCAAGCCTTCGCCAGCTCATATCAATGACAAGGAAATATGATCTTGTTTTCAAATGTAAAAATGTCAAATCAACATAAATCTAATTAGTTTCTTCAGTTTGATCTGCTCATCAACTGACATTTAAACTGATCTTACCAAAAAGGAAAGCCTACACACAAGACAAACATGATTAAGAGAGATTTCTCAAGTTTTTCAAACTTTTATCCCTGTATATTCCTAATTTTATGACCAAGATTTCTCCTTTTTAGGAGATTTTCCCCAAATATACATATGGTAGAAAGATCATCATGATAAATTTTAGTCTCTCACATAGTTATCATTCAGTCAATGCTCCTCCATGTTATGATCCCTCAAGGCTTACTACATTGGAAGTAAATACATCATGGAAAAACTTTGGAGCAAGTCGGTTACATGATGGCAAATCTATTGTCTTGTTTTCTCAAATTTTACAATGGCTCAAGCAAACTACTACAACATTGAAAGAGACATTCTCACTTCAACACCGCTTTTATGTGTATTTGCTCAGCCAGCATTTCATTCTTCATATAGACCACACAAGAAATTATTGATTGAAAGTCTCTCATAAGCATACCTCTACAACCCCACTGACAACTTACAAACATCGATGTGTCTGAGGTAGAAGTACAATACAAATCAGATTCCCAAATGAATATTTCAAGGGCACTTAGTCATTTTTCAAACCCTGTCAAGAACAAATATATTTCCTTCAGGCCTACAAATGAATATTATAGTCTTAAAAATTTGATCTCATTCATTTTGGCCACGGTCAAGTAGAGCAGATTCAAAAAGCTACACTAGATGACAATGAGTTGCAATGGGTCAAAAAGATATTTGGTACTGCCTGAACACATCTAGCAGGTCCTTGAGCTTGTTTATCTTTCTGGGCAATCAGAGACAAACTAGGTCTCTAAGAACATAACCTTCAAAGGCAAAGAAGTGATATTTCCACAAGCTCTAAATTGGGACATGCAAAGCCAAAAACATGTGGGTCATGTGAGTACAGAAATTTCAAGAGATTGGCATGTGGATCTATCTTTTTGGAATTACGTAAGTAATAATATTGATCACATAATTAAGTCACACAGAATGTGTTAACTTAATCAATTTCAACAACGTAAGAACATTTTTTTATGGATTTTGAAGTAAGAGAAAAGACAATTCCCTCAAAAATCTGATGCACAATATTCCACTTGTTCCAAGTCACAAAGATTGAAATACAGAACCACCTCAGTTATCCAAACATAAATTATCCAGATTTTGGATTATCCGAAGAAGATCTCAAGGTCCAGTAAAAACGTTATCCATTATCCGAACATTCAGTAATCAGAACACTCAGTTGTCTGAACAAAGTACTCCCCATCCCTCTTGTTCGGATAATTGATGTTGTTCTATAGTTGGCTGACAAATCATATATTTGCTGTTTCTGTCAGTTACACTGACTTTACCATTGAGAAATGTCTATTCTTCTTAATATAAATAAAAATTTAAATATGAAAATCAAAGGTCTGAGATCTGGATGAACTACAGTGGTGAAG
The DNA here is from genome assembly GCF_020745735.1 of Hemiscyllium ocellatum. Classification (NCBI taxonomy): domain Eukaryota; kingdom Metazoa; phylum Chordata; class Chondrichthyes; order Orectolobiformes; family Hemiscylliidae; genus Hemiscyllium; species Hemiscyllium ocellatum. Next base: position 34,672,242 of record NC_083411.1, on the reverse strand, counting down.
AAAAAAATGCTGAATGATAAATGCAATATTGTAATTCACATGACAGAGGGACCATATCTTGGAAGAGTCTTCAAATGAGATTTTGTGGGTAAGCATAGGAATAAAAAGAGTATTATGGGCACCCAAATTAATGAGCAATAGGGGAGAAAATTTGTCAACAATTCAAAAACAACAATAGGATAATTATATCAGGGGATTTCAAGTACTCCAACATTAACTAGGCATTGCATAAAAGGTTTACAGAGGACAGATTTCTTGAAACGTATTCTGGAGAGTTTTTCTATCACCATGTAGAAGATCCAACATGGGATGGAGCAGTGCTTAATCTAATTCTGGGGAAGGAAGCTGAACATGTGCTTAAGGTGGCAGGGGGAGAACATTTTAGTGATAGCAGCCATAACACTGTCCATTCTAAGTTTGTTATGGAAAAGGAAAGATGATCTACAAAAAAAAGGGATTAGAAGAAGGTAGATTTTATTAAATAAAGCAGGATCTGGTCAAAGTAGAGTGGAAAAGGTGACTTCTAGATAAATCTGTAGTCAAAAAGCTGGGGTGATGGGTGGGGAAGGCTGTTGTTGATGGTGGTGGTGTTAAAAAAGTTTCCGGGGGAAGTACAGCCCTGACATGTTCCCTTTGAGGTGAAATGTAGGAGCAACATGCCAAGAAAATCATAAACATCTAGGAATATTCAGGACTGGGCAAGAAGAAAATGACAGTCTTTTAATAGGTACAATACGGAGGATCTAGAGGAGAAAAGAAACTATAGGAGCAAACTTCAGAAAGCAATTAGGAGACCAAACAGGGGCATGAAAACACAGTAATAGGAAAACATAGAGACAAACCCAAGATACTCTGTAAGTATACCAAAGGGAAGAGCATAACCAGTAAACGAATAAGGTCTAATAGGGTCCAAGAGGGCAATCTGTGCACAGAACTGGAGAATATTGGTGGAGTGTTAATCAAATACCTCACATCCATCTTCACTTGAGAGAAGGAGGATGGCAGCTACAGAATTCTGGAAGAGGAACTGTGGGGTTTTTGAGTAATTTAGCATTGTAAGTGAGGAAGTATTCAAGGTGTCGATGGGCTTAAATGTGGACAAATACCCAGGTCTGGATGTGTTATATCCCAGGCTACTATGGGAGATGATACAGGAAATGACTGGCTTCTGACCCAAATTTTTAAATCTTCTCTGACAACAGGGAAGGTGCTAGATGAATGGAGGTTAGCTTAAATGGTTCTGCTTTTCAAGAACGGTAGTAGAAATGAACTAAGGAATTACAGTGCAGTGAAGTTTATATGAGTGGTATGGAAACAAGTAGAGAAAATTCTGAAGAAGAGGATTAATCTCCGTTTGGAGAGACATGTTTTAATCAGAGATAGTTAGTATGGCTTTGGCAGAGATGGGTCATGCCTAGCAAATTTTATTGAATTTTATGAGGAAATGACAAGAAGCATAGTTGAGAGTAGTTCAATTGAAACAAGGTTATATAGATGTCAACAGAATGTTTTATAAATTTCCACATAGGCGACTGATAGAGAAGATAAAACCACACGGGATCCAGGGTAACTTGCCAAACTGTGTGCCCCCAAAATTGGTTTTGTGGTAGGCTCGAGAAGGTAGTGGTAGAAGGCTATTTGAATGCCTGGATGCTGTTGTCCAGTGGTATACAGTGCTGTTGTATACCTTGTTGTTTGCAATATACATAAACAACATTAAATAAAACGAGGAAGCGATAAGTAAGTTCGCAGATGACACAAAGATTGGCAGAGTGGTTAACAGTAAGGAAGAAGGTCTTGGCTTACAGGAAGATGTGGATGGATTGGTCAGATAGGCAGATCAGTTGCAGATCGAATTCAACCCTGAAAAGTGTGAGGTGATGCACTGTGGAAGAAGTAACACAACAAGATAGTGCAGAGTAAGTTACAGGACACTAGGAAATTCAGAGGAATTTTGGGCAGCTTGTTCACAGATCCCTGGAGGTAACAGGACAAATTAAAAGGGTAGTTAAAAAGCATACAGGTCACTTGCCCTTATCAGTTGTGGCACATATTATCAGAGCAGGGAGGTTATATAGGAGCTGCACAAGATTTTGATGAGGCTGTAGCTGATGTATTGTGCACAGCTCTGATTACTTTAGGAAGGGTGTGTTTGCAGTGGAGGATGTGTAGAGGAGATTCCCCAGATGTTGCCTGGGGTGAAGCAGTTTAGCTGTGAAGGAAAGCTGGATAAGTTTGGGTTGTTTTCTTGAGAGCACAGAAAGCTGAGAGAAGACCTGATTTAGGCAGATATGATTCTGAGGGGCATGTATAAGATGTACAGAAACTGCTGCTCTCCTTGATTGAATTGTCAATAACAAGAGGGCATCATTTTAGGTAAAAGACAGAGATTTAGAGGGGATTTGAGGAAATATAAATCACCCAAAAGATGGTGGGAATCTGGAATGCACTGACTGGAAGAGTAATTTGTGTTTGGAAACATCACAACCTTTAAAGAGTACTTGAAATATCATAACATCCAAGGCTATAAGCCAAATTCTAGAAAGAGGGACTAGTGTCAATTTAAAGTAGTTTTTGGCAGTGCAGAGTCAATGGACTAACAGGCCTCTTCCATACTGTATGATTCTATGCTTCTATGATGTTTTATTATATCTTTCAGACCTTCCTCTAAACACTTCACACACAATGTATTACTTTGATGTGCAGCAGCTATTGTTAAATAAACAAATGCTACAGCTGCTTTACAAATAAAAGAGGTCAGAAATGGCAATGCAATGAGTCATTAATCTACTTCTGGTGAAATTGGTGGAGGAAGAAATATTGGACAGATCATAGGAGATTTTTTATTTGAATAATGGTATTGAATCATTCCAGTTACAATAGAACATTCAGCAGTGACAGTTACGAGGTTTAAGTTATTATGATTCAGGTCCTTGTCGCCCATGATTAATATAAAAATATATTTCAGTAAGCAAGTTTGCTCTCAATGTATCAAACAATCTAGACACAATATGTCAAGGGAAGGTGGTACGCTATACCTGCCTTCATAGAACACAATTGAGCCACATAAATAGTCGATTAGGACACGCTATCCCATAATCCTGCATTTTATCAGATGTCTGTATGTGTGCATGTGCATCTGTTGGTGTGCGTGCATGTCTGTGTATCTGTGTGTGTATATGTATGTGTGTGCATGTGTATGCTTGTATATGAGTGCATGTATTTGTGTGCATAAGTGTATGCCCATATGTGTGTGTGTGTGTGTGTGTGTTGTGTGTGTGTGTGTGTGTGTATGCGCGCGTGTGCGTACAGTTGCTGTCACAAGGGGAGTTGGCTAGTTAAACCCTGGCAGTCCCCTCAGTGAGACTTAGAAGACAGTTAGGAGCACCCACCTCACCTCCAAATGGCTGGCAGAATTCACTGCATCATTTTACAGTGCTTTCTTCAAAACAATAATAATTAAAAATATCTCCAAACTCTGAAATTTTTTTAAAAACTCATGAAGATTTAGTCTTTATTTATATTTATTTAGTTAGTTTTATTCTCAATAAGTTCAATACTAAAAGGTCAAGATTTTGTGGAGTTTCATGACTTTTGTTTCTTTTTTCTTTGGAACAAGCTCAAATGAAATTTAAATATTTTCTTTTATCTTCGTGAAATATTTTGATGTCAATTTAGAATAAAGATCATAACAGCAGAATTTAACCAATGTTGTTCTGGAGAATGTGTTTATACTTCATTTTGTGAGAACAATAATGGGACTTACTTGGAGGTCCCAGTCTGGGTTAAATCTGGTTAATGCCAAAGCTTTGAAGACATTTTTTAAAAAAACTATTGATCCCCTTCTTGTTGTTGAGCATATCTTAGTTCATTAATATCTCCAAATTTTTCACCCTCCATTAAATTTTGCAACCACTTTTCTGTGGTAAGCAGCTGGACAGTTGGATTTCTGCTCCCTTTAACAGGCTTCATGGTTCGGTTAGCTGGTCAAATTGAAAGATTTTGAGAGGGAATTCAAAGGCTGCAGATGTAAGTGACTGATGGTAAAGCATGTCAAACTAAGGGTGCGTGGAGTGTCTCGGTTTGAAAACTGCAAAAGATGGCTCCTATTAGGACACCAAACTGTAGAAGGATCAAGAACAGGGGTAGAACTGTGGCTCAGTGGTTAGCACTACTTCCTCACAATGTCAGGAACCCAGGTTTGATTCCAGCCTTGGATGACTGCCCGTGTGGAGTTTGTACATTTTCTTCATGTCTGCATGGGTTTCCTCCAGGTGCTCCGGTTTCCTCCCACTGTCCAAAGATGTGCAGGTGCTAAATTGCCCATGATGTGCAGGTATGTGTAGGTCAGTTGGATTTGCCATGGGAAATACAGGATTACAGCGACAGGCTCGGGTGGGAGGAGAGGTGAGTCTGGTATGCTCTCCTGAGAGTCTGTGTGGACTTGTTGGGCTAAATGGCCTGTTTCAACATTGTAAGGATTTTCAGAGGGATCTGAATTTAAAAACTCAAACACAGTCGGGGAGACTGAGCATTAACATAGGCAACGTTTCACCAACCATCACAGCCAGGTCCACAGGGGCTAACTGGACCTCCCAGTCACCGCTCATTTCAATTCCCCCAACTACTCTCTTTCCAGCATAACCATCCTTGGCCTTCTCCATTGCCAAAATGAACCACAGTGCAAATTGGAGGAACAACACCTCATTTTCCACCCGGGCAGCCTCCAGGCCAGAGAACTCAACATTGAGTTCTTCAATTTCAAGTAACCTCCCTCTGCATCCCCCAACTCCTTTCCCAGCCCTTCTCCTCCCTACCACTACCTGCCCCCAACCGGATTTATTCCTCCCACTCACCAACTAGGTCATACCCTCTGCCTGTCTTCACCTATCATCACCCTGTTCCCTCTACTCCCTTTATCTGCAGCTCCCCCCACACCCACCCCCAATCCTGAAGAAGAGTTACATCTAAAACATTGACTTCTCCACCTCCTGATACTGCCTGGCCTGCTGTGTTTTTCCAGCCTCCAGCCTGTCTACTTACAACCAGTCAAACACACTAAAAGTGTTCCCAGCATCAGTTCCTCCTACACACACAAAAGTAATTTATACAATGAGGTAGACAATTAATTGGTAAAAACATGAAATCTCATTTTTTAAGAATCTCTAAGAATTAAACTTCAATTTTCATTTAAACTTTCCAATTATCGCCCATCAACTCATGCGAGTGCTGATTTTGATGGAGTCTGGTACCACATAACCTACCAGCACTCCAGAAACAAGTCCAAATGGACCTGGGTAGTGGACCTTCTGATCTTGGTATGTTTGAGTTCAATCTTTATTTGCGAACATGGGTGGAATATAATGGACAAATTTTTAAGTCCCGTGCAAATCTGGCAGTTGAAGCGAGAACACCCCAGAATTACTAGTGGGTGAGATAAACCATTTCACTAAGCACTGATGGTACATCAGTGCTCAGAGAAGTGAAAATGTCATGGACCTCGTTGTGATGTCAAACAGAAGTGAAAATAGGAGTGCTGTTGTGGGGAACTTCTGGTCTGAACAATTTACTACTGATCTAACATTCTTGCTCTGGTGAGCTAAGTACTCAATTTTCATAGGCAATTATACGTCCAAACTCTGTTAAATTTATACTGACTAGACTTATCAGCTTAGTACTCTGGAGAGAAATCTATTCTGATATTGACCCAAATAAAATATGTAAACTACTCCCAATTATAAGAGACTATTATATTAGATTTGGTTGCATAATTATAGGATTAGTTATATTGGTTATTAGGGATGTGCATTTTATAATTAGCATAACTTACACACACTAATTATATCTGAGATCTGTCATTGACACATGTTGTTTCCCTCTTTAGGTTAATAATTAAATCATCTAACTTTGTTCAGGCAAAATTTGTGCTTTGTTTTGACTTAAGCAGGAATATTTAGGTTGATGTCTTTTCTTTCCTTCTCTAAGTAATCAATCCAATGTTATTCTTTAGAAATTGGGTAAATACAGTCTTCAATTTCTATCATACTCTATCCCATTAACAACAATAATTACAATGCATATTAATATCGTGCCCATAACATTGGAAAAATGTCCTGAGGCATTTCAAGGAGAGTCATCCAATACAATTTGGCATAATAAATGGTATTAGAAATAAAATCAGGACATTTTGGAAATTTTAGCAGGTTTGGCCAGATCTACGGAGAGATAAACAGAGTTATCTTTTCAGCTCTCTGACCTTTCATCAGAGATAGGGAAAGGGAACAGATATGCAGCAGCATATTTTCAAGATAGAAATTTGAACAATGTTAGCTCTCTAAATTTTTAATATTTCATCAGACCATCTGCTGTGTCCCTGGGTATTTAACAACAATGGCACAAGTCTGGCATATAAAGAAATGTGACCGTATGCCAACCTGCCTTGCAACAATGCACAACCTGCACTGGGGACATTGTCTATCATCCAAAATTTGCTCTAAGAACCCCAAAAGCATATCAAGCTAAATTTCACTGGCACTCTTAATCATCAGCAGCACAATGTGTTCAGACAGATTAACTGCCATTTTGTTTGCATAAATCAACCTCAGTCCAAAGATTTATTTTTCGGCACATGTGTATCTATGATTGATTTCTATTGCATATTGTCCTGAATAATAATGTTAAAACTTCTTTCAACAATCAAACAAGATGCTACATTTTCAGGGAACAAAGCATTGAAACACAGGGGCATTTATCTGGCACCCAGTTCAGACATCTTGCATTAGAAGGATGGTGATCAACATAAAACTGGATCTTGGACCTAGAATCAATAAGATGACTGAGTTGCTGGGGCCTGTTCTGAGATTGCCTTTATCCTATAGGTTAAGGCTCAGGCTATCTATATCACTTGCAATAATCATCAGGCAAATGGAGAAACAGAGGACATTCCAATCACTGAGTGGGAGCAACCCTCAAATGGGTTATCAAACTGGAGAAAGTGATTCATATAATTTTATTTTAAAAAACGATTACAAATGATATCAATGATGCTTTTCAAAATTTATCGATAGCTGGTCATTGCTAGTTAGGCTACAATGGTCACTGAGGAATCTTGCTTCAAGACATAAAAACTGCAGATGCTGGAATCCAAAATAGAAGGGTCTGAAGGAGGGTTACACCAGAAATGTCAACTTCTACACCTCGTTATGCTGCCTGGCTTGCTGTGTTCTTCCAACCTCCTACTGATGAATCTTGAGCAAACTTGATGTATGGCTTCATGAACGTGTTCCAATTTTAGTGTTTGGGCTCAAACCATATGATTACATTTATACATTTAAGCAATGCAATACTGCCATATAGGCCATCCATGAGCACCTGAGCAAGGACCCAATTTTATATCGGCTGGGATGTTTAGCAGGTATTTTGGGCACAGGCTAAAATTGAAGCTCATTGCATTCTTTTGTGCCTGGAAAACATGAATGAAAGGGATAAGTTTCTACCCCATGCTTTTATTACCTGGTTCTTATTCAATTTCTATACAAAGATGTTCAGATGAATGTTGAGACATTTATTAATACCTTCAGCTTTTGCAGGTCATTCTGCTATGTTGCGCATTTCATCAGCGCAAGTTGGCCATAATGTGTTGACGAATTGTGGACAGAGTTTGGATAATGCAAACTTTGCACTGCACGTTATATAGCAAGTTTCTATTAGGTGCTTTTACACTGTGATTTTTTATAGCGGTTTTCCATAGCAATTTTCAATCGCGCAATGAACACAACTGTCACTTGAAAGGAGAATGACCTATGCTTTGATATTATCAACTTGCTTTATTAAAATGGAGCACAACAGATATACATCATGTATAGAAGCCAGATTACAATAAAAACCAGGTTAAATTGGCTCCTTTTAAGACCACAAAATATAAAAACATGTGTAGGCCCATTGATTCTGACTGACTGTTCAATGAGATTGAGATTTATCTGACAGTCCTCAACTCTACTTTCTTGCTTTTTCACGTAACCTTTGATTACCTTATTGATTAACAATCAGTTTATTTGTTGAATATAACCCAGGCTGTACAGCCCTATGTGGTTAAGAATTCTATAGATTCTCCACCCTCTGAGAGAAGAAATTCTTCCTCATTCTGCTAAAATAGGTGAACCCCCTGTCTCTGAGATTATCCATTCTTGTCCATGGTTCTCCCACAAGGGAAAACAATCTCTCATCATTTAACTTGTCAAGCCTCCTGAGAATGTTATATGGCTCAATAAACCTATACAAACCTATAAAAAGGAATCTAATGATTTGAAATTAAGGAGTGAGGACAGGAACAGAGGTAAGTAGGCTTAAAATTTCACATCACAAAGTGAAGAACCAAATTCTGTCATGGTACCATACTATTTGTAGAAATCCTAGCTAAAGTATTGAGTTGAATTCCAGAGGTGAGGTGCGAATGACTATCCTTGACATCAAAACAGCATTTGAGCTCAAAGATATCAAGGAGCACTTGCAAAATTAAAGTCAATGCGAGTAAATAGGAGAATTCTTCACCAAATGGAAAGCACAAAGGAAGATTGTTGTGCTGTTGAAAGCTGATCACTCAATACCAGCACATCAGTACAGGAGTTCTCCAGGTAGTGTTCCAGACACAATTATCTTCAGTTACTTCATCAATAAGCTTCCCTCCACTGCAATGTCAGATGTGGAAATGTTCTGTTGGTTTAGCAATTAAACAGCTAATGAACCATTCAGTGTCCATATGCAGCAAGTCCTGGACATAATTCAGGCTTGGACAGATAAATGGCACATACCAACGTGAGGTAATGAGCATCCAACAGGAAAGAAGGTAATCATTTTCCATTGACATTAAATTACTGACTAGTGCTGATTCCCACCATCAACATCCTGAAGGTTACCATTGACCAGAATTAGAACAGACCCAGCCATCTAAATACTGTGGATACTTTGGGTTTTGCCTCTTAGAGTATATTTTATCTGATGCTGCAATTGATCCTTCAATACATAAGAAAATAAATATGGATTTTATAGATTTGAAGAATCCAACAGATGTCAATTACAACTAACTATTATGAAAACAAAATTGCATCTACAGACACGTCAACATTTTGGGCTAACTTTTACGGTATTGGTTACAAACAGCAGCATGCTTCTAATAGTATGCCATACATACAGAGATCCCAGAGTAAGATGAAGTATAAGGTTTTTAATACCCTTGAGTCACATGTTATAATAGTGATGATATCATGACTATGTTTCTTAAATGTGTTCTGAAATACTGTATGTGAGACCAAACACAGTGAGCTCTTGTTCCAAAGATTTTTAAAAAGTCAACCTTACATGATTGTACATAGGATTGTGTTGTCAATTTATTAATTATAAACACAGAAAAAAACACAGTTTGCAAGATCAACATTGCAAACATCAATGTGATGTTTTGGAGTTTGACAATTTGTTCCAATCTGGTGATCATATTCCCACCTGGAGATATGTATGTTGCTCTCTGTTGGACTTGTTTGACTTTGTTGTCCTGCTATGGCTTGCTGTCACTCAATGTCACTCATCATTGAGTTTTATTTCTCAATATTTCCGTGCATGATTGTTGTACCTTGTCTGAACTGCTTCTATTATATGCATGCAGCATCATTATCAGTAATGACATTGTTATGATCTGTACTTTTTGCACATCCTAGAAAATTTGCGGGAATCCAATGTTTTTATACTTATGCCCGTTAGCAGGAAGAACATCGGTGCTGAATATTATTTAAATGGAAAAAGGAGGAGGAGATGGTGGTGTAATATTGTTACTGAACTAATAATCCAAAGGCAGGTATGGAACTTGTATTCAATCAAAGCCTAGAATTAAAAAGACTGATGATGAACACAAAACTATTGTCAGTTATTCTTAAAAAAATCTAGTTTACTAATGTCTTTTAGCAAGGAAAACTGCTATCTTGACCTGGTCTGGACTATGTGTGATTCTTGACTCCAGCAGTGGCTGACCATTAAATGCCTCTGAAAAGGCCCTTCATTAATTATAACAAACATTAAAAAGACTCAAAAAAGGAATAAAACTAGATTGGTTACCTGGCATCATCTGGGACATTGGATATGACAATGCCAAGATTAGGCCTGGCAATCATGCAAAACTCTTCTTACCAACATCTGGGAACTCAGTCTAAAATTGGCATACACAGGGACCATAATGTACGCACAGTGTCCCAGAAAATACTATCAGCATCCTTTGGTATTTCCTGCCTCACCAGCAGGACACACCCAACACAGGGTGTAGCACATTGGTATAGAATCAAGAGGAAGTTGTCTTGGGAGGCTTTAAAACTGCCTCCAGACTCCATGAAGTAGGTATGACAACAGGTCAACATGGGCAAGGAATCCTCCTGCAGATTTCATGTTCCATACTGCCCACCTTGGCTGATGAATTTGTTTTCCATGTTGAACACCACTTTGGGGATGACACTTAGAGGTGGCAAAGGTAGCAGAATGTATTCTGGGTGGAGGGCTTCAATCTCCATTGTCAAGAGTGCTCAGTAATTACTACACCAATGCTCCTTTGATATCACATGCAAACTCACAATCCATATCATTGAAAAGAGCAAGGCAGCAGATGGGATCACCGGCACCTATATGATCCTCCTCTAAGCTGCACAAATTCCTTAACTGTCATGGTGTCAAACTCACAGCATTTCCCCACTCACAGCATTGTGTTTGTACTGTCACTAAGTGTGCTTCAGTGGTTCAAAATGCCAGCTCAAGGATAATTAGGAATAGCTGGCATATACTTGTCCAACAAGCTGTGTGACATTCTGTGAAAGGATAATAAATACATTTACACCAACCTCAGAAAGTGGGACCCAACAACTAACTTTAAATGTTTAGATAGACAACTGATAACACAAATAAGTAAGTTAATGGCTCATTAAGAGGCAGATTACTGTTTTGGAAATGAGATATGGGAACCACAGACATTCTCAATTTGCTCTCATCAAGACAAGAAGCAACTCTGTAGAGAGCTGTAGGGGATAAAGGAAACATAACAGGGGAAATATTCATTGACACAGTTGAAAATATGTAAAGGGAATTCCATGAGGTGTAATACTGTGACAAATGGAACATAACATAAACTAATACTTCCAGCAAAGGGCATGCTGGCATAGAATAAAGTAGCTTGATATGATAAAGCATCATTTTTGTTGGATTATATCACCTATCTTGACAGTTGATTTCTGATTTGTATGTTCTCAGTGAGGATCTTTTGTGCACACCTTGCCCGTAAACATTGAAGTCAAAGTGATTTTGAATTTCTTCACTTTCAGTTATTGCCAAGAACCTGCTGAGACCTTGCCAAGACCTTGGTGGTAAATTTCAATTGACAACTCAATATTCCATAATAAAATGGATGTCCTGGCCTCTTGAAGAGTGTTACCTAGATATTCCAATGGCTGGGCATTGTGTGGAACAGTGGGCAATGAGATTTACTTTTGTTGCTGAATTCTCTCAGGCACAGAATATTGTCAATTTTACACATATGTCTTTTAAAGCAACAAGTGAAGAGTCAGGAAGAGTCATTAATACAAATGAATTTCACTTTCTAAAATGTCCAATTGTTCAGCGATCACAACAAGCACTTATTGCTGGGATGTTCAGACTAACCAGGTAGTTTCTATTGTTCATTTTATTTCTAACACTCACAAATGCTACAGTTTGTCATGGTGAAAATTCATGCATAGCTGTTCAGAAACAATTGAAGAAATGTCTTTTGACACATTTGTGTAACCTTGCAGTGGAGGTACAATATGCTACATTCAAGACTCTCAGCGTACAATTACAATCTGTATGGCAAGACCCTGTGATAGAGGTTACCTTTGTAATCACAAGTTGATACAGCAGTTTCTAGAATGGGCCCCCAGTAGCACTTCCACAGTGAGGGTCATTGCAATGAGCATTGTCACACTTGGAAACCAGTAGTCTGGTTGTCTCCTTCTCAACCCAGCCACACTGGAGTAGCTACAACAATATGCCATGACATCAATCACCCAACTGATCCCATACTATTACAAGAAGTTAGCTTTGAACAGACTTTCACACTATTGAAGGTGCCCTGATTAATTTAATGCAACCCTCCAGTGCAATTCTTCAATTGTCTCACGCATTACGTTGCTGCTGTACCCATCATGACCTTTTGAGAGGTGAGAACTTTGAAGAAAGAGGGGTCTTGAAATGGCTTTGTTCCTCAGAAGAGGAGCAGATGGAGGAGGAAGATGCATTGTCAAGCAGTGCCCATTATTTGCAGAAAGCTCAGTGAAGCTGATTCAGGAGGAAAGGTTTTTATCACAAAGGTCACTCAGATCCTGAACCGTTTCACCAGAGTTGTACTCATGCTATGGGAAAGTTAACTCTGTGAGTAATCTTCTTTCAAATGAGGCTGTATATCCATAATTCACATTACACCAAACACTTCACTTGTTACCAATCTTATTTTGGTAAATCTTTTTCTCCTTAATGTCAAGATGAAGATTGTCATGCAAGAGAACCACAAATTTCATTTACTGATGTAATGGCTTACCTCAGGGTTGCACTTTGGGGTTGAGATTGAGAGAGATATTCCACTTGTTTCATGTGTAATAAATGCCCAACACAAGTGCCCTCATTGTGAAAGTACATCAGAAGCTGCTACATCAAAATGATTACCAGACCAGCCTCTGTCGCAGGGCCTTGCAGTGCAGATTATAAGGACATTGATGGTGAAAAATTCCCATCCTCATCTTCAAGTATGATTGCCTTAACACTGTCATGACATGGGTGAGTGGTATTCATTGCACTCACTCATGCATCTTTGTGTCTTTGGTGCTCCTAATGAGTTAATACTACAAAATGCCTCATACATTCTTTATTTGCCAGTGCACATTCCCACATCTGCCACAGATGATGCTGCCTATAGCTCTATGTGAAGTGGCTGTCACTCAATGGGAGAGTTCACAGGTTTAAAACCTTGAGACATAACAAAGAACAGATGATGAATTGACTCCTCCATTCTGCATCATTAACTATCATGCATGATTCCTGAGCTTTTGCAGCTCAGTATCTGTTTAGCATCCTTGGAGGTGACTACTCAGAGCTGTGTCCCTGTTCCTTACCTCTGCCTGCACACTCTAGCAGTGTTATTTACCCTGTTCACCTCCCCACCCCTCTGTTTCTGTTATCATTCAGAGTTGGATCAAGCACTTTCTTCAGTGGATCTTTTGTAAGATGTGCCTGGTGTTATGAAACCAGTTGATGTTACTGGTGGATAAGTCAGATTCAAGACTGAAATCTGTCTTGATATTTTGTATTTTTTTGGTTTTGACAAGATGGTCTCTCACTGAAATAAAACCATACAATATTGCAGATTTGGGTTTAACAGTGAAACATACATACATATAAAACATGTTTAAAGATTTCAAAACACATCTTAAAAATACAATCCTACTAATTCCAGCAGCAGTATTCAAACACCTCAGAAAATTGCCTTCTCCATCCCGTAAAATGTTTGACTGAGCTGTGATTTCAACTCCTGATCATACTGAATTGTCCTATCTCAAAATAATGGGACATTTACCAGTTCTTTCTATTGTTTAGGTATACAGTTTTACCAAATTAGGCATTAGACCTACACAGAGTTAGAGCCTTTTGATGAAGAAAAGCTAAGTAAGTATCGATATGTACGTTCCATCACAGATGGAGAGATATTTTGTGTGGATGGATTTCTAAGTAGCTTGTTGTTAATGCTCCAAAATATGGCAGGCGCATTCCAGAAGAAAACAAAAAAAGGAACATAACAAATTTAGAGCCTGATTTTAGTCCCTGATTTCAGTGTCTAAAAATTGTTTAACTCAAGCAGATATAAAAAAAGTTATTTTAGATCCCTAACAAAAACGTTGATTTTACTGTATTTTCAGTTATATATTTTCTAACGTTATTGTGTTTTAATTTGCCTGTTGAGCGAAGATGATAAAAGCATCAGAATAAAAGGATTCATAACACAATCAAAATTTATACGCTACAGAAAATATCATTGATCTGTTATTAATTGGTGAGATTAAGCAATGCTCCATGGCGGATAAGTTAATGCATTGCCAGCCAATCACATTGCTTCAATTATTTTGAATTTATTTGGTAATATAAATGGATGATAACAAATAGGCAGCCCATTCTACATTGCTCATAATCTTTACTTGGGTCCTGCAAAGGCCATTCCCTTCAGCAAATAGGTTTTCAATATTACATTATCTGGCAACCAAAAGAGTTCTTTCCACAAGTTCACATGAAGATCATAAAAAGAATTAAATGACAATATTTTTTGTTCCATCAAATATATTCCTTATTTAAGTTTACAGTCTGCATTGTAACGGCTTCCCTTATTATAAAATTCTGCAAAGTATTTCCCTGCTCCTGAAAGATGAATCAATAAAATTGTTCAATATTTTTATAATTTTAGAGTACTACATATTTTATCCACATCCAGGTGCAATACCTGACATTTGCAATATTCCAGCAGCACTGAAATCAACAAACAGCAATTGATTTTTATGTATTGATACTAACCTTCATAATCTTCAATCCATCCCTAACCAGTAATTTTTTTTTAGAAAGAAGCTGCTAATTAATTCAAATGTAAGTGATCTGGCTTACCATAACTTACACATGCCACTGTTCCTGAAGGAACAAAACTCTTCAGAGCTTAGTTTTGCTTTAGGCTTGTTAATTTTATATTCATAACATTGGTTCTGCTGTCACAGTTAACTTAACACAATCTGATTACACCTATGTTATTCATGCCTCTCAGCATTTTAAAGATATAGATCATATCCTCTTTGAATCTTATTTTGACTATTGAAAACCAATTTCATTTTTTTATAACATTAAACATGATTCTAACTCAAGGTGGGCTTGCAGCAGATATCGTGAGCTATGTTTGGGATGCCGTCATGCAGCATTCAATATATATGCCAGCCATTTTAGCTCTTGGGTCTCATTATAACAGCACCAAATTATCTTATGCTTAAATCCCTAAATAAGAGCACATTATAGTGCTTCAGTCACTATCATAGTTGAAATCAGATAATTTGAATCACAGAGCACGGGCAGAATTTAAAATCTTTTAAGTCTTTTTGGCTCTGTTATTCTGTGTGAACATTTGAGGCATCAGTGACATAGGGTCTAGCCATTTTAAAAAATATTTCAATCATGTGATGCATTAACATTCCTTTTCTAATGGAGAAAAACTTTGAACTTCTGATGATACTTTTTTTTTATGGGACAGATAGTTTGATGTATATACTCTGAAGATTTCTCGCAGCAAAGCCTAAATGAAATTAATAGGTGCCAGAAATAGCAGCAGTTAAAATCTGATGCTCTATTTCTCATTAAGAAAATATTTTTAATCCATTTCTTGGCCATAAAAATTACTTGCTTCCACATTTTCAATTAATGGAGCCTTATGTCATGTTACATAATAAGGTCAATGTTAAGTACAATAATTTTCACTGTTGTTTTATTTTTAAAAATGCATGATCATGGTAAGATGAATCAGTTATTGTTTTCATTCTTGCATTTGACAATCAAACATTTTCCCAACCAGGCTCAATTTATACCAGTCAAATCATTGGAAATGCAATACCAACCTTTGATTAGAGAAGTCTTAAGCCTTTTTTTAAGCATTTTTTTCAACTTTTCATTGGAATTCTTTTCTTGCTCATCAGACACAATCTGAAAATTATCAATTGTTTAACAACTGACTGATTGCCATTTGAGCAAGAATCAACAATGTGTTTAAGTTCCTGGGACTGGTGACAATGGGAAATGAAAAAGGAAACTAAACAAGTAAAAAGCACTGCAAAACCAGTAGCTGCTTAAACAATGTGTAATATCAATTCAGAGAGAATAATTTTCAGCATTACAATTGAGACTTTTGAGAAACTTTTAATTGCCATGTTGCACAGTTATGCGGCTAGGAGACCTGATAAAGAAAAATAATTCTGGTAATGTGTTAGCACTTCAAGCAAATTTGGTTCAACAACTTTTTTGTCTCTTGAATATATTTATCTGCATGTTATGCACCAGAGCCAACCCCTCATAACATTTTTAAGCAGGTAGCCCAGATGGTAACTTTGCTATTTGTTTTAGGTAAGTGTATTGTGGATATTCCCAGAGCAAATTAACTGCTCCGACTGCAGACAAACAGAATTTATTTACAAAATTAAGGAATGAAACACAACAGAAAATAGAATACTGGAAAACTTATCCTATCCAAAATCCCGACAGACTATCCCAACATAATGGTGCTGTTCCAAAAATACTTGCAACAGTCCCAATAAACACATCCCGTCACACAAAGAGTAAAAATGAAACAAACCAGGGTTTACAGGCTTAAAGCTAGAGAGAGAATGTACCCAGCTAGACTTGCCCCAGCAGCCTTTCCTTACACAGACTGCTGCTGAACTGAATCAAAAACTCTAATCTAAATGAAGGCTAATGATGCAGCTAGCTGTCCACTTCCCTTTGATTATATCGTTTTTTTTCTTGAAGACATGAAAGCCTTAGGCTGGAGGCATTATCTAACAGGGGTAAACACAAAGGCCATAATATACCTTTCAAACCCAGTCTAGATGGAGCCTGGCCAATTACTCCCTCTCTGGAAAGAAACTCATGGGCATAGTAACCTTGGAAAAAGACCAACATTTTGACATGTATAGTAAACCTATACACCATGTTTCACATTTAATCATATAATCACTAGGAATTCATTCTACTTGCATTTGTCTACAGGTTATTTATGGATTTTAACACTGGTAACTGTGTTGAATAGAAATCCAAAAACACAGCATTCCCTTTGAGAATGCAGGATCAATGTGACTGTGCAAACTATGCTTTGTCTCCTCAACATTCTTGACTAGGCATGCAAACTCAACCAGGAAGCATAAGTTCAAAATGTTAATGCAATGTGATATCATATGCAGAAATTAAAGAGGGAGAAGGAATGAAAGTTAGGATTTAATAAAAGTAATATAATGGGAAAATAAAGTCAGTGTGACACTTGTGGCACAGAAAGAGGCCCTTCAGTTTCTCAAGAATATTCTAGCTTTCCACAGAGCAATTCAGTCAGTCTGACTCTCCCACTTAATCGCCCATAATGCTGCAAGTTTAATTCTTTCAAGTGTTCATACAAATTCTTTTTGAAATCTTTATTTATTCTCACAGTTAATGCTAAGGTGGATGACAACTTCTACATCATTACCACTTCCGGAAGAAAACAAAACTCTTCCTCATATTCTCCAAAGAAAATTTAAATTTGTATCCCCTAGTCTTTGTGCTATCAACTAATGGAGACAGTTTTTCCCTATTTACCATTTCTAAGCCTTTAACACTCTTGTAAGCCTTCAGCAATTCTTCTGTCAATTCCTTTCCTCCAAATAATTGGTTTAATGGCAAGAGACAGAGAGTGTTTGTGGAGGGTTGTTTTTTTTTATTTGCACTGGGGGACTGTGACTTGTGGTGTTCTATAGGGGTCAGTTCTGGGTTGTGTTTTGTTTGTCATTTATATAAATGATTTGGGTGAGAATACAGAAGGTATGGTTAGAACGTTTGTGGATGACACCAAAATTGGAGCTGCAGTGAAAAGTGAGGAAGGTTTTCTAAGACTGCAAAGGGATCTTGATCAATGAGCTGAAAAATGGCTGATGGAGTGCAATCTGTATAAATGCAAGATATTACATTTTAATACAACAAACAAGGGTAGGGCTCATACAATTAATGATAGGGTCTTGGGTAGTGTTGTAGCACAGGGGTACCTAGGGGTTCAGGTACATAATTCTTTGAAGTTTGTGTCACATATAGATGCATTGGTTAAAAAAAACATTTAGCATGCTTGCCTTCAGTGCTCAGTCCTTTGAGTGTAGGAGTTGGGAAATTATGTTGGGGTTATACAGGACATTGGTGGGGCCTCTCCTGGAATACTCTGTCCAGTTCTGACCACCCAGTTATAAGAAGGATATTATTAAAGTAGAAAGAGATTCACCTAGATATTGCCAGATATGGAAGGTTTGAGTCATAAAGAAACATTGGATAGGCTGGGATTTTTTACACTGGAGCATCGGAGGTTGAGAGGTAACCTTTTCGACGTTTATAAAATCATGAGGTGTATAGATAGAGTTTAATGGTAACTGTCTTCTCCCTAGGATGGGCAATTTCATGTCGGGGACCACATTTTTAAGATGAAAGAGATTTATGAAAAAGATAAGGGGCAAATTTTCAAAACAGAGAACATTTTGCATGTGGAATGACTTCCCAAGGAAGTGGTGGATTTTGGGCACAATACAACGTAGACATGACATTTGAATATGAAAGGTTTGGGAGGGATATTTACCAGGAGCAGGCAAGTGGGATTAGTTTATTTCAGGATTATGTTTGGCATGAACTAGTTGGACCGAGGGTTTGTTTTGTGCTGTATGTCTCTATGACTCTAAGAACGAACCCAGTCTTTCTAGTTTAATCATTTCACTGTGCAATTGCAGATACGTTCTGATACACCTATGCATCACCTTCTTCTGGGTATTCACATTCTTTCCTTACATGCCGTGATTAGATCTGATTGCAAAATTCAAGTTGGGGCCTAGTTAGAGCTTTATAAAGATTAAGTGACATACTTGTTTTATATTCATGGGTCTATGTATGAAAATGGGATCACAAAGCTTTGTGAACCATTCTTTTAAGATGGCTTGCAATCTTTAATGACTGAAGTTCATGCACTCATATCCCTCTGCTCCTGTACACTCTTTAGAATTATGACATTCAATATGTATTGCCTCTCCCTGTTATGATAAACCACAGTTTCCAATAAACCGTGACTGGCCTAAATTTTCAAATAGTTTGCATTTCTTTTATCAGAACGATTTGCCTCAAAGCAATAAAACTAATTTTAAGCACAAGTTACATTGAACGTTTGTAGAGCTTTCATTTAAAATCTGCTCTAAAAGCCATTGCACAGAAATCTGGCACCATCCACAAAACATGTTCAATGAAGTAATGACCACAATGAATTTTCATTGATTGTGGAATCTTCAAATTAAAGAAGAATCATTAGGTGCAAAGCTGCTTGTTAGAATCATTCAAAAGCATTTATATCTTCAGAAAATCTCTTCTAGTTTGAACTCTAGTTCACTCATTTAAATTACTAGCTTCTGATCTAACATTCCAAACCTAGACATCCCAGACACAAGGAGAAAGTGAGGACTGCAGATGCTGGAGATCAGAGCTGAAAAATGTGTTGCTGGAAAAGCACAGCAGGTCAGGCAGCATCCAAGGAGCAGGAGAATCAATGTTTCTGATGTTCCTGAAGAAGGGCTTATGCCCGAAACGTCGATTCTCCTGCTCCTTGGATGCTGCCTGACCTGCTGCGCTTTTCCAGCAACACATTTTTCAACCCAGACACAACACAGTCCAAGGATGTGCAGCTTGGGTGGATTGGCCATGCTGAAATTGTTCATAGTAATGTCGATACGGTGGAGTTCTAGGTCAGGTCAGGTGCCCTTTGAAGGGTTGGTGCAGACTTGACAGGCTGAATGGCCATTTTCCGCACTGTAAGGATTCTATGATTCTATAATTCTATGATTCTCTGACAAATAAAGTAATACTGAATAACAATTGATGTGCTGCACATAATGTTAATCATCCTCTTTCTAAATTGTCAAATTTTAGTCTAATCTGAGAATAATGTGGTAAAGAAGATGCCCTGCTACCTATCAGGCCGACAGGGACAAAAATTACTCTAAACTTACACCAGTCTCACTTTCTGGCATTCAGTTTGTAGCCTTGAATGTTATGACATTTCACCTGCTCATCCAATAGGTTGTGAGGTTTCCTGAGTTAGCGACATCCCCAGGCAGTGCATTTCGGATTTGCACCAACCTCAGGGTGAAAATGTTTTTTCTCAAATCCTTTAAACTTCCTGCCCTTCACGTTATAGTTATGTATCTTGTTATTTACCCTTCAAATAAGGGGAACATTTGCTTTCTATCCATAATGTCCATGCCCCTCACAATCCAATACACCTCAATCAGATATCTTCTATACCTTCTGTGTTCTAATGAAAACAACTCATAAGATAAGAAACCATAGAGTTGGAGTTTGTATATTAGGAAACATAGAGAATTGCTTATGGACAGGAAACAACAAGTGGGGTTGAGGGGTTCTTTTTCAGATTGATAACCTTTTCCACAGCGATCAGTGATGGGCTTGCAATTATTTTCAATATATATTAATGACTTGTCCACAGGGACAAGTGCTGGGACCCTGACTGGAAGTGAATGTCCTGCAGCCTGATTTGCAGTCAACACAAAAATAGGTGGAAAGACAAGTTGTGAGATGAATACAAACAGTTTACAGAGAGATATTAATAAGTTAAGTAAGTGAGCAAGAAGTTGACAAATGGTGTATAATGTGAGAAAATGCAAAGTTGTTCATTTTGGAAGAGAGAACAAAAGGACAAAATATTATTTAAATGGAGAAAAACTGCAAAGAGCTACATCAGGAAAGGACTTGAGTGTACTTGTACGTGAAACACAGTAGATTAGATTAGACTTACAGTGTGGAAACAGGCCCTTCGGCCCAACAAGCCCACACCGACCCGCCGAAGCGCAACCCACCCATACCCCTACATTTACCCCTTACCTAACACTACGGGCAATTTAGCTTGACCAATTCACCTGACCTGCACATCTTTGTGACTGTGGGAGGAAACCGGAGCACCCGGAGGAAACCCACGCAGACACGGGGAGAACGTGCAAACTCCACACAGTCAGTCGCCTGAGTCGGGAATTGAACCCGGGTCTACAGGCGCTGTGAGGCAGCAGTGCTAACCACTGTGCCACCGTGCCGCCCAAAAGTAAGCTAGCGTACAGGTGCCGCAAGCAAGCAAGTTAATGGGATGTTAGCCCTTATTTCAAAAAGGTTGAAGTATAAGAGCAATATAAGGTGTTGCTGAGTCCAGATCTATGGTACTTTGAGAAATTTTTATTCCCCTTATTTAAGAAAAGATATTATTTCATTGAAGCATTTCAGGGAAGATTCACTCAGATGATCCTTGTATAGAGGAATTGCTGTATGAGGGAAGGCCAAGAGGTTGGGACTCTATTCACTGGATTTTTGAAGATTGAGAGGTGATCTCATTGAAACATACAGGATTCTTAAGGAACCTTGCAGGATAAATGCTAAAAGATTGATTCTGCTCATGGGAGAATTCAGGACCTGAGTCCATCCTCTCAGCATAAAGAGGCACTAATCTCTCAGAGGGTTGTGAGTTTTTGAAGTTCTTTGCCAAAGAACAGTGGGGGCCGAATCCTTGCATATATTTGAGTCTGAGATAGATACCTGATCAGCAGGAGAATCAAGGGTATGGAGAAAATGCAGGAAAGTGAATATGAGAAACATCAGATCAGCCACGATTCTATTAAATAGAGGAGCAGAGTTAAGGGTTTGAACGGCCTACTCCTGTTCCTATAGACTTAGCCTAAGCTGAACCAGGCTCTCTTCAAAATTACCTGCTATATCCCAGGCAATTTCCTGGTGAAGCTCATCCGCACCCCCTCCAGTGCAATCCCATCCCTCCTTTCATACTGTCACCAGAACTGCTGACAGTACTCCATTTATTATTTTACCAAAGTTTTGTCAAACTTTTCTCATGTCCTTTTCCTTTTTCATTTTGTCAAGTAATTTTAAAAATAATTGTGGAATACTCAATAAGGTGCATTAAAATAATCCATTATTTAAATTATTGGGTTTTTTATTTGAATAATAATACACTTGTGAGAAAGTTTTGACTGCTACAAATTTGACAGCCTTGCTTTAATTTATATTAAAAATGGAAAAAACTTAGACATATCTCACCATTTGGTTCAATGTCACTCAGCCAGATTACGCTATATCTTCCAGCATTTTACTCACTGATATTTATCCAGGCTCACACCTGAACACCAATTAATTCATTTGTGCTTACAATTAAATTCACAGTAACCTATTCAATAACACTGAAATGGTCCTTGGTACCTTGAGTCTCAGAGGACTGACTAAGTGTTTGAAAATGGATATCTTGCAACTAACAGTCCATAAACTAGAGGACTCATGTTCAATTTCCAAACTGCATTTTCAAATCTTCACCAGCATACTATCATTAACCTAAGTGCTTGCTTGCTGTCAGCAGGTTCTGTTGGAAAAGGCACATACAAGTATTGAGTGAGAACAGAAATGTGCTTGAGTGTAATGACCAATAAAGTTGAATAGACTGTCAAAAGTTACTGTCTCAGCTTATACAAAACATCATTAACACAAGTAATTAAAGGAATAAGCACTGTGTGAAATCATGCTATGCCAGTAGATTCTACCTTTGAGCTGGAAGGACTGCAGAAATGGGATAGTAGATTTCAAAACAACTAGAATTGTGGGAGAAATAAGCACGATCCACAGAAAGCAAACAACAATTATAAATGTTAACAGAATATGTGTGGTAAGTTTATCATATGAATGCAGACAGTTTCTGTCAATTTTTTTATTGTTTTAATTGGAATATTTGTTCACCAGCTCACTTGATTAAATCAACATGCATACAGAGAACAGTAGGACTGAAATGTGATGCAAGCTGCTTACTAGCCAGTTTACAAACATGACAACAGGAAATAATTTGAAATGGCTGTAAGTCATGCTTTTGATTTTAAAAAAGATCACAAAAATATTTGTGTTGAACACCAAGCCAATAAGAGAGGCAAAAAATGTTAGTGACAGAAAACATTATTTGATTAATTGGTTGTGAGTTACTTTAAAGGAGTGAAGAAATGTAGGGAAAATATTTATAAAGTGAACTCAGGCAAAAAAATATTAGGTAGTTGAATGTTCTACCACAAGCCTTTGGGTTGAATGTAAAAAAGACTTGCATTTAATAACCCCAAAGTCAAATCAATGTAGTACTTTTGAAGTATAACTATTAAAACAGGAACATCAGCAACCACTTGGTGTTTGAAAGCTCCTGTCAACAGCTATGTCATAATGACTATGTACTTTTTTAAAAGTGGGTGTTTCAATTGAAGGGAAATAAAAATAAAACAAAAAGAAACCAAAGTACTGTGGGTAGGGTAGTGAAGAAGTGAACAATAATCAATATGTGAATGGAAGGGGTAGGAAATATTTGCAGAAGTGTGCAGCAGGGGATGACTGACCTATTCCTGTTCCTATACCTTGTATCACATTGTCTTTGTAATTTTTATTCAAAAAGCAAATATTAGTTGGGGCTAACTCCAATGGCATGAAATCATCAAAATGGACTTGAGAGGATAAATAATTCATCAGAGGAACCACAGCTCCAATAGTAAAGCATTCAAATGTAAAAATTGGGGTTTTGTGCTAATGTTCCAGAGTGAGACCTGAACTGTGATTTTCTGATTAGAAGTGGTAATGCTACCAGCTGAACTACCAGTGGGAAAGTCAGAAGAATGGATTCTGGAAAAAAATGTAGGTGGGTGATATTAAGCCAAACTAACATGTAATCAAATCTGGCAGCATCTGTAGGGAGAGATCACAGTTAACATCTTGGGTTGAGTGTAACCAATCTGTTCAGACATGCTATCATATACTTGTAGTGAAATGGAGGAATTTAACCTGAACCTTCTGAATTAGCGGTACCACTACACCACAAATCCGAAACTCCCAAGGTAGCTATTTTAATTGACATGTTCAGACACTTCATGACACACCTCAAGAGTAGGTGGGACTTGAAGGCAAGCCTTTTGGCCCAGAGGTAGGGACACTACCACCATGTTGCCAGAGTCCTGAAATCCCATGTTCTATCCATAGACTGTGTTGATTTAGGAGATTCAGCTGCTATGGTAATTGGGGGAGGGGAGGAGAGAATGTCAATTGGCTTCATCATCTTAGGCTAAACATTTAAACTATTATCCAATGGTTTTACTCTTGATCATGATGTGATGTCTCGTAATAAAATAGATGGAATTGAAAACAGAAAATGCTGGAAATACTCATTATATTAGGCATCATCTATGGAGAGAAAATCAACAAAGTTCATGTTTCAGGTTGATGAGCTGTCATAAGAACTGTATGAGTTGCTGAGTATCTCCAAAAGTTTTCTGCTTTTATTTTACATTTTAAAAAATATTCCCAATTGTGAAATTTGTGATAGAATTGGTAGGCATTAGGAAGCACAGGCTTAGATTGATTGTGATGTCCCTCATGATCTTAAATCCTGCCAACTGCCAAGGTTTACAGGAATAATGGTCTCTGGGATAAGGAATCAATAAATGTGTACCCAGGAAGAAATCAATACAGATTCGGTCAGGAGTAATTAGTATTAAAAATGAAAGAAAAGGTAACTACACCACTTTCTACCCTTTAGACAGCTAAGCTAACCTACCCTGAAGCCAGCATAAAAGAGCTGTATAAATTCAGGTTAAACTTGATTTGGAGATGCCGGTGTTGGACTGGGGTGGACAAAGTTAAAAATAACACAATACCATGTTATAGTCCAACAGACTAAACTTGTTGTAGTTCCATATTGTCAAACAGTTCATTCAGCTGCATCAATACCTATTAACTGAGAGGTCCTGACTTGCTTGTGATAAAACAATTTGCTGTACAAAATAACTTTAATTATAAATTACTGAGTTCAAGTTTATAGTTTCCTAATCTGATTTTTTTTTTGGAAAAGAGATCTTAATTCTACGTGGTATATCAGTTGTTCTTACACAATGTATAGTTTTGAAGTTGTTTGATGTTTAAAATAAATGCCTTTTGAGATAATTTGTGATACCCAAGTTTTGCTTTTTCTTGATACTAATCATGGTATAAATGGAAATTCATCATGAATATTCTAAACATGGGAAAAAGCTGTTTGATTTTTTTTATTGTTTGTCTATTTACATAATCTGTTGAGCCTTAAACAATGATGAAAAGAAAACTATAATACCATTTAATAACAAAAATAGCTATTTATATAATGTCGTCTCAGGTTTAATGTGCTTCACAGAATGAATAACTTTTGATATGCAGTTGACTTTTATATTGTGCACAAATGGAACAGCTATTCCACATTAGCTCTATGCCACATACAGTAATGAGAAGAATAATCACTTCATTGAAGGAGAGCTAATGGCAAGGACACTCAAACTCTCTATTCTTTTTTTTAAAAAGTACCATGGGAATTTTAATGTTGACTTTAACCAAGTAGGTGCTTGGTTAAACATATTGTCCAAACTATGGTTGTTCTGACAAGGCAGCATTTCCTCAGTATTTCTCTGGTAAATTAACATTGATCATTAGTTTAAATCCTGACCTGGGGCTGGCAGGACTCTGGCAACCTATTTAAACAGCATGAGCAGGACAGTGCACATTTATAATTGGTTTTGTAATGGGACCATGCTTTGACAAGCAATGAGCATGCTTTCACATCTGCAGCAGAAGCTTATTTCAATCTAATGTAGGTCAATCAAAAATGAAAAAGAGCATTATTACTTTCCGAAAAGGTTAGTTGGAAAGCTTCAAGCAGGCCACAATTTGTATTATTTGTTGTGTCTAATTTAAAGGCTTTTCTTGATTATCATCTTCCTTTTGGCTTTTCAGAGATTTCACACCGTCAGCAGGAATCATATTGAGTGAAGGTCAGAGGATTTTTAATATTGCATTTCTTTTGGTGTTTGGGTTCAGTTAGAGGCTTGAGTTTTCTTTGACTGGGCTAATGAGGGTGGCAGCTACTCAATGAACATTGGCAACACGAGATGACGGCAAAGAAAAAGCCAAAACAACAGCAAGGAAACAGACAAAAATCATTCAATGAGAGACCTGATAATAGAGTATTTTAAAAATGTGGGCAATAGTACTAGAGTACCATTTATATGGAGGCATCAGTTGTTGGAAAAATGCAGTCTAAAGTGCAATGTATCCAGTGAATTCAAAACATCCCAGACTCATATGATGGAATTATAATAAACTAAAGAAATTAAAGTGTTATATTTCCTGGAACCAATCAATTTCACACAGTTGAATTTTAAAAATGTATTTGGAGATAGATGAACTGAGAAAATTATATATATGATATATTCGTCGCAACCATCTGATGAAGGAGCAGCGCTCCAAAAGCCAGTGCTTCCAATTTAACCTGTTGGAATATAACTTGGTGTTGTGTGATTTTTAACTTTGTGCACCCAATCCAACACCAGCACCTCCAAATCATGACATGGTTACAGATTGTTTTAGTTTCAAAGGAAATGAAAAAAAAAATAAAACCAACGTTTAATATATCATTCTCGTTGTTGGTTATGGGCTTCATTTGACAACATGATCAGAGAGAATCACACGGTTGCCATTTCAACCCCTTCTCCGTCATAATTCTCCCTGCTTTTAGAGAAGTGCAGCTAATGGGTGCAGTACTAGTATAATCCACATCGCGAAAAAAACTTGCAATTATATAGTGGGTTAATGTTAACATTTCCTTGAAGTGTTTCTGAACCAGTAAGTTAGTTTTTAAAATGTAATTGCTGCTATCATGGTCATCGTTCTATCTCACATGCTCCCTTTACTTTTATTGGTCTGATTACATAGAAAACTGTTTTAATTCATGTAGAAGGTAAAAGCCATCAACTTGCCACAAATAGGCATGCTTAATATTAATTCCATTTCCTTTCCCAACAATTGTCTCAGAATTGACCATTCCAAGCTGAGCTTCCAATGTCATATCCTTTTTGTGACAAACGTTACCTTTTCTCAATGCCTATATCTGCTCCTGCCTCATCTTATCTGCTTCTGAAACCTTCACAGATGTATT